>NW_024505008.1:2594871-3087371 GCF_017590055.1 Onychostruthus taczanowskii
TTTATAAATTCAACTAGTGGCAAAGGCAACTTGAACTAATTTACAGACAACTATATAGGAGACATTAAGTATTTTAAAATGAGTTAAATTTTAATTTCACAGTAAAGTTGTTATGAACATGTTGCCACTTGTGTGGTTTTCTCATCAACAGTCACTTAAATGTACTCTGAAGAGTTTAATTATAATGAGATATTTCTATTAAAATTATTCAGTATTATCTTCATAAATAAAATAGAATTGTGTCTATTTAATTGTGATATATTGTGTGTAGAATAATTTATATGTAGAGTTACAGTAATGTAAACTTTTTCTTTACTTAATTTCTAAAAATATTAATAGGAATAGCTGATAGGTTTTGACCACAGCATTCTTGAAATTTCATCTGAAAATGATGAATAATTGGATATTTTGCATAATAGTTTCAACCTAAAATCAGTAACGGTATGAATAGGATCTTGTCCTTAAGAGAGATTTTAGTTGCTTAAGAATAAAGCAAAAGGTACATATTGCTGCTGAAGTCCCTTTTTGTCACTCTATGGCATACATCCGTACCATTTGTTCTTCCTTGAGCTTATTTTTTATATACTTTTAAGCTTATATTGAGTTTATTTCTTTGGAATAGTGTGTTTAGACAAGCTGGAATTAGCTACTACTGTATCCTTATTACTTCAGAAAAGTGCTTTAATCTAGATTATCTGTTCATCTGAGACAGGCATTTTTTCAACTCATCAGGTAATTGACTCTGAATATTGCAAATATTTGATACAAGTAAAAATTTACGTGGACATGTCCTCCCTAAAAGGAATTCAGAATTTGGACAAATGGACAGAAAAGAAAATCTCATTTTAAAATTCATGCTTTCATAGCACAGTACAGATTCTAATATTTATGTAATTGTACTTGTGAACGGGTGATGTCTTTTTATCACTACAGATATGAAAAATACAGCCTTTAAATACAGAACTGGTAAATTATACATTTAAAAGAAAAAATATTCTTAATTATTGCTCTGTTATACAATACAAAATGCATTTAATAATATTTATCTTTTTATTTTCTATTTTCGTACTACTTTTGAAACTGTTACCCCCTCAAAAATGGAAAAGTAAAAAGGATGTCAGAATTTTTTTGAAAGGCAGAATATTTTAGTTTTCAACTGCATGTCTTGCCTTAGTCTTAGCTGAAGATAAATGCAAAAGAACACTGCAGCTACTGTAGTTATCATTACATTATACTGTTATCATTACATGCTGGATGTATACTGCAGGGTCATGTATAGGGTGGTGGGCACACCTTTGTTCCTAAAAGTTAGCAAACAGAGCCTGTGCTTTTAAATTCATATAATTAAGTTCATTCAAATCAGTAGGAATATCCCCAACAGTAAATCTCCACATATTTATAAATATTTGCCATATCTGGTCTGATTGGGTACAAGCAAAAGATGCAGAGGAAGAGAAAGCATGCTCTTAGATTAAAGCACTTTCCCAAGCATTTTTTCATTATCTCAAAAATACTGGACATGTTGATTTTAGTCAAGTGATTCTCAGTACAGTTGTGTACAGGTCAATGAAATATTGTTTATACAAGTGGGGCAGGATAGATGTATATTTAATAGGGTACAAATACCTCCTGTCACTTAACTGTATTTGTAAGACCAAACATTAATTTTGATCTTCAGATGTGATCTTTTGATAGTTGTGGCCATGTTTATTTGTCAAGAAAAACATGCCTGAAATAAGAGTATCAGAAGAGCATACAGCTTATTTGATGTTTGTTGAATAAAAAATAAAGTATCTTTTTTTTTTTTTTTTTTAAAAAAAAAAAAAAATTTTTTTTTTTTTTTTTTTTTTTTTTTTTTTTTTTTTTTTTTTGGTACTGTAACTGATTTAAATAAAGAAACCCAGGAAAATACAGACATCATTGTAATATTTCGAATTAAATTGGGTTAACTGAAAATCTTTGATATTATGAATTTTTAAATCTTTGGTAAAACATGTACTTTAGCCTGAAATTTAAAGGTATTTAATTTAGTTTAATGCTAATTCAATTCTATTTCCTTATAAAATGGGATCCTTTTTCCTGAGCTTCCTTGCATGTCATTCTCTGCTCAAGCCTGTAGGTAGCACCTTCGCATCACACAAAAATCATTGCCTTTCCTGAGAGACAATTACTATTTAGGAGGGAAAGTCTTTACTTGTGCAGACCTCTAAATGTAGCTAGTACTATTTGCGTAATTTCCAGACTTTGATGACAATATGTGATTTTAAAAGAGGAGATCACTCTCACGAGGTACCTCAGAGGTACAACATTCTCTCATAACTATGTGTTTTAATGCACGGTCCATCAGGTATTAATAAATGAGCACAATTCTCCATTTATATTTCACATTTCCTTTTCTGTTGTGTAAATTACATAACATTAGTGGTCTCTTTTATCTGCTGAGTAAGGTAAACTCTACGAATTTAACCAAACTCTATTCATCCTTCTCCCTTTGGGCTTGATCCATCACTTATAAGTCAGCAACTAACCTTAGAGGTGCTGGCTTGATGGTCCGAGAGTTGCACTAAAACCACTGCAATGCAGGATCAGGCTACCCCACAAGAATACCAGCCTTGCTGTCAGTGCTGGAGAATGACTCATTACCAATGCTATTACTTGCTTCTTCAACTTCAATATGCAATATCAAAAAAATTTAACATAGACATTATTTTTAAATCTGAGGCTATTCTGTAAACAAATGTTTGGAGTTTAACATTTCTTGTTTTCCCCCTCAAGTACATGCTTCATAATATCACTGCTTCAATTTCTAGAACCCACTGATAGCATAGCATCTTTTAAAATGAGTTTGTTTTCCTTTGGAGTTGCTCTTAGGTCACATAATACAGAATGTCTCTAGGTTTATTATTTTTCTCCTAAGAGGTCATAAAAAAGAAGGTCTGGTTATCTATCACCCTTACCCATGATCACAAGCTTGCTGAATAAAACTGTTGAGATTGATTTGATTCTGCTAACATTGTGCTTAGTTTTAGTGAGAGTCAGTAAATAGGGTTTAAAAAGAAAAAATCATACAAAGCTCTTATTAAGGTGCAAGCTAATGATTTTATCTCTGTGCTGGACTGGGATATTTGAGAAGGGAACATGGAATGTCTGAGAGAGACTCCCATGAGCAAGATGATTTTTAATCGTATTGTCTGAATGCTTGGTTGTGTAGTAGAAGAAGAAAAGTGCGTTGCAGGTGGGAGGGAACAACCTTTGACACACTGTAGCAGCAGAAAAACATCAGGACTATCAGCATGGGAGTTTCCAGCCTTTCCCTTTCTCACTAGAATAGAAGGCATTTTTGTTGTGGATGAGAGAAGCACGGATTGAATTCCCACATGCACTGAGCCACTCTTTGTCTGGGTTGGGTTTTTGTTTTGTTTTGTAAAATCCAAACCTTTTCATCTTTCAAATTGCTACAGGAATTCAAGCAAGCATTTAAAAAAAAATGGAAAGTATGTTTTATCGGTTGTTTTGCCTGAGCAAAAGCTGCATGATTAACAAGGAAAGCTGACTTGTTTCTGAAGGCCCTGCTTTAATTTGTCATGTCAGTGGCCAAGTTAGAAATGCACTTGCTGTCCATAGCAAATGCTCATATTGTAACTCATAAGACAAGGGAGTAATTTCCCAGCTTGGGGCACCAAGGAAAGCAGGACCACATCGTGACTGACTGTTGTCAAAACAGAGCATATACTGCATAGAGAGGAGAAGGAAAAACATTAACACAAGGAAAGGAGGCAACTCCATCTAATACACATTTGAAAAAATCTTGGTTTAGTAATAGTTTTGTTTTGTTTTTTTTTTTTTTACTTTGCTGTTGCATCCTCACAGCACTACACATCTCTACATCAGGTATTTTATATGCAGGTCATACACAGCTATATGTCTGTGTAGCAAGGAAAAATTAAAGGTACACAGGCATGGCTGGTAGGTTTTTTGGTTTTTTTTTTCCTGTGTATTACTTTCTCTTTTTCGTTTCTGACTGTGTGGAAGAATAAGGCTGCATTTATTTTCTACCTAAGCATGACAGAAAACTGTTCAGTTGCCTGTCTGGAGGATGAGCTGCAAGTTTTATTTTTTAACTTTTTCATAGTTAGATAATAATAGATAGAAATCTGTTGGGTTCTGTGACAGAAAGATTATAGAGAAATACATGTATATTCCTCTACAATAGATTCCCCTAAACTTTGAAAATCTTAAGGGTATAAACAATTATCTTATGATAAACTTATGCTAAAATGGTAATAGATCAATTTTTCTCTTTTGTATTCTGTCTTCCTGCTTTTTTTTAGGTGAACTGATTGGTCTTTAAGAATTACTCAGGAGATAAATACTATGTAGCTGTCATTGAGCATGTGGTAAGGCAGTGCAAAACTTGCATTTCACAGATATCAATAGCTTAGGAATACTATCTTAAGAAAAATAGACATTTTCAATGTTTGAAGTAATTTAAAGTTTACCTGGTAATCTATTTTAAAATTTTCTGTTCCATGATGACATTCTACCTATTAGATAAAGCTCTTTTTCAGTAAAGGACAGACTCAGTATATGTCATTGTGTTTGCCTGAAATATACCTTATTTTTGGGAAGAATATCTTCTATTATCAGGAAAGTCCACTGAGCAAATAACATGCAATTTGTCACTGTCAAGACACAACACCAAATTTTCGAAGGAAAAAGTGGGAATGCAATCATGAGCTTTCATGAGATATTATAGTCCTTCTTTTAATGTATTTTTCTTTTTGAGTTCTGACATGGATAAACATTATTGACATACTGTTTTAGGGTATTACTGGGACTACTTTGTTCTACAATGTGAAAAAACCCACAGCCGAATTCTGTTCTCATAAGGCTATTTTTACATCAGGGTTTTGCCTGTGTTTGATTCTCCTATCGCTTACACCCTTTTAAATCAAATTTTAGATATTTTGTTGCTGAGCCTAGTTTGCCAGGGCAGATTGACATTCGGTGAGAAAGAATGTTTTAGAAATGAGGCTTTCATTCATTTGGGTGGGTTCTAACAGGATATTGTAGTCACTGCTTTCTGCATTCCTTTCATTGGGAAGGTGTGGCTGGTTTCCATCACCACATGCCTTTCTGTCATTTATGTTTACAGTCCCCACTAAGAAGGGGGTTTCCATTTCCTACTGTTGGGGTGCTGTCACCTGAATTAGAGTTGTGAGTTAAAAATTCAAGAGAAGACAACTGAAGAGGCTTACAGCCAGATCTCTCTCACCTGAAATAGTTCATTTTGGTGTGGTGGTTTTAGAGTGGGATGTAAACACTGCTCTGTTCTTTAATTTCTGTTGTGTACATGTGTATATATACATATATATATAGATATATATATATACAGAGAGAGAGAGAGAAATAGCTATTCATATATACATATAAATAGCTGGATCCTATCTAGTTAATTTTGCCTTCATAAACAAAAGGTTTCTTTAACCCATCTGTATTGTGAATGCTATTAACCAAGAACCCCTACTGTAAAATATTCACCTATTTGAAAAACAGCACACAAATCGGCTTGGAAACATCACAGATCTTACAGGTTACTACAAGTTCTTATGTGAAAGGCTTTTCTTTTACCACTGTGTCTTGGTTTAAAAGACAGATGTCTCCCAAGGAAGGCAGGAACCTTTCTCAAATGGAAAGAAGACCCCTCCAAATTACTATAACTTTGAAAATCACGGGGCTTCCAGGCAAAAAATATAAGAAAATAAATAAGAATTCCTTACTAGGAAAAAAAAATAGAACAGAACAAACAAGAACACGGTAGCAGAGGCTTGCCGAGCGTTGAGCACTATTTTTCCATGCGGGTGTAGTTGTGAGCACGGCTGGCAGGCCATGTTGGTGGCTCAGGCAAGGCAGAGGTGCTGCAGAGATGCTGCAGTAGTCCGGGCTGAGCATGGAACCTCCCCAGAGTCCCTGACAAGAGGGAGGAGACTTTGACAAGAGGGAGGAGGTGGAGTGATTCCCCTGAAACTGCCACAGGCAGCAACTGGTTTTGGCACTACCAAGTAGCAGCAGGGAGAAGCAGAGAAAGCAGGCAGATTCTGTCAGAGTGCTGAATTGCAGCATAGCAAAGTCACGGAGCCAAATACATAAAACCCCCACAGTGATCACTCTGCTCAATGCCCAAACAAGCAGGAAAGAAGGGAGCCCTAATCCCCAGCCAAGTCTTGGGTCTCTCGCAGCATTATGCTGCAGTTCCCAAAAAAAAACCTCAGTGGGAGAACCTATCCCCAGCCAAAATTGCCAGACCCCAGAAGGACTCCATTGGAATGACAAAGGGTTACCTGGGCAGGTTTGCAGCAGTGTGACATAAGTAACCTGCCAGACGTCTCCATACCTACATTTATTCTGCCACTCACCTTGCCACAGAGGCTTTACCCTATTGGCCTGCTTAATGGGGTGACGGCTGCTGGCTGTGGCTGTCCTCCTGTTTTGCATGGAGCCAGAATGGCCATGACATCTGTCACTTGTGTTACCCACCTTTCCCTCTGACTGCAGGTGCTGCTGCTGGGGAGTGTCCCTTGCCTCTGCAGCAGGTATCTGGGCAGCATCCCTTCCCTCTGGGGCAGATTTTGGGGTAGCTACCCAAGGCAACTTCACCTTCTCTCTAAATGCTAAATGGACCTTGTTGAATAAACTTAGCAAAAACATCATCAAAAACATGATATCTTTAGCATCTGGGGGGAATTTAAACCCTTCCAAATCTCTTGTGGTTGGCCTGAAAAGGTGGGTGAAAGACTGGGAGAAAACACCCCCCTGCATTCCTTCCCCAAAACAGGCACCACTAATTCACCACATTATTCACTAATAATCATTAGTGAACCCCCAATGCCAGCATCTTGGGCCGTGGTGGTTAGATAGCCACATGCGCACAGTCCAAAAGATGTTTACAAGCATTGAGTTACTCACCCAACTGACCCATTCTACAGACTTGATAACAGTTACCATGGCATTAGTTTTAGGGCCTGTGTTTAGGATAGTGATCTGCAAATGGAAAAAAAACATGAACGTGATCATCTGCCAACTGAAGTGCAGTAAGCTGGACCGTGGTGATGCCTAATGAGGTTTCTGTAACCAATACACAAATGGGTTACCCAAGAACTGTTATCCTCTTTTCATCCTTTCCTCTCAAGCCACACAATAGGCGTCAATTTATTTCTTGGTTTAAAAGACAAATGTCTACCAAGGAACCTTCCTGGAATGGAAAGAAGACCCTTCCCTCTGAATTATTGTAACTTCAGAAATTACGGAGCTTTCCAGCAAAAACGTAGCAAACAAGAACAGCAGTTCTTTACCAGCCTATGTGTGTGTATAACAGAAGGGAGCGAGCAGCAAAGGCCAGCAGGAGTTTCCCCGCGCTCCATGCGGCTTTTCCCCTTCGCCGCGTGATTCCCGCGGCCGCCGGCAGGGGACGCTGTGGGGGCGGGGTGGCTCGGCCCCGCCGAGGGGGAGGGTGCCAATGGCGCCTTTTGCGCCCTCACGGGCGGTGCCCCTCAGCGGCACCGCCGCCGGCGGCAGCGGGAGCTGGGGAAGGCAGGCAGATGCGATCCCAGTGCCGAGTTGCGGCGCTGCAATGTCTCTGGCCAAGCACACACCCTCTGCAGCACACCCGACCGATGTCCCCAGTCCCCCAGCGGAAGGGAGCAAGGCAGGACCGAAGGAGAGACCCACACCCAGAGAAGCTTCGGGCAGAGCAGGGAACTTTTCAGGCGGTGTGCGCATCCTCCCGAACTGTCAGGGGGAATAGGGATGCCCGCTTCCCCCACTGCCTCCACACACGAGGTCGCTCCTTGCGAGTCTTAAACATTAAGTAACAATCTTCGGGCCTAGGTGATCTGGGATAACTTATCCTTATGAGACGCCCCCAAGACACGTGTATGTTGAAGAACACACTTTTTATTTAAGGAGGGTTGGCAGTAACCAGACTTTTTTTCAGTAGATTTTTTAAATTATTATTATTTTTCATTAATAGTCTTGTCCCCTTCTGCCGTTACCAGAAATGCACAGGGCAGCCTCACATTTGCTGGGGTCTCAAGGCTGA
Source organism: Onychostruthus taczanowskii (assembly GCF_017590055.1). NCBI lineage: Eukaryota > Metazoa > Chordata > Aves > Passeriformes > Passeridae > Onychostruthus > Onychostruthus taczanowskii. The sequence continues at coordinate 2,602,970 of NW_024505008.1, forward strand.
AGTCAGTGCCAGGCTCCTTGAGTGTCCTGTTGGCGAGAGAGCAGACTCAGTGTCACATCCTGAGTGCAGTGTTGCTGAACCAAAGAGAGGTGCCTGGAGATTGGCTGTCACTGTCTCAAACTGCAGCCATGCCTCTGTAAGCATTCTTTTTTGAAGGTGCAGAGGCCAACGCCAGCTGAGCACGTTCTAAAAGTGCCACAGATACTACCTCAGTTTTCTTTGGATGAGTTCTGTGACCCCTCCTCAATATTCTTGGTTTGCAGTCTGGCTAAAACCTTTTGTGGGGTGTGTGAGCAATCTTCAGCTGCTTTTTTTCCAATCATATATATTTTATTACTCTTCAGTAGTATCTATGTACTGTCAATGGAATAACTAAACTCATGTTAGCAGGCCAGAAATGTGTGAAATCTCTGGAGTAATTTAAATTACTATTTCAGAGTAGTAAAGACTCATAAGACATGTAGCTGTGAACATTTGGAGATATGCTTTCTTGTCCTACTTTTGATATGATTAGTTATTTTCCTTGTGTTTGAGTGTCTCTGTGTGTGTGTGTGTGTGTGTGTGTGTGTGTGTGTGTGTGTGTTAAGAAAGTATAAATTATGAAATGGCATCATGCTTTCTTTTATAACAAAAAAACATAGAAAGAAAAAGAGGATTAATTCTGGGTGAAAGAGAAGAAGAGGAAAGGAAAGACATGCTAGATGGCTTCAGGTCAAGTTGTTTTCACATGTAGATAGATTGTATAATTTTTTTAAAATACAAATCACATGCTGTAATGCTTGTCTGCTTCCTACAGAATTCTAAGTCACAATAACTTCTATCTCAGCAGCCAGCTTTGTTGGTAAAAGACACTCTCAATTTACACAAGTTAAACTATTAGGTTAAAAAAAAAATCTTGATTGTAACTTGAAGCAGAATCTATTAGTATAGACTTTGTCAAAAGCAGCTTCAAAATCAAGAAACGTACTGTACCTTTTGGTTATTTTTCATAAAAGAAGCATTGACATCTCCATGCTGCCTTGTTATTCACTAAGCCATCAAATTAATCTGTGCCTGTTTATATCACAACTACTTTAATTTTATATATTTTTTTTCTTTCTTCTCGGTCTGTACATTCAAAAAGCCCTTTCTTTTCCAAATCTAAGCAATGCAAGACCTAAATCAATCCTAAGTGGCTACCATTTTTCACATTGTGGTGTATGGCTGTGTGTTAATTAATTATTCCCTGATGTGTGGCATAGTGTTTGTGATAGCTTTCAGTATGCATAGTTGTGTTTATTTTCACATACTGAGGCAAATTCTCAATATGTCTTCAAATTAGCTCCTTGCAGGTGTTTTTTCCTGAGCTAATCCTGACAGACTCTCCCTGCCAGATATGCCCATCTTCAAGAGCAGGAGAACACTACACATGCAGGAACCTCTTTGCTTGGGGCTGTATGCAAATTTAATGCCCAGCTCATGTCTGTTTCTCTTACATGGATGACAGATATTTTAACAATAACTTTCGCACTTCCCCATGGAAATCCCATTGTTTTACTGTATATATGTGAGCACAAATGTGCATTTACTCTCTGTATGTGTTTGAATATGATACTGACAACACCTATATTTATAAATAAATATGTGTAAACCCTTTCTGTATATTTGTAAATAGTTAAAATGAGTGAGAAATCTTGTATCAAGAATGAATTGTCAAACAGCTCTTTATCAGAGATGTAGCTAGATCCCAGAGAGATTTACCTGATACTAAAAAACATAGAGGGTGGAAAATGTGATAAACAAGAAATTGACACTGAAAATAATTCTACAGCATTTGGGGTTTCATGCAAAAAGCAAGTACATAGGAAATAAGCTTTTGGTTTCTGATGTTTGAAGCAAATACAGAATAAATTATATTCCAGCAATTGCATATAGAACTTTCTCCAGATGTGTCACAATTTTCCTTACTTAAATGAATTCTCTCTGCTGCCACAATTTTGAAAGAGCTGGGAGTAGCTGAAGAGCTATTAGCTGTTTTCTGCTTTTTAAAGGCAGTAAACATAGTGTGGGTACTTGGACACCAACATCTGTATGTAAGAACTGAAAATAAAAATTGCCTTGTCTGGCAGGAGTGCAGCAGAGCATAACAGCATTCCCTCCCTTCTTATTCTGTGTGTGCTTTTATGTGTGCAGACATGCCTCTTCCTGAAAGGAATTACCCAAGGAGGAGGTTCCATCCTTGTCGCAAATGGGACATGGGAGATGTACCTTTTTCCCAGTCTGCAAAACCAGCTTTCAGTTATGCTGGTTTATATGTTTAAAGTCAGGTTGTACAAAAGTCACTCTTCAGAAGAACTTTGAAACAGAAATTCCAGAAATATTAATAGAGGTATTAAAGATATTTTAATACAGGAAATTCTTACAGATAGTAAATAGAATTTTACTGATTTTTTTAACAAGAATTGTTTTTCTTTAGATATCATGGTCTATCAGTATGCTAAAGTTGTGTTTCAATAAATCTTTTCTTCTTCTCTACTAGTCATCATTCACAATGCATTTGGGGGGCTTAAAAAGGCATCATTATAGGCAAACTATTTTTTACTTTAATGTACTACTGGAAAACTCATTCTGCTCCTTTTTTTTTCTGCTTGAGATGGGAATAACAATTTCATGTTAGTGGTGTGCAGAAGAAAAACAACAGAAAACACCCACCTACTTAAGTATTCAAAGACTGACATGACAGTTCAACTTCTGTGCTACTAAAAATAATATATTGTAGTATAAAAGTACACTACAGAAGTAATTCAAACAATTGTCTTTTTATTCTTAGAACCAAAATTGCTGTTTGTGTGGAGAAATATAACTAAACCTATATATAGATGCTGTATATATATGTGTGTGTGTGTGTGTGTGTGTGTGTGTGTTTTCTTTACCTTATGACACTACTTGCTCTGGAATTATATTAAAGATAATTAAAGAGAGTATCCCATAATTGAAGTATATTTAATATAAGATGTTATACATCAGCAAGTTTAATGTTGTTTCACATATAATGAATACTATGTAATAGTATTGAGCATTATGTGGTAAAGTGACAGGAATGAGGTTATATAATTATCTGGTGAGGTTTTGACACTGCCATTATTTTTTGACTTTATGTGTTGATCAGTTTTAGAACATAAGGAGTACACACAGCTTTCCAAAACATCTGTTGCTTCAGCATATTTTTATATTTACTGGTGTTACTTTTCTTTTTTGTTTCATGAGATGCCTTCTTTTGTTTCACATTTTATTTCTTCTCTTACTTACTTGTGAGGGACTCATTAATGTTAGAGTGAAATTGTCTCAACATTGGATTTCATTCCGAACTGTTGTTCCAAAATCTGTTGTTTAAATGGAAAAGTACTGGAAAATGTGCACATGCCTTGGCAGCAACAGCACGTGCACATGCGAGCACCTGTGACTGGTGCGGCAGGAGGAGGGCAAACAGGGGCTCTGTCTCTCGACAGTCTACCCCATCAAGGGGTGGAGAGGAGCTCTGTCTCTAGGAGGACTTCCCCAGGGAGCCTCCTGGGCTGGAGAAAGCCTTTAAAACCTTTGTCACTGGGAGGATTTTTCCAGGTCACTCTCCCTGAGGGCAGAGAGAACTCCTTCCTGCTGTTAGGGGAGCTTCTCCAGATGACCCAATGATTTCCTTGGGCAGTTGGACTGTGGGAAGTGTTGTGCAGTAAATAAAAAATTGTGGAGTGCATCACCCCAGCCCCGGGCCTTGCCTTCTCTTGGTCGCTCCTCGCTGGCCCTTCTTCCCAGCCTTTGCTGTCACAATGCTACGCTTGCCCTTGGCCCTTGCCTCTTGCCCTTGCTCATCCACCTGTAGCCCATGTAATCATCCCTGCCCGCTGCCCTGCTGTCCCACTGTTTGGTGCCTCTGCCCCCTGTGCTGCCCACTGCTGCCCTGCCGCCTTTCCTGCTGCCACCTCCTCATCGCCCTTTGTCCTGCCCAAACAGCGCGTCACTCTCTGAGCGTCTTGCCACTCCTGGCGTTGCTGCCTTCATTTGCTTCTGCCTTTTCTGTCTCCACTGATGAGGCCAGTTTCTTTCTCCAGATCAATACACTGCTCTTGGGTATAATATTGACCTTGCTTATGTCTAATTTCACCCTAGAAATCCTAGGAATCCCCCTCAGTCCTTACTCTGGAATGGGACATTTTCTTTTATAGTGGTCTGTGATAACTTGCTACAGCACTAGTCTTCATACTGTAATTTGTAGTCACTTTCTATAATGAGGGTTTATAGACACATATAAATCTACACTAGACTGTACATTAGCATGTATTTAGAGGTTTGATAATAAAGATATGTGTTAGTGTGGAAGAAAATGCAATTCAGATGCACTGAGTTGTAGCCATGACTTGTGTGATTTGATGGTGAGGGGAGACTCATGACACACTGTCTCATGAAGTTTTCACACGAGTTTCCAAATTTAACCACCAGTAAGTTAACCATAGATACAGCATCAAAACAAAACTGCCATGACTTCTTAATGTGATTTTATGCATTCCAAAATTAGGTAGAAAAACAGGATACCCTAAAAAAGCAAAAGGAGCCCTGTCTGTAAAATGGAGAATTGTTTTACTTTCAATGAATAAATGTTATGTATTATTTTTACCTAGGCAAAACAAATACAAAGTAGTAGACAGATTTGATATTTTATCTCATTTCTGTGCAAAGATGTAAATAATCAAGTGAAGCACTGAGGAATGAAACCTCATCCCACTGCCAAATAATGTATGTGGCCCAAAGGACTTATGTAAAGGTGTATAAATGGAATTAAAAAAATGTGTGGAGCAGAGATCGCTGTGTTGTGTTATCAAACAGTTGTATCTGAATACATATATAAACTGTGCACATAATGTATATTTCTCTCTTTATTTGGAGCTCTTTCATTTGTCTTTCAGGTTGGTATGTGGCATTCTTGGTGCTATTATGTGTTTATTTCAGTTATGGTGATTTCCACATCACCAGTATTTATGAAAAAAGGAGCTGTGGACTAAGACACCAATGTGTCTTCACTGGTAAAATTACCCTAAGTGTTTTCAAAGACCCAAGAAGAAGTTTCATTCTTTTAAGATGTGAAGAGACACAAGAGAATCCTGATAGGTTTATTTTGGGGGTTTTTTTTGGTTTTTTTTTGCTTTTGATTGAACCATACAGGCTTTTTATGAGGACAACAGCTTTTGTGATTATCTCAAATCTCTATAGTCATGTGGTTAATTTGTTTCTAACACACAAATATAACATTATGTCCTTATCCTAAAATATTTGCAACACTGTATTCCTGTATGTTTAAATTTATTAGGACTTCCAAAAAAAGGTCAATCAAATGCTGGTGTTTTGCCTGTTGTTTTCTGCTTATGCACATATGGAAATATCTCCAGCTTGCACCAAAAGAGATTTACGTTATATATTAAAAGAATCTCTTCAAACAAAGGGTTCTCAAACACTGTAACAGGTTGCCCAGGGCAGTGATGGAGCCACCATACCTGGAAGTATCTAAAAGACATGTAGATACGGCACTTGTCTAACCATAGTCCATGGTGGACTTGGCTGTGCTGGGTTAAGAGTTGGATGTGATGATCTTAAAGGTGATCTAAATGATTCAGAGATTTTTATATTGGCCCAAGATGCCCACCACTCCATCACTGCCCACCACAGCTGGACAGGGGAGAGAAAATATAACAAATAAATTGCATCATTGAGCAATTACTGTCACAGGCAAAAGAGATTAAACTAGGGTCTAAAATTAGTTGAATTTATTGACAATAAAATTAGAGTAGGTTAATGAGAAGTAAAAGCAAATCTTAAAACACCTTCCACTTTCCTTCTCCATGGGCAAAACTCTACTCCCACATTGCTCCTCCAGTGCTTCCCACTGGATGGGAATGGGGACTGCAGTCGTTTCATAATACATGGTTTCTGCCACTCCTTCCTCCTTAGGCAGAAAATTCCTCACATTCTTATCAATTCCTCACACTTCTTCAGCAGACAGTCCTCCACAAATTCCTCCAATGTGAATGTATTGGATATGGCCAGACTTTTTCAGTGGGCAGACTACAGAAATGGCTTCTGTGAATAACTGCTGGAAGCTACAAATCCATGGAGAGAGGAGTTCATGTTGGAGCAGGTTTCCTGGTAGGACTTCTGAACCTGTGGAGGACCCATGTTGGATCAGGCTGTGCCTGAAGGATTGCACCCTGTGGAAGAGTGACCCACATGGCAGCAGTTTGTGAAGGTGCCTGTGGGAAGGACTCACACTGGAGGAGTTGTGGAGAGCTGCTAGAGGAGGGGAAAGACTCTTCTCCCAGAGCAGCAACAGAACCTGTGATGAACTGGCTGCAACCTGCATTCCTCATCTTCCTGCACTGCTAAAGGGGAAGAGGTGGAGCCTGGGAAGGAGGGAGGGGTAGGGAAAGGTGTTCTTAAGATTTGTTCTACTTCTCATTATCGTACTCTGATTTTGTTAGTAATAAATTGTATTAATATCCCCATGCTGAGTCTGTTTTTCCTGTGATGATATTTGGTGAGTAATCTCTCCGAGACCTTGTTTCAACCCATGAACCCTTTTGTTATATTTTCTCTCCCCTGTCCAGTTGCAGAAGGACTGATCGAGCACCTTCAGTGGGTGCCTGGCATCCAGCCACAGTCAACACACTACAGACTGTTGGACTGCAGTTCTTTGCAAACTGCTCCAGTGTGGATCTCCTCCAGGAGGTACAGTCCTTCAGGCACAGACTGGGTCCCTTCCCTGGGTATCGAAGTACTCTGATGGGGGGTCCTCCATGGTGGATATTTGCTCCACTGTGGACTTCCATGGACTTCAAAGACAGCCTTCCTCACAGCTGGCTGCATGGGAAGTTTTACTCATACATATATACATATATATATGGAGTACCTGTTCCTCATGCTTTTCCATGTACCTGGGTGTTTACAGAGTATATTTGCATATACTTATATATATTCATATTCTCACTCTTCTCTCTCACTGTAGTTGTACAGTTTTCTTCTTCACATTCTTAAGTACATTATCCCCGAGATGCTGCCACCATCACTGATGGGCTCAGCCTTGGCCAGCAGTGAGTCCTTCCTCGAGCCAGGTGGCATTGACTCAGTTAGACAAAAGGGAAACTTCTGGCAGCATCTCACAGAAGCCAGACCTACAGTCCCCCACTACCAAAACCTCATCACACAAAAGCGGTACAATGTGTCTATCTGGCTGCCATCTTCTATAGATTTTTTTCCCCAGCAGCCTTGATGCTCTGTCCTGAAGCACCAAGAACTGCAAATGGTCCCAGGTGGGGAGGGTCCACATGCAGGAGCTGCTAACTAGAAAATCCCATGTATTTTTATTCTCCTCTCCAGGCAAAGGAAAGGAATAAGGATCCTGATTTGAAGCTAGAACCTGTTTGGTAAGGAAGGATAGTGTTGTTAAGGTTGAGTGAGAATTAGTGAGGAGACTAACAATGCAGATATCCTTGTTGAGTCTTACAGACCAGCCAACCAGGATGAAGAGGCAGGTGAACTGGTAACTAAGAAGCTGACTGGTAATTCACAATTGCCACCCCTTTTCTTGTGGAAGACTTTAGCTCGCCAGATATTTGTTGGAAACTCAACACATCAGAAAGGAGGCAGTCTGGGAGGCTCCTGGTTTATGTGGAAGTGAACTTTCTGTTGCAGCTGGTAAGGGAACCTACCAGGTGTGGTGCCTGCTAGACTTGCTGATTATGAAATGAAAGTGGTGGGAGATGTGGTGATCAGAATGACCATCCTGAGTACCACGACCATAAAATTATAGAGTTTTTGATTCTTGATGAAGTAAGGAGTGGGGTTAACCCAGCTCCTACCTGTTCAGGACACAGAGAGTCCCTTAGGAAGCAGTCCTTCATGATAAAGGGATCAGGAAGGGTAGAATCTTAAAAGCATAGGAGCATGCTCAATTGTTGAAAGACAAGTCATCAGGGAAAAAGACTGGTCTGACTTTTGCTGGAACTTGGGATAAAAGAGTTTATGACCATTGGAAGAAGGGGCAGGAAACCCGGGAAAAGTACAAGGATGTATAGAGAGGAAATCAGAGGCAAAAGCTCAGCTAGAAATCAACCTGGCCACTGCTGTGAAAAATAATAAAAGTACTTTTATAATAAATGAGCAACAAAGGGAAAGTCTTCATCCTGTATTGAACATGGAGGGGAACTTTGTCACCAAGGATGATGGAAAGGCTGAGGTACTTAATGCCTTCTTTGAATTAGTGTTTAACATAAAGACCTGTTATCCTCAGGACAACCAGTCCCCTGCACTGATAGACAGGGACAGGGAGCAGAACAGACTTCCTGCAGTGCAGGAGGTAGTGGTGACATGCTGTGGTGCTTAGACATTCACAAGTCTGTGGGGATGGATTCACCAAAGGGTACTGTGAGATCTGGCAGGAGAGCTTGCTAAGCCACTGTTCATCATTTTATCATGAGTTCTGGTTAACTAGGGAGATCCCAGACAGCTGGAGGTTGGCCAGTGTAGCGCCCACCTGCAAGAAGGGTTGGAAGGAGGGTTCAGGGCTAGAGGGCTGTCAATCTGACCTTGGTGTTTGGGAGGGTTATAGAACAGATATCTTGAGTGCCGTCATGCATCACATATAGGACAACCAGGGGATCAGGCTCAGCCAGCATGGGTTTAGGAAGGGCAGATCCTGCTTGATCAAGCTAATCTGCTTTTATGATGAGGTTACCAACCTAGTGGATGATGAAAGACTGTGGATGTTGTCTACCTTGGACTTCAGTCACCCACAGCATTCTTCTGGGGAATCTGTGTGCTGGGTGACCAAAAAAATGTGTATTCCATATTTCCTCTACATTAATCCATTAGTCTGTTTTTACTGTCACTTTAAGATTCAGCAACTCAGGAAACCAAACTTGTGTGTTTTACACTGGATTCACCGAAGGGGGATTGGGGATCCCTTTAAAAACCAGAAAAAAATGTGTGTGGAGCTCTTCTTCTGTTTTCTTCTGGCTATTTAGGGATTGGCATGGGGCAGATCTCTGAGTCACAACCAAAAAGTAACATTTTGCAATCCAAATCTTCTCCACAGTGAATTTTTCAACAACTTTTCACTGCTTCTGCATTGTGCTGTGCTGTTTGGCGAGGTAGTTTTCTTTTGTTCTCCTGGGGCTTTGGAATCTCACAATACCTTTCTCTCCAGCTGCCACACCAGGCCAGGACAGATCAAACCCACTGCACGAGTTCCAACCACTGCCCGCACCTGCTGTGCTGTGCCGGGAAGCTCAACCATCTCCCCGTGAGTTCCAGCCCCTGAGGGTGGTCAGTGTTGCAACAGCTGGGAAGTTTCTTCCGGTGTCCCAGCAATGTTGATTTGTTTTGGACAAAAAACAGTCTCTTGGTTGTTGCTGTTTTTCTTTTTAGTAAGCTTTTAGTTTTTCACTTAGACATTCCGACATTCATTTTTATAGAGGAGTGGTTATAACTAAAGGGAAAATAACTCACTTTTGAGTCACTCTTTTGTATAACTGTATTAAACTAAGGCAAGCTGGCAGCCCATGGCTTGGGCAAGTGCACAGTTCACTGGGCTAAGAACTGACTGGAAAGCTGGGCCCAGAGTGTGGGGGTGAATGGTGCTGCAGTTGTTGGTCAGTCAGTACTGGGAATCCCCAAGGCTCAGTACTGGATCCAGTCCTGCTTCATGTCTTTATTGCTGGTGTGGACGAGGGGATTGAGTGTACCCTCAGTAAGTTTGCAGGCAGCACTGAGCTGGGCAGGAGTGTTGATCTGCTGGAGCACAGGCAGCCTCTGCAGAGTGATCTGGACAGGCTGGGTCAAGGGGCCCAGGCGCTGCTGTGAGCTTCAGTAAGGCCAGTGCTGGTTCCTGCCCTGGGATCACATCAACCCCAGGCAGGACCACAGGCTGCGGGAAGAGTGGCTGGAGAGTGGCCCAGGAGGAAAGGACCTGGGGATGCTGATTGACAGCCGGCTTAACAGGAGCCAGAGTCTGCCCAGGTGGCCAGGAAGGCCAGTGGCATCCTGGTCTTTATCAGAAATAGTGTGGCCAGCAGGAGCAGGGCAGTGATTGTCTCCGTGTGCAGTGGTGATTCCCCAGCTCAAGTCCTGTGTTCAGCTCTGGGCCTTCCACTTCAAGAAGGACATGGAGGTGTGGGAACGTGTGTCCAAGAAGGGCAGCAGAGCTGGTGAAGGGTGTAGAGAGTAGGGCCGTATGAGGAGCAGCTGAGGGAGCTGGGGTGGTTTAGCCTGGAGAAAAGAAGACTCAGGGGAGACCTTGTCACTCTCTACAACTGCCTGAAAGGAGAGTGTAGCGAGATGGGGTTGGTCTCTTCTTGCAGTCACTTAGTGACAGGACGAGAGCAAATGGCCTCAAGCTGTGTCAGGGGAGGTTCAGTTGGACATTAGGAAGAATTTCTTTACTGAAAGGATGGTCAGGTACTGGAACAGGCTGCCTAGTGAAGGGATGAAGTCACCATCCCTGCATGTATTCAAAACAGGCTGGACCTGATAGTGCTATGGTTTAGCTGACATGGTGGTTTTGGTCAAAGGTTTGAGGGAATAAGGGAAGGACATCCATCAGAGCTGATCAGAGGTCTGGTGAGAATGAGCAGAGGGGTAGAGGAGTCTATACCTGCTGGAATACACTTGCCTGGAGAACAGGGAGTTGAATTCCTAAGTCTTGCAAAAAGCTTTCTTGAGCATCCGCAAAACATTTATCCCCCTCTCCAGATGCTGTTGTGAAGACATTGGCCAAGCAGTGCCATTTTGAGAGAGTTACCTCGAGTAGTAGACATGAGCTGCAGCTCTGAAGAGTCCAGGTCTGCTTACAAATCATCAATCTGCTTCAGTGTGACAGGTCAGTTCCACAGGACTTTACAGATTTATTAAAAACCCAGGTAAAGTTACTCCTGCCTTCCTCTCCTTGGTGTCACCCAAAGCTCAGGTGGAAGGGAGGTACTGGGGAATTGAGGAAGGAGGAGTGACATTGAAAAGAGAGTCTGCTAAAACTTCAAGTCTGCTCTATCTTTAATAAAAAATGCAAGGTTAGTAATTATGCTGTACATACCTCATCCACTGTGACTATGAGAATTATAAGATGAAGCCTCCATCTTGAATTTTAAACGTCATTTTTATTTGGGCTTGCTAGAAACACAACAGTGAGTAGAGAGGTTTTTCATATGTGCATAAATCAGTGTTAATGATTCAAGGTTTGATAGCAAGAAACTGTACTCCTTTGCCCTAAGGACAGTTTCTTGTTGCGTTTCAAAGACAAGCATTTTATATATATATATATATATATATACACACACACAAGTTTTAATGCATTAATGAGTGCATTAAATCTTGTATAAAATTGAAAAAAATCTCTTTTAAGTTGTAGACAACTTAATAATGAGACTTCTCTATTAGAACAAACTATTCTCTAAGAGAATATTTGGCTGTTTTGGTTTGAAATATCTTGAGACTTGAACAGAGTGTAAAAGTACAGAAGCCATATGTGTATAATTCCAGGTCTTGCATCCTGCTCATTTAAATTTATGAAATACCTCTTTGCAGAGTATGGTCCTTTAAAGGAGAACTCTCTGCTTCCTGCCATATGTAGCAACTTTAAACACACATACAAAATCTGTACTTTTTAAAACACTGGTTGTGATCTCATTGCTATGTAATTTTATACAAAAAAAAAAAAAAAAAAAAAAAAAAAAGAAAAGAAATACAACAAAACTAAACAAAACCAAAAGCAAATTTGAGAATATATCACTGGCTATTAATGATGATACACTATTCCATAGGTAGCAGTAAAATACTCTGCATTTCCCTATTCAGATTTTAAGGATGTGCATTGAAGTAAGCATCTATAAAATGTACTGCTCTTCTTCCCTGGTTAGTAAATGTTATTGATGACTGTCCTGGCTCAAAAAATGCTTTTTACAGCTGTGGAACATTTCTATGTTAAAGTATGGCTAAACATGTTGGAGTGGCAGTCATCTAAATAAATGAATAGAAATTCTGCTGAAACAAAAAACCAGTGAAACATGTGGTATATTATATGAAACATCATATATTTGGAGTCTACAACATTACTTCCTGCAAATATGGGTCTAGCATTTGCTGGCTGGAAAGATAAACTATAAAAACTGTAAGACATTTGCCAGGACACAGATCTCTGTGCTAAATATGATTTAATGTAGTTTGTAAAAATACAGATATAATTAAATTTATTATATAAAAACAACTGGTGTTTTCAGTAGCATGAAAATATACTTCTCCCTGCAGAAACATCACTCAATGAAAGCATCAGAAGACAGTTTCTAGGATCATAAGAAAGAAAAGATTTTTTGTTGTTGAATTTATTTATTTTGAAAAATAACACTGCATGTTATAGATTAAAAATTTTATTTCTCAATATATCTTACAAGAGTGAACGTTAAAATCAGATTTAAAAATACAAAAAAAAAAAGTTGGCAGGCTGTTTAATTACATGGTATAGTCTTTCTGTGCTTTGGCTAGGTGATGCCCTATCCAACTTACTGCTGCTCACAGAACTTGCTGTTGCTTAAAAGTATGTGATTCAAAAATGTTATCTTCTGAATATTGTTCACCTTTACTTCTCTTTCAGCCTTCACCTCTCTTGTCTTTTTCCAGCACCTTATATGAATTGTTGCTTAACTTTAACCAAAATGTAAGGGGGCTTCCTATAGTTCTTAACACAAATAATTCAGTTTTGTTCAGTAAGTTCTGATACTCCTTTTTTTTTCCTTTTCCCATGAAGCACCTCTGGTTTTTCCAAGATGTCAGTTTTGTGCTTGCCCTCGTTAAACAGGTCAGTTGTGTACACATCGACAGAAACTTTTTAGGCAACTGAAAGTGCATCACACATTGTAAGATGTGAAAAGTGTATTTGTTAACCAGGTATCTGACTCGATTTCTTGTACAATTCTCAGCAGGTCAGGATGTTGCTCTTGCAGGAAAGGCTGTATGAGTCTGATGTGATTTCTCAAATGCATCTGAGTGGAGCTTGGCTGAGCAGAGAAGTTTAGCAAAGGCATGAAGAAGTAAACTCAACCAAAGACTGAGTGATGATACACTAGTAAATATGCTAGTTATGTTATAAATTACATTTGTTTAATAATTCATAACTGTTTCCACCAAATTGAGAAGTGACTGTTAATAGATGTCCTCCATTCCTTTGTGCTGTGTTTTACAATAAAAAGAGACAAAAATGTACAAGATGTACATATTCATGAACTGCATTCTAACTTCTGCCTTCTCTTTATCTCACTGAAATATTTGGAATTTGCACTGTTTATGCTGCTAGTAGAAGTCATTGTGTTCTTTATAGTGCAATTTGTTAAATTTTACATAGAAATATGTGAATATACTTTAGCTTTCTTGGGATCTGCTCCAGTCTACTGTAAAAAATTGCCAGCTAAAAATGACCTTGGAGAGTTTTGTCTTGCATTTTGTTTAAAGAAAGCATTGCAGAATATAATTGCAGCTATCCTACCAGAGAACAAAAAATACTTGCTTGTCTCAGTGACACCAGCCTGGGGACAGACTTATAAGTACAGGATTCGGGTTGTTCAAACACCTGGAGCTGCTTCCTTCTGTGATCTAAACTTGTTATTTTCTGCTAAGTTCTCATTTCTGCAACCTACAATTGTACTGTGCACAGGGAAATTTAAAGACTTGGTAAATACTGAAGAAAAACACATAGCCTATATGCTAAGATGTAGATATGTCTGGCATCAAAGTTATTTCAAACAAATCATTGAGGGTGGAAAGCTACAGGATGTTCCTAGGGAAAGAGTAAAAGACTGTAAATAGACTAGAAGGAGTTTGTAACGTCAGCCCTGGATTAACATTAGGGTTGTGAATAGGAACAGGCACACATAGCTATAGATGACACAGCAGACATCTACATCTGCAAACTCTGAGAACTGAAGTTTTGGAGGCAAAGTCTTGAGATCAATGAAGGAGAATTTTTTTTAAATACAATATGAACTGGGAGATCAGGTTACAATGAATGGCAAGCTATCTGAAATTAATTACTGAAATGAATTTATTATTTAAAATTTATTTACAAATAAGTACATTAAAAGGTAGAAGAACATTTTCCTACACTGTGTGAACAAATTGCAGGTTATGTACTTAAGATCTGGTCAGTGATGGAGGAACAAATCCTAGTATTTTTATTTATTTGCTGTTATACACTTATACTCCACCAATACTCCAGACATCACAAAACAACATGATGAAGCAAGTCATAAATCATGAGTATGAAAATTAGACTGGAGAGCTCACTGAGGTTGACTGATGGTCTTGAAAAGTTGAAATAATTTAATAATTAGACCTACTTGGACAGAGTTTCTTCAATATAATAAGGACATTACAATTCCAGTCTGTGAATGAGGCTTCAGCTTATGGAAGTGTCTCTCCATAGGGAAGCCACTGTCTTTCTCTGTTCCAGACATACTGGTAGTTACCAAATCAAAACCCAGTATTTTTGCATTTTATTGCTGGAAATCACAGTCTGGTTTAATACCTTTAGCTACATGGTTTTAGTCTTCATTTATACAGTTTAAATTTTATTGCTGATGCTTTCACTCTGACAGTTGGTAAAATGTCAGTTTTCCTACAACCAAAGGACTTAACTTTATCAAAGGTTGTGCTTCCTAATATCCTTTGGTCCTAATGGTCCTTTTATTTTGGTGGTGGTTATTCATGAATGAGTAGTGAGGAGGGCTTATATAGGTTTTCTGGCATACCAATGAATATGGGCACAATTTAAGCATTTGTGAAATTTATGTCATTTATATTCACAATTTTGAAAGTAAGTGACTGACTTTTCATTAAAAAAAGTATTTTCTACTTTGCTTTGGAAAAAGCAAGTCTGAAAGTTTTGTATTTTCCAGTATTTGCATAATGGTGACTATTTCTACCCTATTAAACATTTTGTAGTGTTTTCTTAAAATGTTAAATGATCTTCCTTCATCTACAAAAGTGGATAGAAGATAAGGAAGGGAACAGCTTAAGAAAAAGTTAATCTGATGCAGTATTGATGTATAGAAAACAGTATTTCTAACAATTTCCATACAGGTGTTTGGGGAGTATGTATGTTGTCTGAACTCTGGTAGATATACGGTGAAGTATAATTAAACTGAACAAGGTACCAAATATTTTTTCTCTATACCCAGTTTAATAACCTTTGATGGACAATTTAATTTTAATCTTCAGGCTTTTGGGAGAAGAGGGGGCAGGTTCAAAGCCCATCAGCTTCTCATCAGGAAGTAAGAAAGGAAGGGGGCAATGATAACATTTTGTTCCGGGATTGTCTGAAGAAATTACATTTTTCGAATTGAATTGCAAGACATAGATGACAGAAAATTGATTCCCAGGTAAAGTGATAAAATGGCTACAAAATGAAGGTAGATAGATGTGAATATGTAGATCCCTGGTTGCATGTGTTCTTTTTCAGCACAACACAATTTAAAACTGTACAGAGCTCTTAAGATAATCAATCTATTGTGCATAAATATCTGTAGTTATCTAGCATGATCTATGTTGTGATTTTACACTCCTCACAAAGTCAACACCTTAGATTTTTCTTCTTCAGTGATTATCTCTCTTTCACTGGAGATATTCAGGACAGTTTGGACACAGTTCTCTGCCACGTGCTCTGGGATGACCCTACATGACTAGAGAGGCTGGACCAGATGACCCAGTGCAGTCCCTTCCAGACTTAACCATTCTGTGATTCTCTGAAAATCAATCTGGGGACATCAAAAGCACTTTTGTACTTGGAAAAGAATATGTAGAGCAGTTTTTAGGTAATGTCACTTAGACAAAACATGGGCCGTTCAGTGAACAGTTGGGTATTGTTCAGAAAATGTGGTATTAAGATGGGATGGAGGTTCAGTGACCCTAATAGCCCCATTCTTAGATGTGCTTTTGATCTAGTGTACCCTAGCTGGTCATTGATGTCAGGTGTCAGTGCTCATAGGAATTTCTCATAGTCAATTCCTCATAGTTTGCCAGCACTTTAGCAGTCTGACAGAAAAAGTCCATCTTGAAATAGCCTGTTAATGGCAGGAAGCTGTGTGTATGGGAATTACCTTAGTGAACTATATTTTGCCCTTTAATTTTATCATTGATACTAACTACCTAGATGTAATAATGCAGCTGAGAAACTCTTAAATGAAGGGGAAAAAATTACTCAAGAGATTCCACATTTTAAAAATATTTTTGGGTAGTATCATTTTTATTTCCACCTAACTTTTGTTAATAGATACAATAGTAACTGGTTACAGCAGTACAAATTTTATATCTGTAATCCATGTGCTGTTTAAAATGGCACTTGATTCATGCTCTGAGGTTTGCATTCTTGGAGTTGTTTAGATTCTCAAAGTAAAGATTGTGGTACTTTCAGAAAATGATTTTGAAACATCTGGTAGGAGTTGTAAGGAAAATAATTATTTGTAAGCAAATAATTAAATAAATTTTTCTGGATTTTAAATAAAACATTTTTTTTGGTGCTGACAGTCTTGTGGAGATGTAACATACATTGTGGTGTGATTGGATAGCAGTATCAGCACAAAGGTTGTTCTGGCTGTAAATGTGTTTCACTAACAAACTGGGTGTTTTGATGCAGATCAAATGAGTCACATCTAGAATTGTCAGAATTGTAGATTTAGTAACAAGTGGGTACACTGCACATAGATAAAAAGAGTGAGATTAAATACAACCTTGGATTTGTTGTACAGATTACCAGCATGGAAAACCTGTGAGGAAAAATATTCTACCTTGTAAGTCCTTATGTTGCTTTTTTTAAATTTCACATATTGAAGCTAAAGATCAAAATTATTCCAGTTTGTTAACAGTTTCAGAATGTATCACATTTTAATGTATTTCACAATTCATCATTAATATTTATTGAGCTTAACATTAGCCTTTTCTTATTTTCTTCTCATCTAATGCTATCGTTTAATGAAATTTTCTTTTGGTATGTTCTTCTAGACACAGGACCCAAGTGCTCTAGCAAGTGCTAGTCTTTCAATACATCAAAATACATCAAAAGCCCCATTTGGACTGACATTAATTAATACTTCATCCATTCTGTTAAGTTCTTGCTTTATTTGTCATTAATGTATCTCTTTTTTCTCTTTCTACATGAAACAAATAGAAAAAATGCTAATAAAAATCTAAAATGAACTCCGTGAACTAAATCTAAAGTGAACTCAGTTCTTCTAACTCCAGCAAAGAGAGAGACAATTCAAACAAATCCATGTTAGTTTCTGAGATAAAGGAAAAGATCTTAGAGAATCAAAAATACTAATTATTCTGCATTTCTCAGACTCCCAAGACCTCAGGCATTTAAAAAAGAGAACCAACACTAATCCAAGATTGAACTGAAAATCTGTCAAAATAAAGCAAGTGGGAATTTTATTGGTTTTTTTCTGGTTTTCTTTTTACATGTTGCATGCTTTTATTATTTTCAAGCTAATTTTTTATGTGTATGGAAAAACAGAGTAACAGATAATGTCTTTCGGACTCAAATCTTTCATACTGCACCTCGTCCTAGCACTCAGGTAATTGGAACTAAAGTTGCAAGACTGATAAGAAAAACTGCTGGAGTGTGCTTTAGAGTCGGTTTAAAAGGCATATTTCTTCCAGACTGAATGGATGCACTGAATGAAGGCACTGCATTTGGAGTGGATTCCTAAAAGTGTTTACATTAATGCTAGTGTATTTGAGATCTGTTGCAGCTAAAAGAAATGCTTCCTTACTAATTTTTTTATAAAAGTATTGTGCAAGATCAGAGGAGTTGTGATTGCTAGAACTGACTACTTTCATAATGGAAGAAGCTAGTATCTCTCCAAAGTACAATACAAAGTAATTGCCAGTGTTTCATGGTATAAAACACCATGCAGGAGCCTTAAAACCGGCAGTCCTTGGTACACAGTCTGTATCAAGCAGATATATGGGTTCTGTCTCATACTTTCTAGTCTTGTGAGAATACATCAAGGGACAAAACCTCAGGTAATAAAATTGTCATTTTAAGCTTAAATGGGAAATGGAAGATTCTGTGATTGGAGTGCAATATTTGGGGTGGTAGACATTTGTGATTGTTCGTGATTGTGCCAAAATGCTGTTCAGCCAACTTTTGTGTTTCCAGGGTAATGAAGAGATTGTTATAAATATAAGGCAAGGATATAGATAATATGTAAATGAGGCTGTAAAGATGTTCTGTGAAAATGATCAGGGAAAGCCACAATTTGAGAAGGAGACTGCAGCATGAGTGTTGTGCCCTGTGTGGGACAATGGTAGTGGGGATGTCTGTGTTTTGCTTTACTCCCAACACATTACAGCTCATGGCATTGGGTGCTACGAGGGCCAATATCTGGTAAACCGAACTCACGCTTTTCTGTGGAATTAACATTTTCTAGTTTTGTCATAAAGCTTTCAAACATAGTTCTTGCACTCCTCCTTCATCATGTCCTCTGGTCTCTTCTGTACCTGAGGATGAGGTCAGTGTCCCCTGTGGGGATGATCCTTTTTTTTTCACATGCTCTTCCCTGCTAGCAGTCAAAACAGAAGCAAAAGGAAAAAAGGAGAAGAGTTGAGAAAAACGGGGGTTAATGCTGTGAATGGGTGCAAACAGGATTTTGTTAAAAATGAAAAGAGGTTGGGTGGAGGTAGATAAAAAGAAATCTGAAGTAATTGTTCTGTAGAATATGGCCTTTCCACATAGGCAGAAATCTTTCTCTTCATTCCATCAGAAGATAGTCAAATAGAGAATCTCGTCTCTTAATTAGAAAGAAAAATACTCATCAAACACATCTCATCAGTGGAAAGCTAATGATCCACAGCTGCTAGTCTGAAAGGGCAGGCTTTTTTTCTGAACAGTAGGAAGTGTTAATAATTTTGGATAATATTTCTTTTTAAAATATAGTGTAGTTTGCAAAAGAATAGGACATTCAATATCCTATCTAAAATTAATTTTTGAAGTGTTGTACATTAGGGATAGTGTCATGTGTCTCTCTGAATGATGATTTAACGCGTGTGTCTCTCACTAAGAGTATAAACTGAAAATGACCAGTTCATGCCCTGTGACTCTGAAAATTTTGATCTCATGGGAGAGATGAAAAAAGCCCTTCCTTATATTCTTCTGTATATGAAATGGCAGTTGTATTAAACTGTAACCTTTGAGACTCACATTCATCTTTTAAAATAGTTAGCTTGTTTTAGTAGTGATAAGCATCCTTTTTTTACACACACAGCCATTATTTTCTTGGAAGGTATCATGTCAGATACAGTCCACTAGATGCTTTACAGACATGGGCAACTCTCAGAAGTGTTCTTTTATACTTATTCATTAGCTTTTCTGGTTTGGGTTGGGTTTGGGACTTTTTGGCCTATACTTGCTTAATGGAATGTTGGTTTATTTCTATACCTTTCATGAAGGTTTTTACATATCACTTCCTTCTCTTTCACCTCCGCTATCAGGCCTTTCATCCATAAGAACTGAGTCCTGGAGTTTTCCTGCTGTTCTGCACCTGATTTTGGATTTGCTTGTGTTTACTTAAAAGTTTTGTCTGATACTGGAAATCTGCTTGTTTTCTCTCATACACATTTCATGAGTGCATTTCTTGCCTGGGAAGAATAATGAGGCCATTTAGGTCAGAGGGCCATAACTGTGCTGGTCTCATGCAGCACACATTTCATTTGTGTTGCAATGTTTGTGTAGTACCTGGCTGAGACAGTTGCCTGAAAGGAGGAACTGGTTAAAATTCAGCCAGACTAGATGGAAATTAAGGTGGCAGGTCAGCAAAATCATCTTCAGGTGATGACAGGTGTAATATCCACACTTTTGAATGGCATGTCGTACAATTTGTAAAAAAGGTATTCTCTTAATATGTTTTAATGGCTGTACTGCAAGGAATTAATGACCTTGAAGGTCATTTGGCCTTTAGAAACTTCAAGTGAGAAGTTTTTGAATTGGAATTCATCAAGATTCTGGAGTACAGAGTACATGATGACCATGTTCCTCAGACTCCAGTCAGGTCCACGTCTCCTGAGACTGTGTGTAGATTGTTGGCTTTTTTCCTCTGGGGCCAGGGAGTGTTTAAATAGTACTTCATTCTTAACCACTTTTTAACCAAAGTTCAGCTGGGGCCCTGATAAAGACTGTATGTGTTGCCTTTCTCAACAGGTAATCTCTAATATTTACTTTTCTGACACTTCATGC
Source organism: Onychostruthus taczanowskii (assembly GCF_017590055.1). Classification (NCBI taxonomy): domain Eukaryota; kingdom Metazoa; phylum Chordata; class Aves; order Passeriformes; family Passeridae; genus Onychostruthus; species Onychostruthus taczanowskii. The sequence continues at coordinate 2,623,260 of NW_024505008.1, forward strand.
TTTTTGCTGGCTTCCAGAGCACCCTTCAGTGTGCATCCATTGACTCAGGGTATTTCTGGTGTTAAAGCATGCAAGGATATTTTGCTTTTCTTTTGAGACACAAAATTTGTTGTAAGTTGGTTACATCTAATTTACCACTTTCTTATAGAAAGCAAGGTCACAGAAAAGTTCTTGAATAAGATGAGATATTGCTTGCTTCTGTTGTGGTTTTAAGCCTAGCTGGAGATGAGACACCACACAGCCACTTGCTCAAACCCCTGCTCTCCTCCCCCACATCCTCGTGGAATTAGGAGGAGAATTGAAGTAAAGTTTCTATGTTGAGATAAGAACAGTTTAATAATTGAAAGTAAAGTGAAATGCCATAATAAAAGGAAATAAAAATAATAATGGTAATAAAAAAGAAAAAAACCTACCCAAACAAAATAATGCAATGTAGTTTCTCACTATCTACTGACCCTTGCCAGACCCCTCTTCCTGAAAGCACATCATCCACCCTTCTGAGTAATTCCCCCCTGTTTATATCCTGAGCACGATGCTCTGTGATATGGAAATACCCCTTTGGTCTGTTCCAGTCATCTGTGCCAGCTGTGCTCCCTCCCAGTTTATTTTTAATACCTTCCGCTGGCAGAGCATGAGGCAATTTGAAAAAAGGTCCTTGACTTTGGATAAATACAACTTAGCAAAAAAACCAAAACATCAGCGTGTTATCAGCACCATTCTCATTTCTGAATCCAAAACAGCTACTAGGGCAGAAATTAACTCTACCTTACCTGAAACCAACACAGCTTCTTATGCATTACCATGTCTAACATATTTTCTTTTAAACTAAACAACCTTAAAAAACCATTTTTCTTTCAAATGAAAAACATCTAGAAGTGCCAATATCCTTGGTTTTGTCTCACAAACACTGCTTTTTCAGTTCTTTCAGGAATAATCATGTTTGTCTTGCAGTTTCACAGGCTTGCATATACATAGTTAAAAGGGGTAGAAAGTATGGGGGTAAGGTAAGTTTCCTGATTTTTAGAAAGATTACCTGAGATATAGACCTATGTTTTTGCTTTCTACATGGGTGCTTGTATTTGATAAGAGCATTTTGTTCCTACTCCAAACAAAAATTTATCAGAAGACTCCAAACAAAAATCCAGCAGAAGACTATTAAAATATGAATTTTATTCTTGCTGATCTTTATATACCTCTTGATGGCTAATTTGGAAAAATGAGCTCTGTTTTGTTTACCTAGGTACTGGCATTGCCTTAGGTTTGCGAGTTCTGTAGCACAACATCTTCAATACTTTTAGAACGTATTAAAAGTACAAATATTCAAAAGCTTTAGTATTTGGATGAAAAGGCTTACCAAGATTTCTGGATGTTTATTCAGCTGTAGTACATAGTGTGATTTGCTTTCACTTTTTTTGTTGTTGTTGTGTTTCATTGTTTTGTTTTTTGTTTTTTGTTGTGTTTGTGGCTACAGCTGGCTTAAATAAAAAGGGGGTTCATTGATAGGGAAAATTGGAGGTAAAAATGCTTTTAGTTTGGCCCTATCTTAGTCCAATTATCTTTAGTTCTTTCCTGTAAACCATTAATTTTGTAGCAGCATGGACAGGGAACAATATCTAGACAGTGGTGCATGGAGCTGGCAGTGAGATGGGTTTCTCCAGTGGTGGGATGACCAAGTTGATCCCATGCTGAAGACCAGCCCCAGTTATTTAGGCACACACCTCTAGGCGATGTAACCAGCCAGGCTTCTGGCAGCTGCTGGTCACAGAGCACTTGAGCTCTTTTGAGCTAACACTGCAATAAATCAAAGTGTTCAAAGTGGTGGACTTAAGTGGTTTCTCAGCTTTCTTTTTAAACCCATTTTTGATGAATCTGTGGTCAGTTCTATTTTACTATACTTTCATTAAAATAATCATATGATTTTAGCTTTTACTGTGACTTCTTGCTAGTTTTCCATGCAAAAAACTTCTGATTGCTACTTCTGCTTGTTGTATGACATTACTACAAAGGGACCATGTTCTTTTTTTCTAAATAGCAGATTAGTCTTTAAACAATTCTTGTGCCACCTTTACACTGATACAGGGTTGTTTCAAAGCTATAACCAGATTCAATAATATGTTGAGGTCTTCTTTAAATTTATCACATCTCTGTGACCTGCAAGAAAAACTGAAACTGAAAGAGTAGAGGTTTAAATTAGATATTAGGAGGAAATTCTTTATTGTTGAGGATGGTGGCACTGGAACAAGTTGTCCAGAGAAGTTGTGAATGCCCCATCTCTGGAGGTGTTCAAGGCCAGGTGGGATGAGGCTCTGAGCAGTCTAGTCTACTGAAAGACGTCCCTGCTTGTGTTGAGGGGGGTGGAGCTAGGTGGCCTTTATGGTCCCTTCCAACCCAAGCCATTCTATGATTCATGAAAGCAACTAACCTTTCTTAAAATGCAATCTTATTTTTATGCTCTTTTGCATTATTCACAAAAGCATTATTTTATGAGACAATAATTAATGACTACATCATTTTTCTTTTCAAAGAATTAAGGTAGGAAGGATTGGGAAAGGTAGTAGTTGTATTATGGAGGTAAGTGTGAGTCAGCAAAGTGGTTGAACAACACTCCACAAGGAGAGGTGGGTTTCTCTAGAATTTTTTCAATTGATTGGTCTTAATCTGCACAAGAGTTTAATGCTGATTTCAATCACTTTTTTTTCTTGCTCTGTATTCTAGCTTTTTCTTTTTGTGGTCTGGAACTTTGAGCTCTACATGATACCACTGGCTTTGTTGCTGCTGCTGGCATGGAACTACTTCTTGATCATATCAGGAAAAGAAAACAGGCAACATGATACAGTAAGTAATTTCTACTTCAAGGGCATACATGTTCTTTTCTTTCTTTAACTAGGTAAAATTTTTAAACTGGATTTAAATATACTGTCTTTTTCAAAATGTTTCCCTTCACAATGTTCTATGGACAATTTTTCCCTCCTGCAATTTAATTTTATTTGACTGTCCAATAAATGTATCTGATTTTGTTGAAATGTCATGTAAAAATACAATAGAACATGCACTATCTATAGAATCTGTTTTTGTGTGGGAGCAGAGAGGCTTATTGTTGAGGAAAAGGCAAATTCTTTGAAGTTATTTTATGTGGCTAAGTTCTTATGTTGCATTTTTTATTAAGATGTTGAATTTAAAGATTAAAATTATTCCAGTTTGTTAACAGTTTCAGAATGTATCGCATTTTACTGTATTTCATAATTCATCATTAATATTCATTGAGCTTAATATTAGCCTTTTCTTATTTTCTTCTCTCATTTAATGCCATCCTTTAATTAACATGTAGTTGGGATATAATGTAGCAAACATTTACTAATAACTGGCTTTCGATTTTCAGAAGTACATATTAAAAGTTGAAGTTGTATTCTATGCTGTACAAATTCTCTAACATCCAGCAGTTAAAGGATTTTGCATGCCATACTACTGAGCCTTATGAATTTGATATTTGTGTTAGTTTTTGTATCCCAAAAACAGGATGTTGTCTACTACTTTATGATCTGAATGGATAACTGAATGGGCAGGAAAAAAAAAGCTAAAACAGATTAGATAATTGGTCTCTGAGGACAGTGATTAATGGAGGTCAGTAACAAGTGGACTACCACAGTACAAGGTCTTGTTTAACATCTCTTCCAGTGATGTACAGGAGATGATAGTGCACCCCCATCAAGTTTTTGGGTTACATCAGGTGTGTGGGACCATTTGACACTCTGGATCTGCCACTCAAAGGGATCTATCTAAGTGGGTTGGATAAACGAACTGATAGGACCTGCATGAAATTCAGAAGGAAGAATCCCACTCTTGGGGAGCTATCACCTGTTGCAGTGATACAGAGTGGAAATTGGTTGTCTGAAAGCAGCTGTCTGAACTGGGCCTAGGGGATCTTAGAAGGCAGTGAGGTGATCAGAAGCACGGGTAGTGGATTGAGGGAAGTAGTTATCTCCACTCCTCAGCACTTGCCAGAATACATCTACAATAGTGTCCAGTTTGGGGCATGCCAGTTCAAGAAAGTCGTTGGTTGATTTCAGCAAGTTCAGTGAAGGGCTACCAACATGATCAGGGGCTTAAGCCCTCATCAACCAGCCCTTGAAGAGGGAAGTGGACTTGAAAGATCCTGGTGAATAAAAGGCTTTTAGTGACTGGAATGCCCTATCAGGAGGTTAACAAGAAGATGTACAAGTGCTCTGTGGTGGAAGAGGCAACAAGCTTCATTTGAAACAAAAGAGGTTCAGACTAAAAAACCTTTTTTGCCATAAGTATTGTTAAGAATAGAAGAGGTTGCTTAGGAAACTGCAGTTGCTATAGGAAGTTTCCAGGACCTGACTGTGTAAAGCTCTAAGGAACCTGATCTGACCTCATGGCTGACCCTGCTTTGAGCAGGAGTTTGGAAGTCCCTTCCAGCCTGAATGATTCCCTAATGTATTGCAACTGCAGTTATTAGAACCCATACAGCCCTGATCCCAACACTGTTGTTACCTGTCTATATCACTAAGACTGTTATGCTTCCAAGGATCATCTAAAAATAAGGGTGGGAATGATAAAGGTATTCCCTAATCCCAAATGTGATTACATTTAGGGGGAAAGTCTAAGATCAAGATTTAAAAGATGCAATACTTAAAACACAGCCCACTGTCTCCTGATGGCTGAAATGCTTAAAGCTTCTCAACCTGAAGATTTTATGAGTACCTGAAATCCCTGGTGAAAGGAGACATTTCATTTGTGAGCATACAAATACATTTAATTTCTCTCTGAAATACCACCTGCCTGGAAAGATTATCTGATCATGTAACTTTTCTAACAGACTAATGAAGCTAGTGATGGACTCTCAGTTAAGAATACCAAATGCTGCTCCTAAAACTCTCCTCTTGCTGTGAGTGCTTCATACCAAGCTAATATAGCCTATATCAAGCAACCATGTTGATCCCAAATATTTGGCATCTGTGCCATTAATGACCTTGTTTTTATAATGATTTATGTTTGGTTATCATCATGTTGAGCATCTGCCTTGAGTGAAGTCATTTGCAGATTTATTGTAAGCCTTTCTAACTAAGTCATGAATCTTCATATCATTAGGAGTAATTTAAATACCTACATTTTCCTATGCAGAGTGTAAATTTTATCTAAATTAATGAAGCAGTGTTTCCTAGTGGCTAGAGAATGTTTCAGCATGCACGTGATCTGGCTTCTCTCCCCAAGTCTTCAGAGATTCCTTGTGTGTCTCTCTGAAATCATTGATTACTCATCTTAGATATATCGTCTATCTTTAGAAGTTACTTTGAAATCCTAAGGCTAATGATAAGACACAAAGATAAATGTATTTGTTACCTAATTAACATTAGACAAGCATAGTTAAAAATCATACATGGTTTACGCTTGTTTAATGTCTATGGAACATACTTAAATTTGGGACCATGCAAAGGAGCCCAGAAGAGTTGATTTCCATTACAATATCTCTTTGAGAAAACAATTGTCAATTGTCTTACCAGTTCAGGTGCTAGGGACCACACTTCTGCTGGTCAGTGATTAATGATCTCTGAGTTTCAGTCTGGATATGGCATACAGACCAGCCTTAACTCATCCTTGTTTGACCGTCTCTCTAGATAAGATACCATTTGCTTTTTCCTCTTGGGCATCAGGGTTTTTTTGAAGTAGTTTGAAACTTATTTCCTCATGGAGAAATTCACCTGTCAAGCAAGAATCTGGGTACCTCTATTATACCTCTATATGAACCTGTACTTCTCATTTGAATGCAAGTACAGTTATTTTGCCATTTATTATGAGTCCTAACAAGTTATATATGTGAGTTCTTTCTTGAATTCAAGGTGCAATATGGCTGGGGCAAGGGGGAGGACCAAGTGCATTTCCTAGTAGGAGATAAGTCTATTGGAATGCCCAACATAGGTGAAGCAGTGTGCTTTATCTCCATGGGTTCCGTTGGAGTCCTTGTAGGATTGATGATCATTGTGGTTTTAGTCTAACATTGATGCAAATTTCCAAAAGAAGCATTGGATTCCCTACCTTTTGTACATTTTGATCAAGATTAGTTGTATTTCTGAAAGACATGCTCTCATGAAATAGTAACTCTTGCATTAAACATTGGTGTAAGTGACTGTAGATAGATGTAGACTTAATGGATAGTTCTGAAGTGAACTAAAACAAATGAATTTATGTCACTGAATCATGTGACAGATGTAAAAATCTTCCAGTATTAAGAGAGAAAAAAATTACTAAGATGCCATTCTTAAGGCATTCTTCTGAATTTTGCAGTAACATTTTTGCCTGAAGTATACCCTGCTGCTTTCTCCAAAGAGACTTACACTTCCTTGTAATTGTACTCCTGAGTATCTGACCTCACAAAATAATTTATTTTTAGCACAGCTGTTTTTATATTAAGCCACGATCACCTAAACACACAAGATTAGAACTGAGTGAATCTTACCAGGCTGAGATTTTTTTCTTCTCCTGCCTTTTTCCCATCATCTTTTTCACATTGTATGTGGGGTAGGTATCAACTGCTGTGTTTCTGTCACCACTCCCTGCTGCTCCTTGTCACCTGTGCTGGATTTGAGTGGTGGGAAGAAGCATAGAAGTGCTGCCCCTACACATAATAAACCATGGCATGGTGACGGACTGCAAACTAACAGAAAGTATGGTGGGTTTAAAAGCTTATTTTCAGTATTTTTAAGAAGTTATTTAATACTTTGATGATTTCAAATACACCAAAAAAAGTCCCTCACCCTTGTAACTTGAAGAAAACAGCAGCACTCCTGTCTAGTGTCTGGGATCTTCTTCTATTTCTAAGCAAAAATCACAGTCATTTATAATTGCATGGAGTTAATGGGGGAAAAAATTGTTGGTGTTGGTTTTGGTTTTTTTATTTTGTTACTTGTGCATTTCTACTTCAGGCTATGTTCTGTGTGTTCTGACTGCCTGCTGGAGCTGCCTAACTTAAGGAATGGTCAGATAATCTCTCACAGTGATTTAAGATGTTCCCACTATCCAGCTGCACTTGTCCCTTTCCCTGTGATGAAACAGTTGATCATACGGTTGGAGTGTGTCATACGGAGATTTTTGTGACAGTCTCTCAGTTGTTGATCTATAATGCTTAACTTATGTAACAGGCACATTGGATCTCCTCTGGTGACACTAAGTTCTTGTTCTGCCATGACCAAATAGGTTGCAGACAGGGAGTGCAGGTCATTTTCTCCTACATCCTCCCTGTTGTAGAACTGTACAGATCTACAACAACCAGTTGCACAGCTCTTATTGACAACAGGGACTTTTGTTTTTACAACTGGAGGATACTTTTTGAGGATTGAAGACTACTAGGAAGAGATTCACTTCACCACATGGAGCAAAGTCTTCTTTTCCAGAAGCTGTCCAACCTGATGAGGAAAGCATCAAACTAAAAATAAATGGGGGAGGGAGGTGATGATGACCCATAAAAGTGCTTCCTCAAGTGAGGAATCACAGCATAGTTTGATTTGGAGAAACACCTTCCACCAGAACAGGTTGCTCAAAGCCCTGTCCAACCTGGCCTTGGGACTCTGCCAGGGATGGGGCACCCATAGCTTCTCTGGGCAACCTGTTCCAGTTCCTCCCTACCCTCACAATGAAGAGTTTCTTCCCAATATCTAATCTAAACCTGCCTTATGTCAGTTTGAAGCTACTGCCCCTTGTCCTGTTGTGAAATTGGTGGTCTGAGTTGGCAAGAAAAGGGTGCAGGGTGAATGGCCAAGGAAACCCTCAAAACCAATCCAACAAGACAGATATGCCCCCCAGGCCAGGTATAGGCACACAAATAAGGAAATGGCTCTGGAAAAGTCCCTCACACCCTCTCTGAGAACCCAGCGTGTCAGAGGGAAGCGTATTAGCGTGCACATTAGGTAATTAGTGTGCATAATATAGGAACCAGTAGGAGTTCAGAGGTCCACATGTAGCTACATTCATTTACAATCACAGAGACATGGCAAAATTGCTTTCTTGTCCATTATGCAGTGTATGTATTCTGGCTTTTTAGTCAAAACAGGCTGGGAAGGTGAGGAGAGTGGGAGTTACTTTTCATTCCAGCAAAGGGAAGATGATGAAGGGATCAACGCATCTGGCATACAAGGAGAGGCTGTGCAAGCTGGTACTGTTCTGCATGGATGAAGAAGCGTGTTTCCTGGGCTGTTAGGGTCCACTCCGGCTAGCTATAGACCCTTGCCCACACGATACTTCATGGACAAAGGTAAAAGATTAGAGAAACGCACTCCTCCATGTGGGAAACATTGTCCTTTATTCCAAGACACACATCAGGCGGACAAACCCATGGGAGAAAAAGAGAGCGTTCCCTGGCAGCAGGGAGCTTTTATACCCCTCCGGATGGGGACAGAGGGAGAGGTCCACAGCCAATGGAATACCAGTGAGGAGTGGCGAGGGGAGGGGTAACCCAGGGGAGAGACCACCAGGTGATACTGGGACAGGTGAGGGAACGACCATGTGATGGGGAAACGGCGTAACAAACCACATGACATAACCTAAGTTATACAGTGCAATACAAAACTATTCTGTGCAAATTCCCAGTCACCCAGTGCAAGAGAACAACTAAACTGGTGCACCACAACACATGGAGGAGGGTTCTTGATGATGTGTATAGACGGCTGAAGGGAGTGGGAGAGAGACAGAGCCTCTTCTCAGTGGTGCTCCATCACTTGACAGTAACAATGGCAACAAACCAAAATACATGAAAATCATCTGACCACAAGAAAGCACTTTCATTGTGACTGTGGTGACCATTGCCAGATTGCTATGACAGTGTGAAGTGTTCATCTGTGGAGATATTCAAGACCTTTCAGGACATGGTCTTGGGCAACATGCTCCTTGACATGAGTAGGGAGATTGGACTTGATGACGTCTGCTTGATTAGGGAGGAGAGGATGGCCCTGCCAACATCTGCCACTCTGATATTCTCTCAACTGAAGATACTAATCTTTCTTTCCTTATGGTCTATTATTTGTTAGGGATTTTTTTCCAAGTAATTTGACATTTAATAGAAAAATAATGCATGTTCCTGAAGGTACCTGTGAATGCTCTTCTGCCATATAAACTTCCATGGAGAAGAGGTTTGATCACTTCGCATCTTGCATTGACAGTTAACACTCAGAGCCTTTAAGGAAATATTAAGTAGCCAATTTCCTCTTGAATTTATGAGATGCACATGTCATTGCATAGCAAATTGTGCTAAACAGCTGGGAGCTAATGTGCCATACACAATGTTTTATGAATTTGCATAATAAAGTGTATATGTGTATATATATATAAATCTGTATTTTAAGAATTATATAAAGTGACAACAAGTCATCTTCTAATTTTACTGTAGGTTTTCTCCTACATAGACTTTGATGATTTATATGTGTATGTTTCTATTACAAGTTAGAACTACCCATGTTTAGGATGAAATTTTGAGAACAGAAGAAAAATAATTTTATTAAAAACAGCCTTTTATTTTAAGATTTTAAGCAGTTTTCTCTGGGTACTTTTCTGTAGTCTCCAATATAATGACTCAAATTTTTATGTGTGTACAGGAAATTGGCAAATTAAAAATAAAACAAAAGTGAAAATGGTAAGAATTTTGCTTATGAATATATCCATCTCAGTGAATTCTTTTTCTTCACTCAAGAAAAAGTGGTCAGCACAATGAGCTTGAGTTAGTCATAGAAGACCAGCTCACTTGGACATAGGAGATCTTTTCCGATTAGAATCCTATCACTTTTTTCTAGGAGCTAGGCAACAGTGTCTGTCAGAGCACTGTCAGGTGGATTTGTTGCTGCTCCTGTTTGGGCCTAAGAGTGCCACTTTGCAATACATTCAATGCATAAATTAACTCTTAACAGGCAAGTGCCTGGCTTTAACCAGCCATTTTCCTAGAAGTGGAAAACTGAGTTACCAAGTAAATAGACAAAGCGGGAACTTGATTTTTTCCTGTTTCTTCACTTAATGGTCTTAAAGACTGAGTCTTTATGGTCCTTGCGTTCAAAGGCTTTCATGTGCCGATGAATACAGGACAAACACCACCTGCTTCAGATCCCTAGCTAGTGTGGTACTTTGGGGTTTTGAGCTTCAAGTCCAGAAGTTCTATTCTGCCAGGGAATCTGCAGAGATTTCTAACTGCAGACTAAATTCTTGTTGTGAATTATTGGAAAAAATAAATGTCATCGCCTCTGTATTCTAGCTAGTGTCTGGAGTATGTCATTTGCACAAGGTACAAAAGGATGTTGTCAGGTTAGCAAGTAAATTTTGCCTGCTTTCTGACTGTACTTTCCTGAGAAGTTTTGCTTCTGGTACAATAGCAATGGCAGTAGCCACAAACCACCCCCAGCATGAGGGCTGCTGGGAGTGCAGAGTTAGCCACAGAATAGTATGTGTGTGAAGTATATGTGTGAAGTCAGATTTATGACTCTAAAAGTAAGGAAAGAATGATTGTTTTTATAAAATTTTTTCATTGTTATGCAGAACTGAATTTACCTTGTATTTTCTAGCTCCTAACTAATCACAAACTTTGCCTTCATTCATTATTAATAAAATAATTTAGAAGGCTTTTGCAGATGAGTTGTAATCTGTATATGTGGGCAGGGTGGGTGCTGTCGAAGAACAAGGACTTCTGGCAATATGTGCCTGAATATTACATAGTCCACTGAGAATCACTGTCATCTCCACACAGATATCTAGGGTTTTTACTATGTGATCCATACAGTCATGAAATAAATATATAACACAGTACTCCACAATGGATGTGGAGTTTTCTTTTAATATATCAGAATAGAAACATGAAAACCTCAGCTTAATCATGCATTTAAATTTTAAGTCTAATTTTTATGACTGCACATAATCACTGAAGCTGGGCAAATTTGCTCTATATTGCATCATAATGTTTGGTGGCCTGCTGCATTTAAATGGAGAATTATCTTTATGAAACATCCTCTCCATAATTTGCCATTAAATGAGACTTGAACAAATCAAGGCAAATCTTACATAAAGGTTATTTAACTAAATGTTGGTACTATAAATATTTTAAATGCATTGTGCATCAATTCAATTCAACAGTCCCACAGTACACTATGTAAAGATCTACACTGGGCGGCAGGCATAACAGAAATATATGGTGCTCCAACTGGCTGGCTGGGTTACAGATAAAAGAGGCTGTCCATGCTGCACTCATAATCCCTGTGCCAGAGGTTTGCACACACTAGCAGAGTGCACAGTAAACTCCTTGGTAAAACTTACATGCCTGTTCTTACCCCAGCAACAGCTGCAAAACCCAAACCCACTACAGAATTGGAAAGCTTTGGCCATCTGAAGAGAAAAGGCCAAAACCAAAACCCTGCTCTAAATATCTCCAGCATTCTTTTAAAAATTGGATCTTTTTTCCTTGTCAGAAACCAACTGATTTTTACATTTAAATTTTTTCACTTTTCATTTCCACAGTCTTTCACTATTGCTGGTATCTAAAATAAAATTGAAGTTCACAGCACTGAGAATGCATTTTTTATATAAGACTGTTATAATGATTTTTTTTTTTGCATTTGCCTGAAGGTTTAAGTGGCAACAAGATTCATAGACAGATTGTAGTGGCTATTATAAATAATCAGTACCATATAACCTAATATCAGTTGAGTTTCTAGAAAAAATTTGCAAAGTAATGTGAGATTTTTATTCATTTTAGTTTGGCTTTCTGTCACTTTAGCACATTTTCATTGAGCCAAGACTTCAGGGATCTTTGGATTTTACAGTATTTATAGAAATATATAAGTATCAGGGCAAAAATAGCTAACTGAAATTACAACAATATGTGTATGACATACATTTTCACCTACATATGAAATATAAAATTTTTTTGTACCAAAAGGTTAGTCAGGTTCAAATCTGAGTGTAATGGGGCACACCCATAAGCTTAATATAGCTTGGATAAATGCTATTTTATAACAGAAGCATATCTGGTCCTACTAGAATCTGGAAACAATATATTTGAAAAGAAATAATATTAAAAATCTAAACCTATAATGAGACATTGTGTTCTTTATAATTTATCATGAGGTTTTGCCTAAGAATTCTAGTTCACAATATTTTGTGAAGGTGTTATTTTTAATAGTCCTGCATAGTAATCTTTCACTGATACTTAGCCAAGCAAAGAATGCAGTTATTTTTATTCTGCTGAACTAAAAATAACTGCATTCTGAGAGATCTGACATTTCAAGTGTACAGTACATATTGAAGCCTTTAGATGGAGACATACTTCAAACAAACATTCAAACTAATATTCAGTTCACAGTGCATTGTGTAAATACAAAAGAAAGTTAAAATAAATGAGAACCAAATATTGAAAGAAAATGAAAGAAATGTTATATTACTTGTACCACGGTAATGTTAAAAGTTACTTACTCTTAACTACATTGGCAATTGAATATTGAGGGCGTATCAAGCTGGCAAAAAGATTACAAGTTCTTGTATAATCAACTGTATTTATTACTGAAACATATTCCCAAGAAATGTATTATACTGTAAATAAAAATTGTGTTGTTGACATTACAGTACTCTGTGTACTCAGCAGCATGCACCAAAGGGCCTTTGATAGCTGTAGTAGTCTCATTTCCTATTAAGAATCAGACTAAATTACGAGTCCTTCCCAGAATAAGCTAACAAAATGCATTCTGTTAGAAGACATAATTTGAATGCCTATGTAAAAACCAGAAATTTCGTAGAAAAGTACTAATGCTTTTGTTTTTATTCTCCTGTCTTCTGTACTGCAATATATTCAATGTTACTGAGAAGCTTATCACACTAATTATCACATCTAGTAGTTCAGTTATTCTAAGTTCAAAACGTATAAATCTGGTTGGACCAAGATATACTGCACTCCTAAATGAAAATCTGTTAATTTGATTTTTATTTTTTTTAAATGTGGTATAAAAGTTGGACATTTTAATGAAATTTATCTTCTGTACAGTTTCTCCTTGGCAATTCCATAAAAGAAGGAGATGTCATGTTGTAAAGATGAGCACATAACTGCTGCTGTAGTTGGCTTGTAGACAATGGACATCTTTCCTTCAAATTAAGTACCAGGAAATTATCTGAAAAAGCCCAAGTTTATGCATCCTTCTTAATCCATACAAATTGCATAAGTTTATACTACATTTACAGCTGTACACTGAGTTGCATAGCTCACAAACTTACAGAACATTTCATGTCAGGACAATATGAATATAAATCCAAACAGTCCTGAACAGTATAATTCTGACTACATTTAGTGCATATGTAAAATGCATTTAGATGCAATTTGGAACCATATTTCACCCTCACTTTTGATTTTATAATTTTAATACTTATGTATGAATATACAAATGTCTGCAGATGTTTTGAGATCATGTGTTGATATTTCTGTTTTGTTTTTATTGAAAACTACCTAGCATTGAAGGACTACATCAAGCAAGATCTAAGCAGATTTAGAGAAGTTCTAATGAGGGGCATTGTTGAAGTATTAAGGTAACAGTCATCATGGCTATCTGCAGAGTTAGTGGCCATTTTTCCCCCCTTTTCTTTATTTTAAATCTCAGTGCAGAGCAAATACGTGGTATTACTGACATGTAAATAATCAGAGTATCTTCTGTGCAGGTTTTTATTTTGGATCAGCTGAAAAACATAGAACAGAAACAATTAAGGATGCTTTGCACACTGTGAGAAATGGCAGTCTGATGCTAAGAAAGAAGGACCTTTCATTAGAGGTGGTGTTAAGTTTCAGTGCGTCACTTTGCCACTGATTCTTTAGGTTCAGGAGGTATTTCTAAGTCCTCTACAGCTGTAGGGCTTTGATTTAACACACCTGTAAATAACTAGAATCTAACTCTGCTTTGCAGGTGTTGAGGTTAGAAGTCAAAGCAAATTATTTTCTCAGCAATTCTATCCTCTTTGTTAGTCAGTAGATCTTTAAAATAAATGCAATTTATACTTAATGTCAGTTTACTCAGAAGACTGCATTGTAGCCCACAGATGCTGAGGTTTTCTTTGGTGTGCAAATGTGATGGTTGTGCTTCCTTCTGGTGACCTGGTTTATGGTATCTGCTGTGACAATGGTCCTCCAATCTTTTATGGATTATGAGTTGTACAGTATTTTTGGCCTGTGTTCCTTGAAGATGTTGGGAATGGATCAGGAATAATAGTAGTACATAGGAATTAGATTACATGCTGCTTCTGATTTATAAGCTTTTAATAGGCATGTATTGCAGAGGAAGGGTCTTACTTTGCAACATTTAAACATCATCTCCTTACCTTTTGGCTGTGACGTAGCTTACGTGATGTATTTGAGGCCATCTGTCTGTGGTTTTTTTTTAAATGTCATGTGTATTCACACTACATTCAAGAGTCCATATCAAGAAATTTCTTTCAATACCGTCTACCAGTATGCAGCATATAAGTCTGTGACAAGTGATGCTACAGAAGGTCATGTCACTTTTAGCTGCTTGCATTAGATCCTTGATTTCCCTCGTGCCCTTCCATTGTTTGATTAATACCACTTGATTTCAAACAAGATATCAGAAGGCATCATTTAGAGTGAATGTTCTAAGGACAACGTAAGACTTTTGCCACAGAACTTTTATTAAAATAAATGTAACATTACATTTTGTCTCTATTTGTTGTATTGCCCACCTCCTCTCCTCTCCTCTCCTCTCCTCTCCTCTCCTCTCCCTCCTCATGACATCCCTCCCTCCCTTACACCTCCTCCATGTTAATGCTTGACGTAAGGATCCAAATAACTACTGTATTCCTTCCAAACAGAGTGGCACATGTGTACATTATTTGAAAAGAAAAGAGGTAGAATCAAAGGATAAAAAAATCCACTGTGGGGTTTTTTTCTACTGTATTCTTAATACAATGTTTAACTAAAACCTGTGTTCATACCTACCGTACCTCTCTTGAACTGCCTTGCTTTGTTCTGGAGTAGAATTTACTTCAGTATAAAGCTTTTGTAAGGCTTCAGTGTGCCAGTAATTCATATGTTGTATGACTGTGAAGAATCTACTTTCCTTGTTTTAATTTGTGGCCAATTTCTGAAAACACTTATTTTGGTGCTTTAATGAATTGTATTATAATATCCATATTGACTTAATGGTTGTGTGTGTTCTGGTTTTTTCTTCTAACCCTTTCTTTTGAATTTCAAGACAAGTGAAAGCATGGGCTATGTTTCATATACTTTAAAGAATTATTTATGCATCTTGGGTATTGGCACATTTTCATTACATTTTATTTTGCTACAAATATTGAATTCTATTTTTCTTCCCAAACAATTCAGTACTCCAAATCTAAAGGTAATTGATAGCATGTCTAAACTAGAAAAAGAGCTTAGGCTTTTGAATTAAAAAATGGAATGGAGGAGATGGAAGTCTGGGCTTAGTCTGATACTTCAAGTATTTCAAAGGACTTTTTATGCCCTTTGAACAAGTTAACATTTTGCCTCTCTACAGAAGCTTGCAAAGTAGTCTGAGATCTTTAGATGTGGGGGACAAAAACCCCACACCTGAATCTGAAGTGTTATTATATGAATAATTTAGAATTATTGTCATACAAGTGATTTCTGTGAGGTGCCCTCATTTACAATAATTTTAGAGATTTCCAGTTCAACTAACTGTCACCATGCTAACTTGAATGCTAATGTGAGACAGGCATCCTGCTATTCAACCTTCTCAAGACAATGAATTTCTGGATGTACATAAAAGTGTCTAGGTAATGTTAATGTTGAAAAGTAAGATACCTGCTGACCTAGTGAGCTCTGGGCATTAGGCAGTGTGTGAGCCAACAGATCTGATTTATATCTAGGGCTTTAGTCAACTAATGGTATAGTTAAGTGTTTTGTATGTGGAAAAACTGATCTAAGAGAGTTTCCATCTTGCTACAGCACTTAAGAGCTTGTTTTCCTCCTCTTTCTCAGTTTACCATTTTCTTTGTAGAGCTGGTGAAGCTGCTCAGTAAACTGGATCACTAGAACCAACTGCATTAAAGGTTTGAGGATGTGTGTTTTTGAACAATTCAATTACTCCAGTGATGCAGTTAACAGCTCAGCTCCCCAAAGACTTTGAACAGCCCAGGGAATATACATATATATATTGCAATGAGCAATCCGGAGAGGAACAAGAAAATGATGCAGGTGCGTGGGAACAGAAAATGCCTTTGTTTCAGAGTGGTCAGTGGTCAGTGAAAACTGGATCACTCAGACACCTCTAAATGGGATGCAGTTGTGTATTGAACTAAGCAGGAGATACATCTGTTTCAGCAACATGCTCTGAACATTTCCCTGTGATCAAATCTGTCTTTGATCCCCCATCTTTGAGAGATGGAGCAGAGTTGGCCTAAAAGGCCAACAGACTGGCGAGGGAGACTTCATCATGGATAGTGGCTAGAGCAGAGCCTAGATTCCTTCTTCTGCCTAAGGGGACTTAGAAGTACATGTGCCTGGCTGGTACCAGGTCTGAGGCTGCAGAAGATTTAGTCAGTCAGGCTCCTCCTGCTAAAATTTATTCTGGGCATGGAAGAATTCAAAAGTAATTCCTCCATTTCTCAAGTCATTCTTCCTTCTTATACTTTTAGACAACCTTGCTCTTTATAGTTTTTTAGCATTTCTGGTTTTATCTCATTCAAACCTCCAGGACAGAGCAGCCAGTAGGCAGAACTGGTGGTTCCCCTCCAAAGTACTATTGTTAGAGGGGTTCTGGGACAGGATTCAAACAAGGAAGAATAGCTGAAACCGCAAATGTTTTGAATTGTGTGGGTGACTTGCATGTATGCACAGTGCCCTACTAGATGGGCATGTTACATCAAACCATATGTTGTTTATGCATTGCATGGGTCCATGTAACATGGCTAATTGGGACCTTCTTGATGGTACAGCTAACTTTGGGAAAGTAAATGGATTCATACACTTTTATTTTTCAGTTATTCTTTTATCTGAATTTGGCTCTTGGATAAAGTCCCTTAAATTCTTGTACATAGATGTGGGAACACCTTTGCAGCATTGTCTGAGGGCGTGGCTATGAAGTTTAATTTTAGTATGTTGTCTTAAATCACAAAAATTGTTTCATATCAGGGAGTTTTATCTCCAATTT
The DNA here is from genome assembly GCF_017590055.1 of Onychostruthus taczanowskii. Classification (NCBI taxonomy): domain Eukaryota; kingdom Metazoa; phylum Chordata; class Aves; order Passeriformes; family Passeridae; genus Onychostruthus; species Onychostruthus taczanowskii. Next base: position 2,640,431 of record NW_024505008.1, read on the forward strand.
TTCCTCTTTATGCATACTTTATAATACATAGTATAAAATTTTTGCATCCATAATAGGACACTGGGATGGTTGGATCTTTGCTGACCTTCATTTTGGATTTTCTTATATCCTAATAGGTACTTATATATACATAAATATATAAAGAAGCACACTATTTTCTGGGTATAAGGAGGTACAACTTTCTTTCTATCAACAGAGAATTTTCCTGTTAGGGTCATTGATCACAGTGTAATGAGAGAGAGAGATATGTAAGTCTGAATCTGCCATGGCCCATCTTTGGAAAATCATTTGATCTCTCTGTAAACTAAACTTAGTGGTTTATTTCATGCTGATGGCATGATTATTAATTATTAATATTTGGAGAAAGAATTTAAGGTATGTTTGTATTTCATGGTGTTGGACTGAAAAACTATATATGGAAAAATTCATTGATGCAGACATGTGGCAGGTGCAGCTCACAATTAATGTGCATAAAGTTAGATGCACAGATTGTACAAAATTATTATTAAAGAAACACAGGGCTAATGTTGATAGAGCATATGGCATGTATCACTGTTGAACACGATAAGGAGATAAGCTACTGTGAATTTATTTCTGGCTTTGTATTCTTCAAGAAGCTCTTGGTGAATACTGTAAATTCTATTAAAAGTTTTGACCTTTTATGTAGGTAACCATAAATTTGAAGTGAGCACGTGTGTGTGCTGCATAGGCACCAGTGGAGCTGACAAAGGATTCCTTTAGTTAAAGCAGGCATTTACTGAATTTTGAACTACCTTTTAAATACTTAAACTGTCAAGCAAGCGTTTTGCAAAGGAAGGGTTTTCAGTATATAATTCCCCAATGTAGGTCAATTAAAGTTATAATACTTTCCTAAATTTGAATCACTAGATCAAGTGTATTTTCCTAGCTGTACATTTTCCCTCTGTGCATTTATTTCAAATGTTAATAAAGTTTTCATCTACAAAAGGCTTAGAATTGACAGAACAAAACTCTTTCTTTTTAAATGATGACAACTACTACTGTTTCTGTCTGCAGGTAGTGGAGGACATGCTAGAGGACGAGGAAGAAGAGGATGACAGAGATGACAAGGTAATTATCTTTCCTAGCACTTGGGTATCTGGGGATGGGAGAATTTAGACATGACACTGTTTTTTACCGACAGTTAACAAAGGAGTTGATGTGTTTTAGTCCAGAAAATTGGACAGAGCTGTTTATCATCCTATAATAATAGATATAGCATGTTGATGGAAAGGTTAGAGGACTATAAATCCTGCTTTCTTTTTCTTTATTTTTCTGGTTTTTCTTTTTTCTTCTTCTTTTTCTTTCTTCTTCTTCTTCTCCTTTATTTCTTTTTCCTTCTTCTCCTTCTCCTTCTCCTTCTTCTTCTTCTTTTTTTTCCCTTTCTTCTTCTTTTTGCTTTCCCTCTTCCTTTTCCTTTTTATTTTTTTTCTCTTTTCTTGGTCCAGAGATGGATAAAATATTTTTTTCTGCCAGGAACAAGAGTATCTCTGCCAGTCTGGAACTTGATAGCTCTTGTGAAGACAACAACAGGTTTTGAAGGACAAAAATTCCTCCTGTCTTGAGTACTACAAATAGTGCTGCACTTCAGGGGAAAAATGGTGTGGAAATAGCAACTCTATGCTGGTTAAAGATGGGATATTGACATCTAAAATTTTCAAAGAATTACTGGATAGAAGAATGACATTTATATAATCACATATGACATTTAAATAATCACAATTCTCATAGACATCCATTTGATTAAAGTTTGCATTGTGGCCCTGCAAGCTGGGAAACCACTCCTATTTGAGTGGATGTGATTCAGTTTAGATGCTGCCAGCTAGGCTGAGGATTTCAACCATAGTAAATAACAGCTCATTTCCACATATCATTGAGCCAAGCCATGGGGCTTCTTGGATTGGTTGTCCCCCAAAGAGAGGGAAAAACCAAAGAAAATAAATCTGAATGACCTTGCACCACTGAAACAATGGCTAGCACTGGCAGGATGGCTTTCTGGTGAGATGAGTGAAGACAGCCCAATACTTGCTGGTATTTTCCTATCAGAAGGGAAGAAAATAAAAATTGAGGAAATACATAGTTTTACAACAATTCTGTATTAAAATTCAGATTATTTTGACCTTCACAGATGTTCGATGTTCCCCCACTTCTGTTGTAATACAGCTTTTTTTTTTTTTTTTTTTTTTTTTTTTTTCTTTTTTTTTTTTTTCTGAGAGAGAGGAGCATCTTAATTTATGCTCTTGACCTTTTTTTCTGGCTGAGATGTACATTTATACACCACTGTAAGAATTCATATGCTGGCAGCAGCATTTGAAATGTCAGAAAATTCACTGTAATTAGTTAATTCCCTGAATAATTATTTTTCTGTTAGCTAACACCTAAGATGTAAGAGATGATAAAAAATAAAGATTATTTCTTCATTCTATTGCCAGGTCAAACACTGGCTTGAATAATAACACACATAAACTTCTCAATTTATATGAGAAATTCTTCTATACATCAGCTAAATTGTTAGCTACATAATTTCATAACACTGTATTAACAAAATCTTCTTCTACAAAATGCATATGGGAGGTTTTTTTGATGCTAAATGATATGAGCATTCATTATTAGCAATAAAATATATGATTGATTGTAAAAGTCCATCATGTAGCTGTGGAGGGCTTGAATTTTATCTCAATATGCTAGCTTTCAGTCATCTTCTGATAAACATGGATTTACCATCCATTTGAGGCCATTTTCTCCTGTTTGTTCCTGCTTTATAATTAGATCTGTGCAAATGTGTCATACCAGAAGTGTGTGTATTCCTAGATATTTTAACCACTGTGATTAGTTCACAAAGAATAGTACTTGACTGCTTGTAGATTAAACCAGCCTGTGTAGTTACTGCTTAGTGGGTTTTGGAAATTGCTAACCAAACTCCTTTAAAAGAGAAGATGAAGGCAGAGGTCAGCCCCTCCCTCCCCCCAGTTCTCTGGTGATTCTCTGAGCAAACACCCCTAATTAGAAATATCACTCTAGGTTTCAATGTTATGATCTAATATTCAGCTTTCTCAAACTGACACCAGAGTTCAAACATTTTTCTGGATCTAGTTACCAAGGTTGAATTAAAGTGAGTACTGACATTACTGTGTGCATTCAGTGAGCCCTTTTATTGAATATTTAAGAGCTGGGTTTTTATACAGAAGGTGTTAAGGTTGATTTTCATAAATTCAAAGCTGTCTTCATTATTGCAAATGTTTTGAGCTCTCAAGATTAAATATGCTGTTTGAATTGGAAAAAAAAACCCTACACTTTTTAAAACAAGCATGAATAGACTACTCTATTTATTCAGGGTGTTTGCAGTGGGTGTTATTTTGCATTAGGTTAAATTGTAAATAATAAGCACATGGTTAGGATTAATTTGTTTGTTGTTAGAAGCTGTTTTTCCTTTCTGGTGCACTAGACATACTCTCTTAACTCCTGCTGTTCATGTTACATCTTTTAACTAAATGGAGGGGTGCAGTTTTGTGTTTAGTTTGTGTGTGTTTTCTTAAAGCTATGTGCAAAATAAATTTTTGTGAGAAAAAAAATGCATGTTTTGTACCACCAGCTGGTAGTGACCTTTGGCTTTTATTATTTCTCTTGTTTTTTGGGTTTTTTTTCATGTGGTTTAATAGAAAACTCAGGAAAATGGGTCTCCTTATGTGAAGAAAGTTACAAGATTAATAAATGTGCCAAACCCTTACTTTCATTAAAACTGAAGCATATGTTGCAAATATGTAAAATATGCCCCAGCTGTTTGACCATGGCCAGTGTCTTTGCTCCCTGATTACCACAAGGAAGCTATTAGTCCTGTAAACTTTGGACTCTGTGATCAATAGGGTATTACATGGCATGGAACTGGAGCACCTGTTTTCCATTTAGTGAAGGCTCCTTGCAGGCTTTACCTAAACCTATCCATATGTTTTTACTTATCAGATTGTTGGGCAATTATGAAAAGTGTCTTTCTTTAGAGCTGACTTGGGTATCAGTGACTTGCTACGTGATGACCTCAGTGTGGGCATGCCCTGATGTTGGTAATGTCATGGACAGACGTTACCTGACATCCCCAAATTGCAGAGTTACAGAAGTAGTAAACTGAGGATGATGAATGCCAAAATATATGAAATTAGTTAATATAATGCATTTTATTAATAATGCTGTGTAATACTGAGAGCAATCTGACAAGATAGATTTACACTACCACGTCTCATTCTAGTGTTCTGGATTTTAGTAACTTTTTTCACCCTCTGCTGCGGTCAAGACAGGACTGTTAATTTAAGGCCACATTATGTGTTTTTTTACTGGAGAATCTTGACTTTCACCTTCACTTGCAATATGAATAATAAACTAAAGCAGCAGGTATGCTACTTGTATTGGTTACAAAGTGGTGTTTAGCAGTGGAACACTTTTTTCCTGATTTTTCTTAATTGTCTTGTTATGTGTTTAGGAATTTTAAAAGATGTAGTTTGTTTGGCTCAGGCATTTAATACCAGTTTTTCTAAGAAATAGCACTGGACTCTGCATTCCATATGTCCTGTAACATTTGTTGCTAAACCTATGCCAACCAGAGATTTACAGTGTAATCTGATTTCTCTTTCTTTTTTTTCTTTTGGCTCCTTTCCAAACACTGGCTTATGCAATACCTTAGCAAATATGGGTCAGTTAAATTACATGTAGTCAAGTTATCAATAAGCTATCAAAAGGATTTTTATGCAGTTATAATAATGTAGCAGTCAATATGGACAACTTATGTATCTAGAATTTGTCTGTGTATCTAAGATTTAGTTTTTAAGAAGTTTACATATGCTTTTCATATAGCTTTAGTATTTTAACAATCTCCACGTAAGATTTCAGATAATCTCAAAGATTTTTCAGGTCAGCCTTTTGCTGGAAGCCCTCAGCACACCAGAGAATTAGGCCAGTGAAAACTGCTACCACTGCAGGCATAAAGGGAGGAAGATGCATGTTATGAACACTGTTTTGTTTTACCTTCATCAACATTTTATTATGAAAAAAATATTCAAAACATCTGCGGTTATGGTTACTCTTTATCCTTCCATTTTATCCTTATTTACTCTTTATCCTTTGAAAAATTCTTTGCAGGTCTCAGTCAGTGAAATTGTACTTCAAGATAAATAAAAGCTTTTGTAATGAATTATAGCTGAGTCAAATTAAAATATACTTTAAAGCTTCTAATAATTGTTGCTGAAAGGTATCAACTTTGTTCTCAAGCCAAGACATGTTTGTATCCTGTCTCAGAAGCATGCCCTGCATTTTTACTGAGAGGAGATCGTGAGGAGGAGGAAAGATAGCTCCAATGTAACCTACATTTTTATATTCCATAAAAGAGAAGACCGCAATCTATTACAGTGGCAGCTATTTTCTGTAAAATAAATGGTGGAAAATGATATAGAGAAAGAGAGAGCAGAGTTAAAATTCCAGAACAAGTGAATCTATTGGTCCACCTATAGCTTGATTCTACCATTATATTCTACATGAACATAGCATCTAAATACTAACTATAAATAAAAAGCCAACAGCAGCTTCCAGTGAAAACTGTAGCTATGTATGAACCTGTTATCCTCTCAAAGCGTAGATGAGAAAACTGTGTGTATTTACAAAAAAAATCTCTACAACAGGGCAATCTACAGTACATGGTTGCAGAAGTCATACTTCTCAGTACAGTTTGGTTTCAGCTCAGTTTAGTTATTCATGTAGACATGTTGATAAGAGGTGTGTAGTTTTAATAACAGTTGTACATAAAGTATGGGATGATGGTGTGGACTGCTTCAGTCTGTACTCTGAACTATCACCTGGTTTTGATCATTGGATCACCCCCAAGTCACAGCCATTAAGTTACTTTTGCTTGGATATACCTTAGATCCTGCGGAGCCTTTGCATATCAACTTTCACAAAAAAACAGTTTTCATCCTGCCGTGTAGTGGGACATCATATAGTCTTCATCATTAACATACACATCTTTGAAAACAGGTACTTGGACAGCCTTCTGAGAGGTTTAGTTTTAATGAGATCGCGTTTCTTTGTCCTGGTGCAGTCTTGAAATACTATCAAAATCAGTGAAGTAAAATAAGAATTAATGAGATCAGAATCTAAGACTTGTATCTGAAGTTCAGCATTTGAGGAGGGGGGTGTGTGTGTGTGATAGTCACTGGGGGACCATGGGTCTATGTCTCGGCTTGAGACAATTTAAAGTATACTCTGGAATGAGTCCCCTTTTTAGGTTTAACCAGTCCCTTTCCACCACTAAGGAACGAAGGAGAGTAGAGGTAAGTGAAAAAAAACCAGCAGTTTACTAACAAGCGTAACAGCAACAGGCAAAAAATAACGGCAAAATTGCTGTATCTCGAGAATAAAGAGAGGCCCAAAAATGCGGGGGGCATCCCTTCCCTCCAAGACGGTGCTCCGCAGTCGAGTGCGTGGCTCGAAGGACAAAGCGAAAGGCGGTGTCAGCTTTCCTCCTGGCCCCTCGCCGCTCTGCTCATCTCCCCGACAGCTGGTATTCTCCGGATCGAGGGGCAGGATCTCAGGGAGGAAGCTGGCCTTCCTTGCGGCCCGCGGTTTGCCGTCCCGGCCTGGCCGCCGCCGGTGCGGGGAGCGGCTTGCACGGCAGCGGGGCCTTTCCCCGCCCGGCAGAAACAGAAACAGCCTGTGGGAATCGCCCCAAGGCAGCCTCTCCGAGACGACAAAAAGGGGAAAAAACCCCCAAACAAGTGAAAACAGAACCCAAAAGGGGAACAAAACCTCTGCCTAAGCAACGACCAAAGAGCCAGCCACGCAAACAGCACACAGCAAAAGGCAGGAGCTGCGCGGGAGGGCAGGTGTTAAGAACGCCCCTCAAAGCACTCCCCACACACGAGGCCCTTATTTGCAAGGTCTTAAAGATACCGGAACAAGCTTTGGGCGCAGAAAGTTGTGGAATGTACTTACATTAAGGATTACTGCAGGACAGTCTGTTGAATAAATTACCCTTACACATGGCGTTCTTCACCTGTGACCAATATATTGCGGGTGATGTTCCTTATGAAGCAATCCAAGTATAAGTAAATAAATTATTAAATCAAATAAAGCATGTGTCTAAATTATGTAAGCTATATAAGAATGGGACATACTTTTCCCTCTACACTTAATATTATTTCTTAATGTAACTAAGCAGATTTAAATTCTTTGAGGCCAAGCAAAGTGCTGTTTTCACCTAGGTCCTCAAAAAGTAACTTTAGGGTCTAATTAAAAACATCTGTATGATCTTCTCCATGACTTGGAAGAGAAATAATGAGTGTGAAAGGAAACAACCAAAGCCCTATACTGCTGGGTTTGCTTTGAAACCTTCCTACGTGTGCAGGTTGGTTTATACCTTAGCTCCATGTGATTTCAAAGGTGGTGAGAATGGACAACCACCATTCTTCATTCTCCAACAAAATTTCTTTGAAGTAGTTTCACACAGAATCATGAGATCTGAGTTCTGTTTCAACTACTGCTGTGAACCACCTGCAACTCTAAGCAAGCCATGTAGTGACTGATTTGCCAGCCACCTAAACGCTTCTTCAGGTTTATTCTTAACTCCATTTTTTTTTTAACCTCCCAAAGGACAGCCCCAAACAGCTTTGGAGAGATGCCTTTTGAGCATGTTTTTACAACAAAGTGTAGAGCCCATAATACACAACAAATCCTCCGAGGAAGCAGAGATGTAAAGTGTAGGTGGGTTGACGATGGCTGGATGCCAGGCACCCACCAAAGCTGTTTTATCACTCCCCTCTGCAGCTGGACAGGGGAGAGAAAATATAACAAAGGCTTCATGGGTTAAGATCAGGATGGGGAGAGATCACTCACCAATTCCCATCACAGGAAAAAGAGACTCAACTTGGGGATATTAATGTAATTTATTACTACCAAAATCAGAGCAGAATAATGAGAAGTAGAATAAATCTTAAAACTACATCCACTTCTCTTTCCTTCCCAAGCTCTACCTCCAGTACTTTAACAGTGTAGGGAGATGGGGAATGGGTGTTACAGTCAGTTCATCACTGGTTGTCACTGCTCTCAGGAAGAAGAGTTCTTTCCCTCTTCTAGCGTGGGGCCCCTCCCACAGGAGAGAGTCCTTGACAAATTTCTGTACCCTGAGTCCATCCTGTGGGCAGCAATTCTTCACGAACTGCTGCAATGTGGATCACTCTTCTGCACAGTACACTCCTTCAGGCACAGGCTGCTCCAGAGTGGGTCCCCTTCAGGGTTAACAAGTCCTACTGGGAAGCCTGCTCCAGCAAGGTCTTCTCTCTTCACGGGTCTGCAGGTCCCTGCCAGGACTGTGCTTCAGCATGGGTTTCCCACAGGATCACAGCCTCCTCTCAGGCATCCACCCTCTCCAGCCTGGTCCCCTTCCCAGGCTGCAGGTGTGACATCTCCGTGGGCTGCAGAGGCACATGCTTCAGCATGATCTTCATCTGGGGCTACAGAGAAATCTCAGCTCTGGTGCCTGGAGCACCTTCTCCCCCTCCTTCTTCACTGACTTCAGTGTCTGCAAAGCTATTCCTCTCACATATTTTCATTTCATTGTCCCCTTGCCACAATAACATCTATGCAATATCTTTTTTTAAAATTTCCTTTCTAAATACATTACCACATTACTAGAGGCATTACTGTCACTGCTGGTGGGCTCGGCCATGGCCAGCATTGAGTCCATCCTGGCTGGTGTTGGCTCTGCCAGACACAGAAGCTTCCAGCAGCTTCTCATAGAAGCCAGCTCTGTAGCCCACCCCTTCCAAAACCTGGCCATGCAAATGCATTCCAGTAAGATACAACTTTGGAAACCATGTAGAGAAAAGTGATGGTTAGGATGTGCTAGCATGAGGTATGTGCTGCATGGACCCAGTTCCCAGTGGAGCATATGGTTGACACAGAGTATGTGAATGAGAATGAATGAGTGGCAGAGGTGATGCTGTGGGAGAAGAGGGTACTCAGCAACACAGCTGTGTGCAAAATGGGTCTTGTATTGTAGTCTGGGTTTTCGACTGAGATTTGATCCTGAGGCTCGCACTACAACACAGCTGAAAATCCACAGCTTAAGCTAGGTCTTGGACTTCACAGAAAGGCTTCTAAGGAAAATTGCAACCTCAACTACAAAAATTTGCCAGGACAGTTGATCAGGCTTTGCTGTGCTTTATGGAGGAAAATACAGGAATACAGGAAAATAAACTGCAAGATTATGCAAACAATATGCAACATGCATTTTTGTTTACAGTTTGAAATATCTGTGTGTCAGTGGAAAATTTTATGTTGTTTACTTAATGTTGATGTATGGATTAGTGATGAAGCTGTAGGACAGATCATCTAGGCAAAATATAATCCTGACAAAATGAAAGAGGTACCTGTGCCCAAAGTATTTAAGAACAAAGTTCATCCTAGAGCAGTGTGGTATGGAATTAAAAAGTTGGTGTTGTGCAGCAGCATCTAGGACACATCACAGCATGGTACAGAGCAGAGTCTGTCTCTACTCAGGTGTAATCTGCTGGCAGATTAAGAGGCAAATTTAGCATAAAGCTTTTGGACAAATAGCGCATACTGTGTACTGCTTTGTTGTGTTTCTGTTTTCTTCTGTGGTAGATTCTATGCATTTACTGGTAACTACTAGGAAAGTTCCAAAGGTAAGAAGCATGTCCAGGCTGTTCCTCCCTGGATGCATGAGCGGTCAAGCACTGGGGCCAAGTGCCAAGGAGGGCAATGGTTTTTGTGTTGATTGACTGACTTTTTTTGTTGGGCTGCATGCAAGAATACCAATGCCCACCCATGAACCCTGTTGGAACAGCTGTGAGCTGAAGTCTGCAGGAACTAGAGCTGGAACTGGGAGAAAGAGTAGCAGAAATAAGATAGAAAAATAAACACAGACAAGTTAGGGAGCAGGAATGGCTGGTCCTTGGGCAGGAAAGGACATGATGATGCTGAGACCTGCATCAGGTGAAAGCAGGGAGGCAGAGAGAGGCCACAAAGCCCCTGGTGATGATCCAAGTAGCAATGTATTTTAAATATCCCATACTTTAATTTCAGAGCAGTTGGCTTTGCCATCTCAGTAGTTCTTTGAATATAGTCTTCAGTGTACAATTTAGATAGATTTGAAAATTAGAATTTATGGCATATGGAAAAGCAATAAATGGTTGTTTTAGCACTCTGACTTGCTATTAAATGTGACTTAAGGACCAGTGAGGTATCTGTGTTATCTGCATGATCAGCAAATGCATGTTTGACTGGTTCAGGAGAAGTTGAGGTAATATGGTAGGTTAATGTACAGCTGTAGCAGTCTGATAGTGCAGTGTTTTTATTGATTGTCTCAGTAAATGCACCAGGGTATTGTTTGCTTGTCACAGTACTTAGTGCCTGGGGTAGTTGAGCAAGTTACTTTTCCACTGAGTTGACCCCCCAAGTCCCAGAGTCTTTCAATCAAACTCTTTAGATTTCATACACTGGCAATTCCTTTCCTTTTCTAATGGGCTGTATTAAAGGAAATGTGTCACCTTTTGCACCATGTAATACCAGATCAGATCAGAATTCATGCACAGTTATGTCAGTGGAAATATAATATTACAGACCTGCTTATCTCAAGATAGCACATGGAAAAATAAACTTCCACAGCTGAGAGATTCACCTGATGATGCGGATAAGTTATTTGTAAGTAATTGAGCTGAGAAATTTATATGGATTATTTAATACATATCAAAAATATATATAAGAAAAATTACTAATAAATATTTAAGTATTGGGTTTTTTCTTCTTTCTCTTTCTCCTATTTCCTTTCTCTTTTCTATATTTTCTTGGTCTGCTCAGGTGCTAAGGTAACTAAGTCCAGAATGGGAAAAACAGATTTACAGAGTTATCCTAGTAAACTATTTTTATTCTGAAGGCTAACAGCTTTAGAAAAACAAAATGGATACCACTCCTTTATGTGATGTCATAGATACTTTAATGCCAGAGTAACAGAGAGCTCTGAGAGAAAATAATTCTATTGAAAAAGTATTGCTTTTGGTTAATCTTTAGCAGAGTGAATAAGCTGGAACAGCATTGCTAATCTGAAGCTTCCTTGCAATTAGAAATAGTAATTTCAGATCAATTGCTCAACAGATGTGCTTTTTAGTATTTTACACAAAAGAATGGTAGAATTTCTCCTACCCTCAATGTATTAGCCAGTGCCTTGCTATGCCTTTAATGCATGGTATTAGCTATAATTCAAAATTAACTATGGAAAAGCCACTTGTTGACCTTTACTTACTGTTTGAGTAAAAATTTAAATACAAACAGAGAAGAAGAGTAGGTGGAAATTCTTTGTAATGCCTTCTCCACTGCTAATTTGTAGTTGGATTTTTTAAAAATTTGTAGTGAATTTGAAATTTGTGCATATGTTCACACCAAAGCATCTTCTTTTGTATTTTCTGTACTCAAAGGACTGCTTTCCTTCCCACTCTCAAAGAACTAATGCTGCCTGAATATTTTAGATCAATACATAGCATATAGTGAAGACCAAGAAACAGTTTACTCAGCTATTTTTCTGAAGTATATTACACACCTCTGCATTTTGATAGAAGAATGGTTTGCATAGTAATAGTTGCGGTTCCTTTATAGTCTCTTAAAGATTAAGATTTTATGGTCTCTTCAGGGAATGCTAGAAGCTGCATTATCAAAAATTACATTATATAATAAGAGTCACTTTGTTACTAAATAATTGTTTCAAGCAGTTCTTACATTGTGTAATCCTTTTAACTCATCCACTTCAGGAGATATTGATTCAGAAGAAAATGTATTTTAACACCTTGATGTTTTTAGAAAGAAGAACTTCATGCTGAATTTTGAAGTCTTAATACATAAATACAGAAATGCTAAAGATTTTTTTCTCCCCAGTGAAATGTTGTCTGTTTATTGAACGTTGGAGTTTCTTTGTTTTTGAGACTAACTGCTTGAAAGGAAACCACAGCAGTTTGGTCTGTGGCTATGTTTTCCTCTGATGTCAGTTAGACTTTTTGGATCTACCATAGTGCCAAAAACTATCAGATTGAAGAGCAGCACTTCACAACTCCCCAAAAGAATTTGGTGAGTATCACAGCTGTTTGACAAGGCATCTTTGGTCAAAGGACAGCACAACCCCTCCTTGGGAGCCTGCTGGGAGAGTAATATAAGGAAAGTTCAGCCAATTTTGCAATTCAAAATTAATGCTTTGATTAGGACCTAAGATGTCACTGCAGATAAACACTACCTATTGAGTTTCTAAAAATACCATTGGCTATTAAAAACAGGTCAGCATTACAGTGCAAGGAAAAGAAGAACAATATACAAAGTTTGATGAAATATGTAGGGAAAAAAAAGGATTTTTTTCTGAATTACCAAATCAGAGTAGCTATAAAATATAGATAATAATTGTGTAGGGTTGGAGTAATTAATTTTTCATAATCTGAACAATGAAAAACATTCAGAAAAATAGTATTACCTTTTAAAAACACTAAAATAAAAGAATCTGCAGTAAGTGACATCTTACACCATATTCTTATTTCAATGTTCCTTAACATTTATAATAAGGTAATTTGTAAGGATGATGTCATTAATGGCTTCCAGGGAGTCAGAAAAGATATATTTAATCAAGGAGGAAACCTTAGTTTCAGCAGAACTGTTAAAATCATGTTCTTAAAATATCCTGCTTTGCTTTTCCCATCATAGGTGGAGGGGGCTTAGTAAAGGATGGGGAGCACTCCAACACTGCTATACTACTTTGACCTTCCTGAAGCATTGTTCTTTCCCTTTAGAGATGTTGATAACACCCAGGCACTATACTTTTTTTCAGGTCACTCTCAATGTCACTGTTCGGAGTTGTATCCTAAAAAACATGTAAGGACACAAGGCAGGAGCATAGCCAGAGCTCTGACACAAGGTTATAAAGTATGATATACTAGACACATTACCTGTTTTTAAGACACTGAAAAGTGTTTGTGCTTAGGAAAGCTTTATTTTCTTCTATTTCTGTCCTTTTTTCCACAAATAATTCATCCTACTCTCATGCTCTAGGAGAAAATTGAAACTGATTATATACACTAAATTATCTCCACCATAAACTACATAGACTTTGCATAATTTAGTTGTTTTACAGGTTGAGGTTTAAACCTCTTCAGTGGTGGCTGTGGTTTTTAAAGTGTTGACTGAAAGTAGTAACTGTAAGGAAAATTGAATGTGGTGTGGATGAGATTAAAGCAGTGCTGCAAAAAACAAACCTTCGTTTTGCTCCATAAGATTAGTCATGGTGGGGAGCAGAAAGCTCAGTGCAACTCTGCCACTGAAATCAAGCAGGGCATTTATACAATGTAAATGGGATATAAAAAAGTTGGAAACACATGGCCATGCAGAAGGATGTAATAGTTAATAGCCTCTAGCCACTGGGCAGATCTCAACCCTTTGGATGCTGGAGTCATCTTCTCTGGAGAAGATAATTGTTTTTCTGCCCCCTGTTTCAAGGTAGACTCATCCTCTGTGGATGCTGGGACCCAGCAGGCTCTGCTCTGACAGGTGTCCCCTTCCCTTCCTTAGGACAAACAACAAAAAAATCTTAATCACGGTAATTATTTATTAATATTAATAATATTACATATTAATGTCAATAGAGCTACTAATAAAGAGCTTTATCCATCTCTCTGTGGTGGAGAGCAGTCTCAAAGACAGCCCTGGAAGGATGCCCAGTCAGGTTGTACTATCCCCAGGAGTCACAGCATTTTCCCTACATTCCCTTTGTATTATCATAACACAGCAGGGGTGTCTTGCAGATACTGGAGGGAAATGCTTTGCATCCTACACACATCCGTGCTCCTTTGGTTTTGAGTAAGGCTGGTTAGTGAACTCTCTTGGTTTCTCTCCCTTGTAGCACTATATTAATATTTTCCACCACATTAGTATTTTCAGCTTCACAGGAGTCAAGAACATTAAAGTCAAACCAAAGGTGGTGACATTTTGGGGCCAAGGCAGTGCAGTGCAGTAGGGTGCCCCATGGGAGTTGTGTGTTCAGGAGTGCCAGCTTCTACAGAGCTTGGAGTCCAAGTGAAGTCTAATATCTCAGGAGGAGGAAGAAATTACTGCACAGTACAGAGGTACTGACTCGTAGTTAGCTGATTTCTACCTAACAAGTAAGCAAGCCCAAACAACCCTGCACCACCACCACCCCCACCCTCCCCATTTCTGTATTTTGATATGTAAAACAAAGGTTCTCATGTGACTTTCAGTTTGAGATAGAGTTGAAGATATTTTGGTATTAAGATTTCTTCTCTTCCCTGAGCACACTGGAGCCCTTCTTATATATTTGGTTTTCACATGCTATTATACAACTGTATAGTAAAAATGAATCTATTTCAAAGTGTGGATTGGCAGAGTTCACCTGAAGGAAACATAAAATAGGTCTTATGACATCAGGATTGGTGCAGGTGATTAGTGTTGCAACCATGGGCATGCCAGCCATTCTCTTAGTCCCTGTTTTCATAAACAGAAAAAAAATACACAATAAAATTACACATTTATTCGCCTAGGATGTGTATTTGCAAGGTTTTTTTCCTTCTAAAAGAAATCAGTGCTGTCATTGGAAAACAATTTTGTGACCCTGTTTGTTTGGAAAATTCATAGGAAGTTTACTATAAGGTTAAGGTGTTTTCATATCTGTACAATTCTCTATAGAAAGTAGTGGACAGTACTTCTCAGTACTTTTTGTCTAGGCTAAAATGTCAGAAGTTCCATGATTCTGTCTACTGATTTCTTGTTCTGCTACTACTCCTCTGAAATGTTTTAACAAATGTGCAAGTGCCTCAAATAGTAAATAGGAAAGATTTCAGCGCATAGAATCATATAGAATAGTTTAGGTTAGAAGGGACCTTTAAAATCATCCATGTATATATTGTCTATACTTAATTTTCATAATAAGTTTTGCTCTGTATTCTGACTTAAACTTGTGTTCAAGTTCCTAAAGATATTTTTGAAGTGTCATATTTTTGTGTGAAATGATGGATAGTTGTCCTACCTAGTACCTTTCCTTCTAGGAAAATGATGGTATATGTATTTAATTCTGCTGTTGGTTTTATTAAGTTCTTCATACTAATGCTGCTTTGTCAGAAAGGTCCACTGGTGAGTTTTCCATTGAATGGAAAAAAAGTAATTTACTTTTCTCAGCTTTATTTCTGCCTTTCAAGTTCTTAGACCATTTCTCTCTACAGTCTTATGAGAGTAATTAAGAGTCTTAATTTACTCTCTCTAAACCATTCATTATTTTGAGTATCTTGATTATATTAATTCATCCTCTGTGTAAATTGAAATGTCCTAGTACTTTTTGTTGCTCATCATCTTAATTTTCCTCACATAATTTTCATTATTTCAAATATTATGTCTGCTTTTCTGAATCTTTTTTATTTTTATTTTCTAATTTGGATTCAATACTTTAGCTGAAATTATTAGGCTTATACAATGGCACTAAGTAAACTACTAGTGTTAGTAATCAATTAACTTCACTATATTCCTCAGAAGTTTGACATCACATCTTTAAGTAATTCTGTCACCTCCAGACTGAGCATTTCAACCTTCCTTCTTTTTGATCTAGCTTTATAAATATGTTAAACATCATCTCAATTAATTTTTACAATTAATCTTTCTGTGGATATATATAATATGGTCTTTTACTTCTTTCTCCTTGCATAGTTATTTTGATATTATTTTTCTTCCATTAACAGCCTAACATTTATTTTAATGTTAATGTAAATTATCATTTGCCTTCTCATTGTTGATTTGATGGCTTTAAAATTCTGAAATTTTCAAGAGCTTTGTAATAACTATTTGCAAATTTCAGTGTATGGTACTAGGAACTCAAAACAACCTACCCATGGGCCTTGGATTTAAGAGATGTAATTGTAATTTCTTGCATGTGTATTCATTATGGAAGACCATGGTGAAGTTTCCATAGGGTTTGTCTGCTTCAAATCCAGTTTTGGTAAAAGAAGTTACAGAAAAAAATCAACAAAATGAATAATAACAAATTATCAGGACTGGATGGTGTTTGCCTAAAAACTCTGAAGGAACCTGGGGGGAAGTAGTTGAAACACTAACAGTGGTGCGGGTTCTTGAAGCTTATGCAGGTCCAACATAAGAGTGGGCAAACTCAGGAAAGGAAAAGCCATTGAGAGTAACTTGGGAAAAACAGCTGTGGAAACTCCTGCCCCACCATTCTCTGAAAGCCTGAGAAATAGTTTGATAATATGGTATAACTCTTTGACCTTAATGTGCTCACTTTTCTTGGCTATTCTGATTCTGCACAAGCACACATCCACCCTGTGTTGTGCATGAGCCATCCTTCCATCTGTTTGATAGCAAAGAACTGTGCTAAAATAGAAAAGGCTATTTTTAAGTATCACACAAAGCTGCTGCTTTTAAAAAGCTGTTTTAATCCAGTGGAATTGCTTATTATAGCCTCTCAGATAATTGCTGTGCCACAAAGTCTAAGCACCTCAAGTGTCTGTATGTTTAATCCCAAACTGTCAGACTAGAACAGCACAGCTTTCTAGAAGAATGGCACCTGCTGTCTTCCGTGTTTTCTCTGGGAAAAGCTTGAATATGGTATTACCTCCTAGCCAGTTGTTTCTGTGATAAAAATTTCACATCCTTTCTCCCTGCTTACTTAGTATTGCTGTGCCCTAGATATGACAAAGTGCAGATCCAGGAGAAATAATGAAATCTAGGGAAAGCAGTCACAAAGGAGAAAAAAAAAGATATTTTTACATTGGCAGCATTATTCCCTGCTGTTGTTGGACTGCAACTGGGTACTGAGTTTGCAACCAAGGTTGAAAAGCATTTCAACTTTATTTACTAGACAATAAATAATACAAAGACTACTGAAAGTTGAAGAAGAGAGCTGTCATTGAATTATTTTAGTGTGGCTGGTGGTTGTTGCTTTTCTGATATCATAAAAACAAGCAATGAGCTTAAAATTTTGGAAGAAGCAAGCTTTTTAAGTATGGAGGGCTATGTTGTCCTCTCTGCTGAAAAGGCCTGTGTGAATAAAACAAGCTATCCTAAACAGTCTGCACATTGTTAGGGATGATGCGCTATACACAACATGCACCATCAGAGCAGCAGTAGTGGAGCTGGAGAAGCACAGTGCTTCTGCATCTGTGGACAGCTGGTGCCAGCAAACCTTTGAAGCTGATGCCTTCCTACATGGATCACTGGCAGTTGTGAAAAAGATGCAAAAGGCTCAGGAATTTAGGAAGGGAGAGAGGGTCTTCAATTCTCTTTATAATTTCCTGTTTCTCTACTGAAAATAATTCTGTGTTCAAAAGCATCCCCTTTGAGCAGGGATGCATCATGTGTTGAATGCCAGCTCTTTTGCAGCTTTTCAGGCTAAGTGCTATTGGGTGCCCCTTTTTGCTCATTCTAGAGTCTGTCTCATTCATACATTTCCTTAATGTCCAATATCCACTCTGAATTGTTAAACAGCAATGATTTGTTAATTTGCTGTCAGCTGCAGGTTTCCCAGCCCTCCTCATCTGGTGTTTGTAGATCTGTTGATCTTGGTGCTTTAAAGTTTTTAAATAGGTACTAGGCAAGTTAGGAGATTATGGAAAAAAATGGTAAATTGGGGAAATACATGTCACATGGTGACTGGTTAAAGCACTTTGCTTATTTGTTTCTTCAGGAAAGCAGATAAATTCTGTGGAGTGCTTATTTTTTATCTTATATTAGGTATATCTCAGCAGGATTTTTTCTTCTTTAGCTGCAAGTTTTAGTACAAATATTATAATCTGTGACCCAGTATGCTTCCTGTGTCATGAGTGCTCAGTGGCTGAGTTAGTCATCCCTGAACAATGACAACTGTTTGTATTTCCTGCCATTTGTTTTTTTTAGCTGTCATTCCAACATTACAGTAATCATATGGTTTTTTGTATTTATTTTAACAACATTTTGCTTTCCTTTTTTCCTTCTAATGCAGCTCCATTCATTATTAGTTCAAGTCAGCAAGTCTTATTATTTAATTCTAGAAGGAAATTCGCTTTAAGTCACTGAAGACAAGCTAGTAGCTTTTTCTATATCTTTTATTGTGAAGTAACAGATACATACATGCCGTGCACAGTCCAAGCCTTTCCCTACACTACAAATGTTTGTGCTTCTAGGAAAAAAAAATAAACATTTGAGCAAATAAATGCCTTTGAGCTACTCTTTATCTTTCTGATATTGTAGTCTGCAGTACATCAGCTGAATGTGAGCACCTCTTACAGTTTTTAGTCAGAGTGTGATTTACTGTGATCCAACATAAATATGTGCATTTTTACTTCTGAGAAATTAGCATGCTGAAGCCTATTTAAAATGAATGTAGAACAGGCTACTGTAGTGGGCAGACATTAAAACAACATCATTACAAATTACCTTCTGTTTTGATTTTTGCACATTCATGATACCACCCCATCGTCACTACATGGCTCAGATTTAGATATTTTCCAAAATGTCAGTAATTCATAACAAATTAAAAGGGGTGGGATTTGTTTTGTGGGTTTTTTTTTTCTTTGTGTGTTTTTTTGTGTGTCTGTTGGAGCTTTCTTGGCTTTTTGTGGAGTTTTTTTGCTGGGTTGGGTTTTTTTTTTTTTGTTATTATTTTGGGGTTTTTACATTTTGTTTGGCTTTGGGGATATTTTTTATGATTTCAGTGAAGTAAGCATAGAAATAAAATGGGCAATAGAGCGCTTTCAGGTTGTTCTCAAGATTTTCATAAAAGACATGCTAGAATTCTTGATTCACTCATGATTCCTTGCCCACCGTACATTTTCGAGCATCTATTTTCTAGATGCTGCTGTTTTCTTCCATTTTATATTGCTTTGACTCAAATGCCAAACTATTTTTCTTCACTATGTAATTTTCCAAAAGCAGAGTTTGAATATTTATCCAGGGTTTGTTCCTCAGCTGGTGTAGGCCATCTGGGCTCTGTTGACCTCAGAATATGCTCTATTGCCTCCATGTTTCTGCCTTTTGTCTGGAGTGCTGTCCTTACAGTATTCAAATGTGCAGTGAAGGAGAGATCAGGAAGAAACATATTTAAAAAAACAAAAAGCACTGGGCAACACTGTGTAATGTGATAGGGAGAAAGAGAAAATAAAGAGCACTAGTAAAAAATCTCAATTTAAACATAATTTACATAATTTCCATTACAGTGTTATTTCTTTACTCTGGAAAGGTTGCAATATCTTCTTTTTCTTTAGAATTATTACTGTAGCTCTTGGCATATTTCTCCCCAGTTTTATATTTATCTTCTAGCTCTTCAGCAGTCCATGAAAAAAAAACCTAATTCATTACATAGGTGGTACTGCCAAAAAGTCAGAGAAGGTTCAAAATTATTTTTATCAACTCTCAGTGTAAGGTTTGAGGAAGAACAGACTGTTGTAATATTCACACAAAATCACAGAATTCTTAGGTTGGAAGGGACACTGGAGATATCTAGTCCAACCCCACTGCTAAGAGCAGGTTATTAATGCTCACAGGTGTAGTATCTTCATAAACTGAGTCTGTCCCATCTGGAAATGTGTCCTAAACTGCAAACACAGGGAGGGGCAGGATTCCAATATACCCAGAGTGAGATTAAGACACAAAGGAGGTCAAATGTTGATAATCAAAATGATAATACACATTTACTCACTATCAAAGAAAGAGCAAGAAATAAAACAGAAAAGTAGGAAAAAGTAGGAAAAAGTAAAGAACTACAGAAAGCAAGAAAGCTAATCACCACCAAGTCTGTGGCATCCTGTGAAGATCCTTCTTCCTTTGTTTGTGAGGAGGTGTCTGACAAACTTGCTGTGCACTCACTTATACAGAGGCTAAGTGGTGTTTTATGGCAGTGACTGGGCAGTTCCACTCCAGCCTGGGACCGTGGACACGGTGTTCACGGGATATTCCCTTTGTAGGTGATAGTCAGCTGGCCCTGCAGTTCACTTACCTTTACAGCCAGGCACATTCACTGCCACTATCATGGGCCCATTATCACAGCCCATTATCAATGGATGCTCATGGACCCTTATTACATCAGGTCTTCAGCTGCAGATCTTATCAAAGGCTTGGCAAAGGTGAAAAATGTCTCTGTTTAACAGTTCTTTCCTTAGTCTTCCGTATTTTCTTACACATGTTTATATAATTTCTGTTGTGCCTTGTGTGGCCTGTTTTAAATATGGAATCTTACTAGTCAATAACAGTTTATTACTTCTATTTTTAATAATCATGACCACAAGTACAATTTCTCTCTGTAAAACTCTACTCTTCATTATTAAGTGGTTTTCTCCATATTTTATAATCCTCAGCCTGATTTCCAGTTAGTCATGAGCAGTTATTTTCAGACCTCATCACCATGCACACATAAAGACACATGCTAACACGTAGATTTTAAAGATGATGTACTGAGCATTTGTAGACAGCTGATAGTATCTGAAAAATGTGGTCACTTAAGGTGTGGTGCCCAGTAATATGGGTGAAGTTGAAGCCCCAAGTTTAAAAGCTCAGTTCTGGTTATCTACATAACCCACGGATTTGATGTCTGAGGTGAAGTGGTGCCAGTGCTTTAAGGAAACCTGCTCCTGCTGGTCCTTTTCAGAGTGGAAGAAGTACCGAAAAGGTTTTCTATTTTGCTGATGCTGAAAATACACAGGTATCTGTCATGCTATCTGTCACTATTTAAAATAAGTGAAAGTCTCAAGAGTTACAATCTGGCTTACTGAAAGGGTGGGAACTTTTGAATCATTAAGGTCCCACTGAGAAGCTTTAATATCTCCAAGAGTCTTCCCATACTTTTTCAATTTAAGAATTGGGAAAGAATAATGTGGTTGTGCTGTTCATCAGTGATAGCCTGCAAGGGGGAAAAAACAATTAAAATACCCTAACTCAGCTCATTATAGGATGTAATAAGGAGGCCAGTCTCAATTCACATCATGCACCTCTCCAGATCATGTAGACCATTCAGCTTTACCTCAAGACCTTCTACCACAGTTAAGATAACAATATCATGGTTGTCTGTCCTCCTTCTATTTACCTGAGGATTTGATTGTAGCAGTGGGGAACAAAGATACACAGACCTTCTTGCATGCACTGAAGAAGATTGTTTATTGCAGCAAACCAAGACTTTCTATGCTCTAAACTTAACCAAACCCAGCATGCATTGGCTGTGTCGCTGTTCATGCATCCCTTTACCCATGCAGCTCTCTGCAGCTCTCTGATCATGTGCTGTCCATGCACCCCCCAAACAATAACTGCCCCACACACATGGCGACCACATGCCAGCCATGCAACCCGTTCTCTGGTTACAGGACTTGTTTTTCACCTCTCTGCTAGTTAAACCTTTCCCAGAGTGCTTTATGTTGCTCACCAGAAGGATTTCTGTCTTCCACATTTGATAAAATAAAAACTTAACTGGGTGTCCATCACCAGATCTGAGGCCTTTGGATAGAGATTCAGAAGACTTCAAGGAGATCGAAGGCCTCCAGAGCTGAAACAGTATTGGCTTACTATCTTTGTGGGCTTCACAGACAGCAGTGGTTAGGGTTTGGAATGCAGTTGCTGAGGGGGGGTTTTGAGCAGTGGCCACACCATCAGCCAGCATTTCACGGTCTGTATCTGTATGTTTTTCTGGTCAGTACTAATGACTCCTGCCAGTAAAGGACTAATGCATGTGCTACCAACTACTTCTGGGTCTGTTTCATCAGTCCACAAAGGAAGACTGCCACAGTGTTAGAGCCCTGTGTATAGTTGAGTTTCCTGCTGAGGGATGATGTGGGTGCCTATTTACGGACTTTACCTTCAACACCAATTATTAGTTGAAATAATCTGAAGAGTTTTCTCACAGAAGTTTCTGTTTAAGCAATATAGATTTTTTTGGCCTGTTACTAAAAGTCAAGGATGATTAGAGGGGCTCTTCACTGATAGCAGCAGGGCTATACATTTGCTTTTGCAGCCACAGGTGACAGAGCCTAGAAAGGTTGATGTTCAAGGTGGTTTTGGATGACTGTGTATAGGGGAAGGGGTCAGACCTTGCCTGGTGGGGTAATACCCTGGCCTTCAGCATTTGCTTCTATTCTCAAAACTCTCCTCTTATGATCTGTGCCTTTCTCTCCAAATTAGAAGTTACTAGTAGGGCAGTTATCCACCATAAAATGTTCAGAGTTTTCTTCTCTGTATTTAAAACTTTTTTTTTTTTTCCCCTTTTCTGGCTTAAACATATTACCTTTACCAGAGTATACTTTTGAGTCTGCTTATTTGTTTCTCCTGCTTTCCTGACAATTTGAAATGTTTGGTTTTTAAATGCACTTTCACTTGGAGAGGAGAGAGGTTTGGGGTTACAGATATAATCCTTTCCTAAATCACCCTATTTTGTCACAGGGTTGGAAGAACAGTCTGTTGAATAAAAAGACTCACATAACATGGATTTTATTTAGGGATTTGTGTAAATTAGCTAGTAATTTACTTTGTTTTGCTTTGGTTTCACCAAAAGGAAAATATAGTTCTGGCTGAAAATCAGGGTGTAAATGTTAAGTATTACTATTCACCAAACAGCATATCAATCTTTAATTTACAATTTCCTGTGAAAGTGGAGGAGGACATCTTCTTTACTTTTGGTTCATACCCTTTTTAAAATTCAGGTCAGATCATCAGCAGCATCAATTTGGCTCTGCTTTCACAATTTGTGCTCACAACTATGCCCTAGCAAATCTCTTGCTTTTCAGATACCTTAAGCCTTCTGCAAACAAGTAAATCACACAAATGAAATAGTAATAAAGCTTTGTATTAAGCTTTGTTAGCTTTGTATTATAAATTTTATCTACTATTTAAATGACAATTATGTCCAGAAAATTGGCAGTTGTAGTCGTGCAAATGATGAAATTCATTCCAGTCACGGCCCATCTTCAAGGCCCCAGAATTGAATTCTCTTGCTGAGTCCCTTAAAG
This sequence comes from Onychostruthus taczanowskii, assembly GCF_017590055.1. Classification (NCBI taxonomy): domain Eukaryota; kingdom Metazoa; phylum Chordata; class Aves; order Passeriformes; family Passeridae; genus Onychostruthus; species Onychostruthus taczanowskii. The sequence goes on from NW_024505008.1 coordinate 2,663,455, forward strand.
AGGCTTACAGGTTGGTTTTTTCTTTTACCCAGAGTTAGGTGCAAAAGAGAAATACCAACAAGATATTCCTCAAGAGTCAAAGCAACAAAAACTTTACTGGCAACTTCAGAAAATCAGGGAACTTTGGCAAAAGTTTAAAGCAACATTGAATCACCATAACGTATTTCACAAAGCATTAATTTAGCAAGCTCCAAGTCCATTCAACTTGACAAACTCCAACCCATCTGACTTTAAGTTACTTAGGCTTCAAGAAGAAGTAATTGGAAGAAAAAGAACTAAGAGAAAGACACAAGAGATATAGAAAAGAAAAAATATGACTACCACCAGTGGTCAGACCTCATGGTCTAGCATGAGTACCCATTGGCTTTCCTGGGCCCTTCCCCAAGGTGGGACGTCTGGTAGCCACTCTGGGGCTGGGTTAGGGGCTCCAGGGGCAGGTTCAGAACATTGCATCCACTGTGCTATTGCAAGGCTGGGGTACAGGCTCTAGGGGTGGGGTGGATGGAGCAAACTCACCAGGGCAAGGCTTGTCTTACCCCTTATCCCATTCATGCAACTGAAATGTTTCAAGCCACCAATCTACTCCCATCTCTCACACCATCTTTCTCTGGAAAGGAAATGCCAATAGTGTTTGGAAAATTAATTATTAAGAACCTTGGTTTACTCTAGGTAGCTCATGTGTTGTATTTGATAACATGGCATCTTGCTGGAAGAAAATAACTGCAGTTTTTCCCTAGTCCAGCTAATTTGTTACACAATTATTTGGAGCAGGAAATAAAAAAGGAAGTTAATGGTTGTGGGACATGTGGGAATAGTTGGAATAATTTAAGCAAAGATGAACCATGATCCTTCTGACTGCCTCGTCTTTCCTGTGCTGTTTTGTCTAATCCTGCCTCAGAGTATGTCAACAAATTTCCTTTAAGCTCAGAAGGTGCAGTGGGTTGAAAATAGTGATCCTTTTTCTGTCTCATTCTGTCTTCATGGAATTTGTGGGAAGTGATTTAAAACTGACATATTTTTGGATTGTCTGGTTCTGGCTAGGTCTGGATGAATTTTTGCAGTAGCCAGGAGGGGAGATGGCTGGAACCCAGAGGTTATTTTCTACCATCTCACATAGTTGTTGGGGGCAGGGGAAAGGGATTCTCTTCCGGGAAGAGGGATTCCTTTTGGCTGAGTAAGTGTGGCACTGGCTCCGAGCTGGAGGGAGCGGTCAGGGTGGTGTGGCTGCGGGCGGGTCAGGCTCTGTAGTGAGCATTTCGCATGTAAATCACTCCCTCTCTTTTGTACATGTTTGGTTTTGATATTATTGCTATTGTTATTTTCTTATCTCATCACTGTTCCCAGTAAATTGTTTTTATCTCAACCACGATCTTTTGAGCCTCCTCTCCAGCCCACCACTGGGAGTGAGCATGCAGCAGCAGGATTTGGAAAGCCTCAGTGGGAGCACTAAATTGGAGAGTGCCATTCCTAAATAATGACATGAATAAAGGTACAAATTTATCGTGTTAGATACTTATAAATTAAAACAGCCTTAGGACCTTTGAATGTAACACCACTTGAGTTCTGGATATGCCACAGGTTTTATTAGAGTGACATAATTATTTTTTCACACAAGTTAGTTATAAACCAAAATGAATTTACGTGGAGGGCAGGATCTCTTAAAACTGAAGAGGCAAGGGGTATACATATTTGGAAAGCATAAAAATACCTGATGGCTTATTGTTCATTTCTGCTGTACAAGAGAACATTAGACTGGAAGTATGTGTTTTACATGAAGGAATAGAGCAGACGCCTATTTCCTGATGACAAATGAAGCACGCTGGATATATGATGCACATTTTCAGAAACTGTATACCTGAGGAGATTAATGGCGTCATTGCAAAGGCTTCAAGAATGCAGTAAATATTAAGGAAATTACTTACATAAATGACTCTGTGTTGCTGTGCAGCACTGGATGTAGTTGATATCACTGGTTCTGATCCATTATGGTCATTTTCAGAAAACAAAATTCTTTGTGATATAATTATTATTAATCTTATGTGAAATATAATCTCTTTCACATTGCCTAAGAAACTGGTGGTTTTGCTTTGTCTGAAGTGCTTGGTTTATAAATTACACTTAATCACTGAAAGTAGTTTTCTCATGTCTGTCTGCTTGTCTCGTGGTTGTTTTTTAGATAACCTGTGTTTCAAACATCTTCACAGGTAATCTTGACAACACCATTGTCAGTGAACCAGTAATGTTGAAATGATTAAATTATAAATTATGTTTTCTTCCAATCCAATTTATTAAGATAGCAAAAATATCAATAAAATGAGTGAACAAATATTCTGTCTGATAGTTACGCATCAGGGGAAGAAAAGAAAAATTAATTTCAACATGTATTTCTTAGATGCTGAACTTTGGAGTCAATGACAGAGTCTGTTGTATCATGTGGTTTGTGATTGCAAAAAGTTGAACTTCAACATTGGAAATGTTGAACATAACTTTTTGTCTTATCTGTGGTCTGGAATAAAATGAATACAAACTAATTTTTTTTTTTCCATGGTGATAATACATGTTAATCCCATCTAACACAGTATGGTTAGTGGATTTGATGCTGCAGACATGTTTAGATTTAGAGACAGATATTTTGGGGAAAAAGAACAGCTCTCTAAAGGAGCTGAGTTTTTCTGGTTTCTTGCTCAGTGCCTTCCACCAGAAATGTTTATTTTCCTCTGCTTACATCATCTCAAGAACCAGCATTTCTACAAACTGCATTTATTCCACTTTATGACTCTTGTTCAAAAAAATAGGGCAGGAGATCTTTCTCCTTTTTTAATGCCTTTATTAAAAAAATCAGCTAGGGTGGGGGGTCACGCTCACACCGCCGCTGCTCCCAGGAATGGCACGGAGGAGGAGGAGGAGGATGCAGCTGGTATGCAGGCAGAGCTGGGGCTTCCATCCTCACGAGAAGCAGTAGGAGATTCCACCTTTTCAGTCTGACATTCGAGGTCCTCTTTCTAGCCGACATCCTTTAGGTGAGGGTGAAAGGTAAAAAGGATCTTACCAGACACGGGATTAAGTTCCTCACCTTTAGACATCACTTAGATCTCTTAATTCCATGTTGGCACGTTGCTTTAGGGGTTTCTCTTGCACAATTTGGTGAGGGGCTTCCTCATTTGCATACCAGCCATCTCCCACCCCCTGCGGCTTCAGGTGTCCTCCAGGAAGCAGCAGGGGGACAATTGAGCCGATTTCTAAACATTAACAGGTAATTGAAGAAAAACTATTAACAACAGGTGATTACAACATGAAGTTATTAACAACAGCAATTGGTTTAACTTGTTAACTCTGCAACTTAAGAAAAATGGATAACTTTTCTACTCATAACACTCGTTACTTGAAAGAGTACACAACATACAAGATTGGCACCTTCAGCATGTTTAAAACCTAGAGAGCTGGCTTATTCAAATATGTGTTTAGAAACTAATGCAGTGGCAGACAAAATTGTGTGGAGATCAGCATATATATGAAACCATATGTATTGCAATAAGCACTGTTTTCAGGACAAGAAATAGTTTTCTTATTGCCAGGTTTTACCAATTCTTTTACATGAATCTGTAATGCAGGACCTTCTGAAACTTAATTGATGGCTACACAATCCTTTTCCTACAGTCAGAAATTCTTTTACTCAACTACTCCTATTCTTTTATTTAGGACAGTGAAAAGAAAGGATTTATGAATAGACTTTATGCCATCCAGGAGGTGTGTGTCACTGTCCAGAATATCCTAGATGAAATTGCTTCCTTTGGTGAGAGGATCAAGAAGTAAGTGCTGACACAGGTGCTGGATTGTTTTTCAATACTCTTTAACATCTTTTTCATGCAGAGATATAATATGTTAGATTTCTACTTACTTATTCCAGGGGAGTCCATCGTTCAAACTCACCTATATTTACTTTGCTTTATGGAGGCCCTCAATGAGTGGAAATTCTGTTACATTAATTCTGAAGTTTAGAACTATATTAATTGGGACAAAAATAAAAAGTAAGGTTTTAAAGTAAAACAGAAAGAACATTATTATGAGGTTGTTATTTAAAAGCAATAATAAAAATTGCAATTTTGATAAAGGAAACAAGCAGAACTGAGTAGGAGTTTCATAATTTAAGGATGTAAATATGTTCCCTTGCTGGAAGTTTTATTTATTGATCAGCAAAACCTTTAGAGTATTTGTAATTTGTAACACCTAATACATAATATGTAAAATTTGCCAACAAATCTGGACATTAAGAAAGGGAGGTTCTGAGATTTACTGCAGGAAATGTATTTCTGGCGTGGTCAGTGGACAGCAGCACAAGGTTTATTACTTGAGGTGAGACAGGTTCCAGAAAGATACCTTCCGGCTGTCAGCTGCAAAACACAGAGAGGATTGACTTGGTGTTCTGCACCTCAAAAGCCAAGAGCATCTCACTACTACCTGGATTGACTTTTGGAAGTGAATTTTAGGAAACCTATGCCTTGGGTGGAGGTCAGTCTGCAGGAATCCTGAGGATAATCGCTAATGCTGTCCTGTTCAGTCTTGATGACAAGGACATTGCCATTTATTCATTTAAAAACAAGGTCCCTAATAGGAAAGCCTGGGAAAGTTCCCTAGGGACAATTCCAGGCAGGTTGTATTGACAGCAGGAGAGGCAGGTGCAAGCATATTGTATCACACAAGTTCTCCAGTTAGAAAAATGAACCAGTCTCTGAAAAAAGTCCTTTATCAAAGGGCTATTCATGGAAGTTGTCTTGATGATTAAGTAGTTCTAATTGTGCATTTTGGAGGTAGGGTTTTTCTATTATATACCAGATGAGAGCTACAGAATTTTGTAAGCTGAGTGAGATCTTGTAATTTTTTCCTAAAACATCTTTGTAATTTGTTCCTAGAACTATAATGGGAAACCTGTACTGATTGCTGTAGTAACACAGCCCATAAGGAGCTTTGCTAAGTGAGGAGCCAGGGCTCCCACACATCATGGTGTGTCTGTGATCCATTGCACAAAGCCAAGTCACAGGAACATGAGCAGACCCTCAACCTTCTGTTCATCCCAAATGCCTACAGAAAAGGGGAAAAGAGCAGGTGTCCCCCGAGGATAAAGGGAGGCGTCCTACACTAAGTGACACTAACATAATGTTAGTGGAGACATGTCAAAATTGCCAGGGAAAAAAGAAGACAAATGAATACAGGAAGCCAGAGCTCATTATGAAAAATATGGCTTGCAATTCAGGTAATTGCAATTATTCATCCAGAGAAGCCAAAATCATGTAATCACATTGATTGAGAACGTAGCTAGTAGTAATACTTTAAAGTGTATCATGAGACTATTTAGATTTAAAGCCACATTATCCTTCTGGATAAATGTCATGCAACACTTTTGAGAAGGCAGTGCCTTCATGGAACAAATATGCTGACCCAAGCTCCCCTCAACCAGCGTTCCTATGGGACATATGTATGAAATTATCATCTGGTCTTTCTCTCTTCACTGAATACAGGAGTTGGAGAGCCATAGCACCCTTTTCAAGATCCATTAAATCTCCTTCATACCTCAATTTTGCAGAATGTGATGATCAGCAGAGTTTTATCAGAATAGAGTCTGGGACTCTTAGTGAGAATGTTTTTATCTGTGACGTTTTTTGGAAAAGTAATGTCCTGGAACTCTCATGGGATCCCAGAAATTATCTTCCTTTATTCATAGATAAATAACCTTTACTTATTTCAGGGTTTTTTAAATTTTTTTTTCTTTTGACATCCAGAAGGTTTTTATTTCTTTTCTCAACCACTGCTGTTGCATATCCCTGTCTTCATGACAGACTGTTCTACCACCTTTTTTTTTTCCTAGCCCTCTCCTTATGCACAAGGATAAGTTTCCATCTTTGCATAGCCATGCACTTGCCTTTTCATTTTCCCCCAAAGCTGAAAGGCACTTTGCTGAGGAGTGCACCTGTACCTCAGACAGAGGGGAATGTCCCTGTTCAGCCTTTAACTCCTTGTGCTATCCTTACAGTGGAATAATAGGGAGGAGGTAAAACAAGAAAGTCTTAGCAGTAGTCTTCCAACTATTGTATCCTACTCTACCATGATGTTGAGAAGGGAATGGAGATTGCCTGTGTGAGTACATTTGGAGAGTAGGGAGCCCTGTGGGTTTTTCCTGATGCAGAAACTGGGGTTAGGCACTGATATTTCCAAAAAGCAGAGCAGTTGTTCTCCTGGCAGATGTGCACTGCTGGGAGAGGTGAAATTCAGCAGGCAAGTGGTCAAAGCTAGGACCTCCTTTCCTTTCCACTGACACTGGATCCAAGTCCAGGCCCTCCCTGATGAATGACAAATGCATCCATGCTTCATTAGTAGACTCAGTTTGTTCTCCCTGGTGGAAACTGACACTTCTTCCACTGTCCTTTACTCTTTATTGGCTTTGTTGGCCGACCTCAGTTCTGACTCTTGTTAATTTTTCTTTAGTACATTCAACTGGACTGTCCCATTCCTGAGCTGGCTGGCAATTTTTGCCCTCTCTGTGTTCACCATCATCCTATATTTCATTCCACTGAGATACATTGTCCTTGTCTGGGGTAAGTAAAGCCCTTTTAAACTGTCTGTACTGCTTTAAAAACCTGTTTTTAATGGATGACTTATACTGGCACTACTTTTTTTGGTATTTATGGTCATGAAGCTCCCCTATAATGGAATTAGGCATGTTAGTTAACAGCAGCAGTGTAAATATTTAGGCCCACCTGAAAAATGCATTTTTCTTGGCTGGCATTTTATATTTAATCATGCTATAAACATGTAGCCATGAGGATTCTTCATATATCAAAGTGTAGCTTTGTCTAGATATTACTCTGATTTATTTTCACCACTTATACAAAAACAGAGGCATTTCAATCTATATATTGCATTTAGGACAATACGCCTTTTTTAATGCAGTACTTTATCTTGTGAAAGTGTATGCAAACATAGCAGCAAGAAACCTGTTTAAGGGGTCACCTTTAGTTAGACAGATGGGAATATGAGGTATTTGGTTGGTTGATAATGAACAGAAAGCTTTCACTACATGTGCTTATGTCTATTCTTTATACTGATTTTAAAAAGCTACTGTTACCACATCTGTTGTAAATAATGCTCCAGGTTTTCATTTGTATATCTTTTCATACATCTTACACCACCAGCTGCTGTACCCTTACCCAGTAGCACAGATGTTTAAAGAGCACAGTCTCTGTTACATCAGTGGCCAGATTTTCTTTCTGAAGAATAGCAGGCACCCTTTCGTGAAAAAGTTTTGAATTCAGGGGACAGCATAAAATCATTGAATGGACTCCAAAGAATTTATTTTTTGTTAATCAGTCAGAATTTGTAATTTTCTTATAATATTTTCTCAAATGATCATAGCCAAAACAATAAAGAAGATTATGAACAAAAGTATTTCTACATAAAAAACAAAAGCAAGCATATGGGCTTCCTTTCTCTTCCTGTCTTTGACTTTTACTTATTCCCCCATACCATGAACACCAGCATGATATGGGGGAATAAGTAAAAACAAAAGACTTTTGTCTTTTGTACCAGCAAGTTCGAAGTATTTGTCTGTAATTTTTCAGACAGGTCTGACATCCTGCTTTTTTACATCAGGTGTGATACAACAATCTGAATTATAATACCCCTCCAAGGTCCACATAACTGTAGAGCCAGAACTGTTCTTTGAAAAGCTCATTACTCATATCCCTGGAAGTGTCACACTCCCACAGAAATATCTCCGTTTCAGATAAGGCAGAGTCTCAGCTCCCAAGCCTCCCAAACCGTGGATGGATAGCGTAAGCATAAATTATTATAAATGCACCTTGCACTCTCTGCATCTCTTCCATCCCTGTCTTCAAGTTACGTAGGCTATGAGATATAACTTCAAGCCCCTTGGTTCACTAGACGTTTTGACTCCACATTTTTCTCTGCATTTCAGTTCAGGTGACTTCTTACTCAGCAAGTATATGTGGATCCCTTCTTTAGGAATCTTTTTCTCTTGTGTCATGACAGAAGACCAGACAGGTACTGCAGAGGTGCAGGTCCTACAATCCAGACCTCCTCAGGGTTAAATGAATTCTCACAGAGCCGTGTCATGCTGAGAACAGCTTTCAACAGCTGTCCCTTCAAAAATTGCAGTATTCCAAACACCTACCTATCTTCTCCATCACTGCATGTTTCTAGCCTCTCCTGTGTATATTTCTTCATTCTATTCATCCATCCTGGCTGTGGGGAGCCATTGATTTCTCTTTTTTGACTTACTTCCGTAGGAATGTTTGAGCTGGTCTGTAGCAGCATCTGTCCATTTTGTTCTTTGGAAGGCAGATATTTTAAATTAAAATTTCTTCATATTATGTGTCATCTTTTGTATAGCTGTCTTTCTTCATGGCATCCATAGGGTCTGCCCCTTTCAGTCTGCCCTAGAAAGAAATTCTCCATCCTTTCCTGTCCGTTTCTCTCCCAGTGAAGACTACCGGTCCTTGAAGATGTGGTGTGTTAGGTGGGGTGGAGCAGAAACCACCTCTCCATCCCAATCCCACTTGATGAAGTGCTGAGTCTTGGTAATAGCTACAGCTGTTTATGTGGAAAAAAACTGTAATTATTTTAATCTGAAAATTTTCAAACTGTTGGAAAAGACCAATCTCCTTGTTGTATTCTGCTTCTCCTGTAGTGTCTCCTCTCATCTGTGCAGTGCTTTTCCTTTCTTGAGGTTTCACACACTGACTGGTATTTTTCTTTATCAGATGTGATAAAGTGAGTTCATACCACCAGAAATCAGCCATGGGTGGTCCAGCGGCCATGTGCACTGAACAGTGATGTTCAACCTTAAATTTTGCAGCCACTTGCTGATGCAAAACATCTTCTTAAACAAAGATGTTTGAAGGTCAGATGTTCCTTCTGAACACTCACTATCTGACACCACATAAAGGGAGGGCAGCATCTCCTGTCTACTCTGCAGAACTGAGGATTCATGCAGTGGGAAGCTCTGGGTGTAGTTGACACTGAATCTTGCATGCCCTATCCATGTCCTTGCTAAAGCTTTCTGAAAAGTCTGGGCACCAAAGACTTTGTGGAAGATAAACTATGTTATTTTATATCTGATAGAGCCTGGATAAATTACACAGAAAGACATATTTTTAATAGTGTCCTAGCTTTCTCCTGCTCACATGAGAGTCAATGCAGTTTGCACCATTCATGTCCATGTTTTAGACATGTTTTCCCAGAGCCCACAGACCTCATCTGACATCTCAAAGTGTATGAATCTGACTTGGTATGTAATTAAGAAAATATGTCTAATTTAAGCCTGCTTCCTGATTATTTTGTGGACGATTTTTCTTGGTGCTTCTGAATACTAATTCTCAGTTATAAGACCATGGCATTATAAGAACATGATGCCTAAGGGAGACATATCCTCTCTTCTCTGCACTGCCATCAGCTAGTCTCTGTCTTTCATTTCCACACAGAGGTTTGTGTAAGCTCCTCTAAAGTTCTCATACGATGCAGACTTCATGCTTCCCATATGCTTCCTTGTTATTAGCATGAAAAATACTTTCCTTGAATCTTCTGGATGTTATGTGAATCTTGTGTCCACCAATTAAGCCCATTTCTTCTCATCATCTCTGTTACAGAAATTAAATACTTTTTATGCCTCTGTTTTTCCCAACTTCCTCATAAAAACCACAGTTTTTGTTACATTCCAAAAAAATATATTGAAGGAATTTGAGAATGTCCCTAGAACTTTCGTATTTTGAAACAGGGAACCACAGAAGCAAAGTCCAACCTTTGGAGCCCGAGTTTACAATTCATTCAGTACTACTGTCAGGATTCAGAGTGGATCCTAAAATCTGTCTTAAAACCTTGCCAAAAGTATGTATCTCTTGACATCTTATATCTTATGATAGTAACATTTGAACTTTCACTTTTGCAGGCATCAATAAATTTACAAAGAAGATTCGAAATCCATATGCAATTGATAACAATGAGCTACTTGACTTTCTCTCCAGAGTCCCTTCTGATGTGCAAGTGGTGTGTATATTTATTTGATTTGATTTGATTTGGTAATTTTTAAAGCAGTTGTTTTGATTTACTATTATGTTCCTTGGCAGAAAGAAATTGCAAACTCAAGCTGAGGATAATCCATTAACCAGAAAGAGGCTGCTAGATCTTTATCCAATGGGAAAGAAGTTCCTGCATTGGTTGTGCCTCTTAGGATCCTTAGAAACAATCAGTAGAAGGACAAGTATTTGTGAGATGGTAGCTAGAGCTTGTATTAAACAGCATCCAGCAAGATGTGAATCTGACTGGGATAAGGCACTGTGTAAGGAAACACTGGAGCTAGGGCTCTCAGAAGGCAGAGAAGGAACAGGAAGGTCAAAAAATGGAAGAGGCAGACAGCATTCCTCAGCACTCTGAAAACACTTTGGCCTTTCCCTTCCAAGGGGTGAAAGCTTTTGCTGTGTCCACAGTTCCACTGGGCTCATAAATTCCTTTAAAAAAAAAAAAAAAAAAAAAAAAAAAACAACTGGTTGTGAATTACAAGCTTTTATGTTGCACTACACAATCCCCAGAGAGAATGCAAGATTTAAGATAGTATCAAGCACATAAATAATATCCAGTGTCACAAAGATTATAGACTTCCCGAATTTCTAGTTTCAGTTCAGAGCTGGTATTAAGTAGGAGATATGGGTGCAAACACTCACTCTGTATCTGATACCCTCTGTGGCAGGCATTTAGAAATCACCAAGCTATTAAGAAACATTATGAAGAATGGTATCCAACATGGTCAAGATTATAATGTTTAGTCTGCTAGATCTCATGGAGAAAACAAAAAAACCCAGTCTTTTCTAAGTTTACATCAGCATGCGGTGTTATTTCCTGGTAGGATTTTCCTGGTGTTCCTGTCTAGATCTGTCATTCTGGTGTTGGTGAATCACATTTGCAAATCCTGTATTGCTTTTATGGGGAAAGTCTTCTTTTTTTAACCTTTTATCCCCGGACAGAAAAAAATTATACCTTTCTTTTTTCGTAACAAGTGCCACCTGACAATTTTCTTTCTGAACTTTGTGTTTAAACAGATGCAATACCATGAACTGAAACAAGATCCTACTCACAGCCCAAGCAAGAGAAAGAAAAACAATCCTACCTAGCCAACTTCATGTGTTAAGGAGACCAGCAGTTGCAAGGGGAAGACAAAAGAGCAAGCCTAAGAAGCATTTCCTTTCTCTAAGATTTTTATTTATCTTGCCTTTTTATGTAGTGGAGAGATTTTGTAACAGTATTAAAAGGTGGAAAATGGTTTCTGGTGTAAAATCTATTTCTCATTGTAAAGACATTTGTTTCAAGTAGGTTTTTTGTCATTTTAAAGTCTTGTTAGAAACAATGTAACAGATACAATGAGTCAATCTAAAATGGAGACTATATATTGCTACTTGATGGTCAAAGATACATGAGATAGTCAAATCATGTGAACTAAACGTACAAAACATCTAAATCTGACTCAGAAATTTCTCATATTTTATTTGTGAGCATTAATATTTTTATCCAGTAAGTCACCATTACAACTTTCTATGTTTTATATATTACAAGAGAAATACAATGTAGTGGAACATACTGCACTTAAGTTTTAGCAGTTTTTTTTAAATTTCAGACCCTGATGTTAACTCCTGGTGCAACATTTTTCTATGTGGTAGGGCTGTTTATAAGACAGTGAGAAACACCAAGTGAAAATCTCTTTCTGGAGCTCCCAAAAGCAGTTCCTTCTGTCTTTATCATTCCATTGTAAGACCTAAAAATCTCTGTTTCAAAATACTGCCAGGTTTGTAACTGATTGCCTGTCATATTTTTCTACATGTACCAGTAGTCTTCATTTGTACTACATAGCTTAGCTCTAATGGGTAAAACTAACTCCATTACTGCTTTGGGTGTCATGCTATGAACACTTTTTGTGCATATAACTATTTTAATATGGATATCTTGCAAAAAAGCTTTTTCATTCAAATTACAAGATCATATTAATATGCTTTATGGTATAACATTGCCTGTTACCAATGTGAAATACTGTGCAGAGGAAAAAAATGCAGTTGTGGTAAAACTGATATACCAGGGTTTTTTCCTTAGTTAATACTGTCAGTTCTTCTGATACAATATTTCCCTACTGCATGGAAACTGCATTATCTTATGAATTACATGGAACATAGATGAGAAACATTTACATTTCAAATGTCTTAGTGGCCACTGCATAACGAGTACTTGGGGATATATTCTGGTAGCTGCATGCAGACTTCCAAACTCAGCTCCCCAAATAGTGAGCGGAGACTCATTCCTGAGGGACTACCTGTGCACAGCTCCTCATTATTAGCTCCCAGTGACATTAAAGGGGATTTTTGCCCAGGGGAGAGTGACAGGACTGCATTCTCCAGGGGGGCTGTGGTCCTCTCTGGATTACCTCTCACTGGTTGCAAATGCAGATAAAGTTATATTGCACTATTCTAAAAATACTTTTTGAAAAGTCTATTTAGAAATACTTCGCAAGAACATGTGAATATGTATTTGTCCAAAGAAATATGTGTTAGTTGCATTGCTCATGAAGGATCATCCTGGATTTCTTTGTTTTGCAGATAAGATGATAGCCAAGTTCTTATGTGACAGTTACTTTGATCTTTCTGTTTGTACATTTAAAAGAATGCCAATCAAATGAATCGTCTACAGAAAGCCTTGGACTTAAACAAGCTCTTGTTACATCATGACTTTGAAAGAGTTTAATTTTGCAGCTTGTGTAACCTTTTGACTATATCCTACCTGAAGAGCAACATACTACTGATGAAATCAGAAGCACTGGTCAGCCTATTCTGTTTTAAAAAAAAAACAAATTTGTGACTCAACAAGATGTGAATGTTTGTTGCCTGTTGTCAGTTTCGCACATTTCTTTAATACACTGCAATCCTTGTACCTTCTTAACGTTGCCCACCAGCCTGCGTGTGATTTCTTGTCTTTTTTATTGTACACCATTTCAAATGTCTACTTTGGTGGTAATATCTCAGCTGGTTATGCATGTTTCCAAAATTAAACACACTTCTAAGCATCGCTCAATTAGATATTCCGAAGCCTCTGTCTTTGAAATTCTATGTTGTCGTTTTTCCATGAGTGCTTTGATGGGCAAGTGAATTTCTTTGTGCAGGATTATAGTATTTTAAGTTCTATAACACGCAGGGATGGGCTGGGGGCAGGGGGAGGAGAGACAATAAGCATCTGTTTGTTGAAAAACAGGGAACTCCTTTTAAATGCTTCAGTCACTCAAAACTGATCTCACTGATAATATAACACACAGAGGCAAGGCTAAGAATGCTGATTGATTAAATATGATTCTCCTGCCACAACAAGACAATTTAAAATAAAAATTTAAATAGTTTGTGAGTGAACCCATTTTCACTATTTGCAGTTTGTCCATGCTGCTTTGTGTAGGTGGCCTCTGTTAAGAGCCAATCCTCTCTTATGCCATGAATATTCCAACATATCTTCCTTTTCCAAACTGATTCTGAAGTCCATTTTTAACCTGTTGGATTTGGCAGGTTTATTCTGAAAGCAACTTGTCTGTTCATAAACAATCAAAAAAGAATAAGGCATTCACAATCATGACATTGTCTCTGTTCCCAGTAAATAAAATTTAACTTTATGTAAGTTCATAGAAAATTATTATTTAGTTGGGGTCCATATTTAGATTGGATGTCAGAGCACTCAGAATTCACTAAAGCTGATTAATCTGAGAGGCTGATTGTTACATTCCTGCTGATAACTCACAGTACAGAGCTTGCTTACCCTGTTTTTACAGTTGTTCCTCCTTGTAGGAATACCTAAGTATTTTTCATAATAGCAATGAGTTTTTAACTGGAAGAGCTGCAGTATTATAACATAGTATTTTAAATACAAGTGTAAAAAAACCTGAAGTTTTTTTTTTTTTTTTTTCTGTTGCAATTAAACAAACAGTGGAATAACAAGAAAGTAATTAAGCAGTCTACATACAGTCTATCAGCTAATTTGGTCCCTTAGAGCAGAGACTTCAGCAACAAGAGGAAGAGCTGCCAGCAAATGCACTGCAAGATGCTAAGGTATTTAACGTGAAGATAATCCAGGAGCATGAAGCAAAGGAGGTAAAGGAAAACTTATTTCTTTCATCATTCTTAGATTACACATGCTACAAAACATAATAAAAAGCTCTGCAGCTCTCTGTTCAGCAGGCAGGGTTCCCAGCCTGTGGTTTAATTGACTTGTGGTTTACACAGAGATTGAGTCCTTTGTGGCAGAAACTCTTCAGCTGACACTGACCCACTTGCATCTGCACCTCAACTCCCAGAGTCTGCTCCAAGCCTCTATTACCTCCTCAATGAATGCTAACAGCAAAAGGTATTGCCTTTTTGCTGAGCTGGGTACTCAACACAAAAAAATCTCTTTTCCAGTGTTTTTGCCACATTATAGGACTGACCTTGCTGCTTTGCAGTGTGGTGCACTGACCATTTCTCTGACTTGCAAAAATTTAGACCTCAGAACCAGACTGCTGTGCATATATATCCTTGAGTTACATTCATAAAAGGAGGGGGTTTTGCTGCCTCTTGAACAAATATGGTAAAAAAAAAAAGAAAACTATTTTCCTACCCCATAGGATTTTTAGCCCTGGGACATGTAACAAGCTCAACAAGCAAATGTACTTGTATCAGGAGGAGTGTGTTGTTTACAGTCATGAGATAATGACTTGATCAGAAGACATGAGCCTGGAAAGTAAAGCAAGTCCTTTTCTAAACTGCATTTGTATTATTCAGGCTGAGTGTTCCTGTTGGGAAAAGGGAAGAAGAAATGGGGAAGGATTGCTTAAATAAAATATTTACTGAAAAACTGGGTAACTCCCAAATATATCTAAAATTTTTGCAGGATTTTCTTTTTTAAGGACTGGGACTTGAGTAAAAGACAAGTCTTTCTCCACTATGTTTCTAGAAGTATCTTTCTTACTTAGAAGAAAGTTCAGTCACCATTTGCTGAGGCAGAGTACAGTTTTGAGAAGACAGGATTGGAAAATAGTTGGGGAAGAATGATAGAATTATAGGAAGAATTATAATGCTGGAAGCAGCCTGTTCCTGTTTTCTCTTCACAATGTAGATACATACTTTCCCCTGACGCACTTACGGAGACCACAGCTCAAAACCACAGTTGCATTCAGACAGTTCCAAGAGCCACCCCATTCCCCATCTCTTCCCAACTTTAGACATTGCTGTGGCATGCCATGGAGGTGGCCCTACACCTCTGAATGTAAAGGGTCCCTCTCTCCTTTTGTCCACTTTGGCCTGCAGTCTCTACATGACCAAACTCTTCATTTCCTGGTCACCATTGATACTAGCAATTAAACCTTAACTAGAAACTGCCATGTCATCCTCGCCTGCTTCTTCTCCCTATTTGTTCTTTTGATAGGCTGCTTTTCCTCATCCACATTCTTTGACTAATTCACCTTTTCATAGATGCAACTCCTTGACAACAAGGTCAAAGCTTCAGCTGCTGGTTTCATGTCAGCACTTCAGGTTTCCCTCACATACCTCCTACCTGAAGCTCAATGTTAAGTTTCTCACTGCTGCATTAAGTAGTCATACATACCTGTCTTTCATCAGCTCTGCTTCTCTTGGACCTGCAGTGACTCCCATCTAGACCAATGTCCTCACACATTCAGACTTTGTTGACTCCTCCCTGGTGGTGATATATTTTGAAGCTGTTCTCTATGACAATGCAGAAAAGAATAGTCGAGGAAATTAAAATCTGAGTTTAAAGGAGAAGAAATTTCTGGAAGTTGTATAACTGTTCCTGCAATATGCATGCATCTTGCTGTTGGTTACTGGCTTCAGAAATGTCTGAGCTTGCAGTTTTGCTCTGCTCCAGTTAAAGCTTTTGGACCTCTGTGTGATTTGCATCAAGTCATAGTAGGCATTTGATGTGGGGGGAAAACAATTAATATAGATGCATGCCAAAGCAGAAAACCTACAGTTTATGAAGTTTGTGTCTAAAGTTAGCAACTGTAGCAAGCATGGGTTGCTAGGGGCTGAAGAGGATTGTTTTAATGTATTCTCCATCACAGAAAACAGGCTTTCACTATGCAATTTACTGTTCTTTGTAAAATTCTCTGATTCATAATTAAGTACAGCACTATGATTTTTGCAGTTTGGGTTCCTTCTCTAGAGGGTAATGTGTAGGCTGCACTTTGAGTAGACATCTTCATAACAAAGAACGGCACTTGAAAAAGAAATTAATTTTTTAATTAGCTGACACTTTCTGTCACTTGGTGTCAAAGCTGTCAAGTGCCAGGAAGTTTAAAGCCAGGGTTTATGTTTACCTTTTTTAAGTTGTGATAAAGCAAAGTTCTGATAAAATGAAGGGAGAGTCAAAAGAGAATCACAGGTGCACACTGCACGTATGAGGTGGGGAGTTTGCATCTGCTAGTCAGATGCCACAAGAGAAGTATGCAATATTTTGTTTACTTTCTGGATCATTTTATGGTTCACCTGAGAGCCAGACAACTTCATCTAGACAGGTGTGAAAGCAAATCAGTAGTAGGAAACTGTCCTCATGTATTATTGGGGGCACAGAGTTGGACACTGAAGTGCTCTCTCCCAGAGCTGCCAAAAATACATGGCTGACAGTAATTGGGACTATCTTGGCTGTAACAGAGGAGGCTCAAGATGAAGTTCCTGTGAAGAGCTTTACAGAGCATCTGCGCAGTTACCTCATCTCAAACAAGTGTGTTACTTAATCTTTTTTTGTGAGTAATGATCAGTGTACAATATGAATATATATAATGGTGCAAGAGAAGGAGGGAGTTTCTTGGGCCTTCTCCATATCAACCTGAATGTTAAACCCTCTTTCTGGTATGAATACACAGTTGAGGATACATGACATACATCACTGCAGCTGTCTGAGAAGTCCTGAGCTTTTAGAAACCCCAGTTCCCACTCTAAAACTTCAGTTCGATTGCACAGAGTGGGCTGATACTGTAAGCAGCCATTCCCCTTACGTCACACATTCATGCAACGAGGCCAAATTATGTCAATGATAATAAATATGTAAACTCTGATGTTATTTAGAAATAATATGTTTTAAAACTAATTTCTTTGTCCAGACATTCAGTGAGTAAATGCAGCTGGCAGCTTTTCTCTTAATTTCAGCCCTATTCAGGCCTGTTACCAAAGGCAGACATTTGGCCATGAAAGAACTGCAGACATATAATATATGTAGACTCCATATAATAGACTCTGCTATTATATGAGGAAATAAATTCTCAATCTTAACTCCTAACCAGGCTACTTAAGCCAGAGGACACAGATGAAGTGGACAAGTATTTTTCTAAGGCATGTGATATTAAAATGGAGGAAGTTTGATGGGCGAGCTATCTGATGGTTAAGGAATTAGCTGGATAGCTGCACCCAAAATGTTGCAGCCAACAGACAGCTTGATGTCGAAACAGAGAACAGCAGTAAGTGGTGTGGTTGAGGGGTCTCTCCTAGGACCAATACTATTCAGTATCATCATCAATGACATAGTGGGATTGAGCATACTCTTAACATATTTGCAGGTGACACCAAGCTGAGTGGTGCAGTTGATTTACTGGAGGGTGAGGATGTGTATCAGGTTTTCAAAAATCAAGTGTCTTTTTACTGATGGAAGAAGGATACAGCTTTGAAAACTGGCATGGTTTGTCTTCAGAGTAGAACTGAAAGCATCCTACCACCCAAACCCAGAGCTAAAACATGATGAGGGGTCAGGAGGATGAGCAGGTGAGATCAAAGTTTTCCGTTCATCAAAGGAAAAGCCACTCCTATGCTGTAGCTTGTCTAAAATGAAGACCGTGTTTCCACAAGGACTGATAAAACACCTTCAATTTCTCAAAAACTGTTAGAAGTTCTTGGAGGTCATATTCCCCCCTCAGAAAGAAGTCTTACTCTGGTAATAGAGGCAATAGCTAAGAGGAGTGTCGATATAGCCCTGAACACTTGCCAGCTGACCTCTGCCAGTAGGGGACAGAGGTCAGCTTCAGCATGGCTCATGGAGGGCAGGTACAGACGTGCAGAGTTGTGATTGTGACAATCACAGCTCAGATGATGTGAAGCTTCCCCTGCTGCAGATCCTCAGTTTAAGTGTAGAGCCATGGCACTTGCCCTAGACAGAAAACTGCAGTTTCAGTTTCTGTTCAGTATGGGTGGACTCAAACCCATGATGCATATTTCCTAAGATGATGCTCTGGTAGACATGAGGCTGTTCAGACGAAGGAAGAGGGATAGTGGATCTAATCAATTAGAGTATCGATCCTCTTTGCAGCTGGAGCTCAGTAGAGAAGGAGATCCAAAACTGACTGTTCAAGAGACAGCAGAGGCAGAGAGGGGCTGCAGCCTTGAAGGCTCCCAGTGGATAACAGAAAAATTTGGAAATAGAACTAGCAAAAATTTATGCAATTTTCATGAAAATATTGCAGAAAAAACTGTGTACATATGCTCCCCAGCAGGAGAAAAGAAAAGAAGTCTTCTCCCCCTTTGAAGATACTCTGATCTACAGAGATTTCTGGGGTAGGATACACTTTTGAAAGATAAGTTCCCATTCTGCTTTGTAGGGACCTCTCTCCCCTAGTGTAACTACACAGAAGCCTAGAGAGGACTTGAAAGGTTTCCTCTGGAATAGACACTTGCTAGAAACTCATTTGTCTTTTATTTACAGGCCTTCACAATCCTGCACAAAATTCATGCTTAAATTTATAAAAAGCAAATATTTGAAACAACAGCCTGATTGCCTCTTTGTAGTCTACTATGCAAAGGAAGTTTTTTTGCTCTTTCCACATGGACAGCCCAAAATGAAACCCTCTAGCAGATGCACAGAGTGTTGTTCATTGATGGCTTGCAGTCACTGTAGGCAAGCAAGATAATACCAAAGCAACTCTTCATGTCTTAAACCTCATACTTCTGAGGTACAACATGAAGTTGAATATTGCGAGGCAGCTTCCAGCTGGGCTATGCCCAGTGGGCTGCCTCGGCCAGGATAGCTCAGGGAGGCTCAGCACAGCATCCGAATTCCCAAGCAGCTCCCAGGTGCAGGCAACCTAAGCAAGCTTAAGTGATTTTATCTCTTAGTGATTATCAGCTCTTTGTGATTTCAGCTCTTTAGCTTGCCAGTGCCGCAGCAGCAGACGCAGGGAGAGAGAGGAGAAGGCAGTGTGAGGTTCCGAAGAATCCTTTATTGGTCTATGAAGGGTCTCAGTGACAGCTCTTCTGCTGAACCAGGCAGAATCAGGGGTTTATATACCTTATAGGGGTTTTGGAAATTGTCCAATAGTAAAGGTCAGGGGAAAGTGACCTATAGGCTTACAGAGAGATAAGCAGGGTCCGAAAGGCGGAAGAGAGGGGATTCTAATGCCCAGTCATCGTGACTTGGCATTTCCTAGCTCAGGCTTCTGACCTCCAAGGAGGCCTTGCAGGCCCTGCGACTGCTACAGTTGAAAGAGGTTTTTTTTTTTTTATTTGAGAAGAAAGCAAAGCAAACCACACTGAACCAAAAAACCACTCTGTTCCTGAGTAGAACAGGGTTAATTTTTGCAGTAGCTGGGTGTGGGAATGGCCAGCACAGAGAGGCCATTCTGTATCACTTCCTGCCATTGCACCTTCTGAAAAAGGACTCTCTTCTGGAAAAAAAGGGTTTCTTCCAGTCAAGAAATTGAGGCAGAGGGAGCTCTCTGGTATTGTCTATTGTTGGAAGGGTCTCTATTCACCCCTGAACAACTACAGGACCTTGTTAAGGTAGCAGAATATTTGAAAGAAAAATGATGTGGCAGTTCCAGACAGGAGGGAAGTTCTACAATGAACCTGGACCCTGGCTACTGTTTATTGGACACTGCATGAAACTAGACTGCAGCCTCAAGTGGAAAAGGAGGAAAGCAGAAAAACAGGCAGTGGGGCCATGCAAACTGCATGTGAACCCAGTGCCAGCAGAAGTTGCCCCTATAAAGAAGAAGAAATCCAAAGCCAAATCAGTTTCTTTAGTAAGGGATGAAGAGGAAGTGGGACTCTCACAACAGAAGGAAGAGGCAGGGCCAGAGATAACCACTGATCTGTATCCCTGGGTGTGCTGTGAGATCTGCAGAGATTTTGCCACTAGCTGGATCAGCCCTGGCTGCTCCAATGCTGCCACATCATGGCCCATGATATGAAACTTGATGGTAGTGAAGCCAAGCAATTGGAGTCCCTGTCCCAGGATCTGGGCATTGACAAGGGCATTGGGAAGGGAACAGAAGCTCTCAGCCTTTGGAGGTGACTCCTGTCAAACATGAGAGGAAGGTGCTCTCTCAAGGATGATCTAGTAGTGCAGCCAGGCAGGTGGGACATCATCTAGGGACCAATAAGAGACTCTCGGGGTGTGGTTTTGAGGCCTATAACAACTCAGAACAACAGGAGAAGAGAGGGTTGGGATAGGGATTGGATCTCAGGGTGAGGGACAGGGAACTTTCTGGAACAAAGGGTAGGGTTTGGGCTGATGGACTGGGCAAAGGGGCCAGGTTGACTTGTCAGACAGGGAAAGATCTGGTAAGGAGGGAGGGGATTCTTTGAGGGACAGTTGGGTAGGAGGGCACAACACAGGGAAGAAACTAACTGCAATAACTCAGGGGACACTTGAACATATCACAAGATAACAAAACAATCAACTTAATAAACTAATGTACCGCAATACAGGATTGTGTGGATCCAATGGCCTGGCATGTCAGTCCCACAGGACTATCAAGATTTAGTTGACACCAGCACATGACATACCCTGATGCCATCAAGATATGCAGGGGCAGAATTCATCTCTGTTTCTGGGGTGACAGGGGGATCCCAATACATGACTGTACTGGAAGCTGAAGTGACCCTGACTGGGAATGAATGGCAAACACACCCCATTGTGACTGGCCCGGAGGCCCTGTGCTTCCTTGGCAGAGATTGCCTCAGGAGAGAGTATTTCAAAGATCCAAAAGGGCCTTGCCGGGCTTTTGGGAGACCTGTAGAGCCAGAGGAAGTTAGGCAGCTGAACACCTTGCCTGGTCTCTCAGAGGACCCCTCTACAATGGGGCTGCTGAAGGTAGAACACCATCACTAGCACAACAGTGATCTTTGATAACACCACACCATCTGGGACTCTGTGAACCCTATCCATGAGATGATTCACGAACTGGAGAGTCAGGGAGTAGCCAGCAAGACTTGCTCATGCTTTAATAGCCTTTTGTGGCCACTGTGTAAGTCCAGTGGACAGTGGAGAATGTCAGTGAGCTACTACGGCCTGAAGGAAGTCACATCACCACTGAGCGCTGCTGTGCCAGACATGCTGGAACTTCAGTGTGAGCTAGAGTCCAGGACAGCCAAGTGGTGCCACCACTGACATTGCAAATACGTTTTTCTCCATGTCTCCAGCAGCAGAGTGCAGGCCACAGGGTATTTTGTATTGCATCCAATACACTGGAACCAACTGCCTGGGGTGGAAACCCATGCTCACTATTTGCCTTGGACTGATCCACACTGCTCTGGAAAAGGCTGAGGCTCCAGAATACTTGTAATACATTGAGGATGTCATTGTGTGGGACAAAACAGTAGAGAAAATTTTTGAGGAAGGAGAGAAGATAATAGAAATCCTTCTGAATAATTTTGTCATAAACCATAGCAAGGTCAAGGGACATGTCCAGGAAATTCAGTTTGTAGGAGTAGAATGGCAAAATGGAAACATGAGATTCCAGTGTGGTCAAAAAAGTAGCAGCTGTGTCCTCACCAACCACCAAAAAGGAAACACAGGCTTTCCTAGGTGCTGTGGGTTTCTGGAAGATGCATATTCCAGATTACAGTCACATTGTAAACCCTCTTTGTCATGTGACCCAGAATGATGTAAGTGACAAGGTTTTAAACAAATCAAACAGGAGGTTTTTGATGCAGTAGCCCTGGGGCCAGGGAGGACAGCAAAGATGTGAAAAATGGCTCAACACTGCCAACCTGGAGTCTCTGGAAGAACAACTGAGGAGACTAGAGGATGAACCCTTGGGTTCTGGAGTCTGAGATACAAAGGATCCAACTAAACACCCCAACTAAAAAAAAGAGATTCTGGCAGCTTCTGAAGGAGTTCAAGCTACTTCAGAAGTGTTTGGCACCAAAGCACAGCTTCTCCTGGCACCCTGACTGCCAGTGCTGGGCTGGATGTGCAAAAGAAAAAACCCTTCCACACACCATGGCACTGATGCCGCATAGAGTAAGTGGATTGCACCAATCATACAGTGTGCTCAAGCAGAAACCCCAGTCAGGGATCTTCGAAGTCATCATGAAGTGGCCTGAAGGTGAAAATTTCAGACTATCATCATGATCATAGGAGGAGAAGGTGACATGTGCTGTGGTAGTCCCTCCATATATTCAGATACCAGAAACAGAAATACACTCTTTTTACTGATGGTTCTTGCCATGTTGTAGGGCTACATGGAAAATAAAAAGCTGCTGTATGGAGTTCTACATGGCATGATGTTGTATTACACTAAATAGTTTATTTAGTTGTTGTTTTTGCACTGGATGTTTGGTAATTTGCACTGTCCCATGGTCTGTCCCATTTCCCCTTCCCCCCGCCTGCCCAAAAGCCCCGGTGGTGATGGCTTGTCCCAGGTTCACTCCTCCCCTCGCCCCTTCCTCACTTGTATCCCATTGGCTGTAGTCCTCTTCCTCCACCCCCCATGCCCCCGGGCTTAAAAGTCTCCCACCATGAGATATTCCGTCTCTTTCTCTCCTGGGATGCCACGTGCTTCTTGTGTAGGATCCCCTGGAGTAATTCCACAATAAAGCCATGGGATTGATGGTCCCAAGAGGAGAAGAGCACCTCCAGTCTTTTATTTTTGCTCTTGTAAAGGCTGCAAGGGGCCAGGGTCCAGAGTTAGTCGGATCGGACCTGCATGGTCCCTGGAGAGACCAGCCAATTTTACAGCATGTCACAGTATCTATGGAGGGACAGGGTGCATCAAGTCAGGTTGCAGAGCTGAAAGCCATCCAGCTGGGTTTAGATATTGCTGAATGAGAGAAATGGCCAGTGCTGCACCTCTGCACTGACTTCTGGATGACAGTAAATGCACTGCAGGGGTGGCTGGACCAGGCTGCTGAATTTTGAGAAGACACTTGCCCAGGTGGAGAAGCTGGCTGTAAAAGTATGTCATGTAGATGGACTTGTACCTAGGAGTTGGGCTACTGAAGAGTATTTCAAGAATGGACAGGTGAATTGGGCTGCCAAGGTTAAACTGTCTCAGGTGGATGTGGATCAGAACTGGGAGCATAAAGGTGAATTACTTCTGGCTGGTGGGCCTATGATGCTGCAGGGCAGCAGGGAAGAGAAGTAACAATACAGATGGGCTCGTGGCTTAACTATGGGGTGGATTTAACAACAGACGCTATTTCCCAGGTGATCCATAACTGTGAAACATGCACTGATCAAGCACAGCCCATGTGCTGTGGTGGATTATGGTCAAAATATAAATATGGGGATGTTTGGCAGGTTAATTACCTGCCAAATTAGATAATCACAGTCCTGTAAACCCACCAAGGCAGGCCTATGTGCTGACAGTGGTGTAAAGAACTACTGGGTGGCTGGAGATATACCCTGTTCCACTACCTGGAACACCAGCTTGGGCCTTGAAAACCACAAGAGGCAAATTTCTCTGTGTCAGTATTCTTTAACAACTGGTATAAGCTAAATATTCACTCTTCCACTGTTTAACTTCTGCTACATTCAAGATTGCTGGCAAATTTGCAGCATCAGTTAGATGTTTCTTCCAAAAGACTAAAGAAATTAGCATTGAAAGGACTCTGAAACAGGATCTCAATTTCTTAGCTGGACTTGAACTTGGGTTTTCTTCCTCCTTTTGTTCCCTTTCCAGCCAGCAGTACCTTTGAATGTGAATACAAAGTACTTCCTGATGTTGTTGAAAATCATCAAAATAGTCTAAATTCACTTTTTTTCAAATGTATATTATCATCAGCTATAAGGAGATAGACGTTTCTTAATACTTCTAATTATTTTTGGATCAATTTAATTGTGGTCTCCAAACACTGTTTCACAGATGTCTGTGTAGACAGTTACTGGAGCTCTGCAGCTTTACTGTTTCATCTCTTCTACAGGGAGTTCAGTGCTTGCCTCCTGGACAGTCTACTGAGCTCATCCATTTTTTTTAAAAAGGCATTTTTTATTTACTCAGATGCCTAAAATATGCTATTATAATTGTATTTATTGATAGCCTGACTTAAACCAGCTTAGACTAATCAGAATCCTTTTTTCCCCCTTCAAGAAGATTAGAAGTTTGGTTGATAAATCAGGTGCACTTCCCTATCTTTATGTGAATATGAGCACAGAGATGAATATTTTCCAAAGTTATTTTTAGGGCTGTTTTCCTAAAAAAAATGCATAATTTCACATCCTAATAAATATGATGACAAATTTAGGAATTTCTAAGGATCTTTATATATAATAATTGGATTATTGTAATTTCTTCATATGCATTTAACAGATTAAAATCTGAGTTATTTGACAGATTTTTAAATTTATTCACTTGGAAAAAATAATTGATCTTGAAATGATCACAGAGTGAAGCCTGTACTTACCTGAAAATAAGCTGGAGTTGGATCCCTTTGAATTTACTGGGCGCTCTTCACCACATAGGAGCATGGCACTGTGCTAATGCAAAAAAGCTCAGTGTGGGCCTGGACAAAGGGGCTTACTGTCATAGAACCATACTTTAGGTTGGAAAAAACCTCACCAAGTCCAATCCTTAACACAGCACTGCCAAGCCCACCACTAAACCATGTCATTAAGTCCACATCTCAACTTTTAAATCCCTCCAGGAGTCGTGACCTCACCATTGCCCTGAGTAGCCTGTATCAGGGCTTGACAACCTCTTCCATGAGATTTCCTGAAAATAATCCAGCCTAAACCGGGTGCAACTTGAGGCTGTTTCATCTTGTCCTGTCACTTGTTACTTGAGAAGAGACCGTCCCCCACCTGGCTGACTGACACCCTCCTGTCCGGCAGTTGTGGTGAGTGATAAGGTCATCCCTCAGCCTCCTTTTCTCCAGGCCAAAGTCCCCCAGCTCCCTCAGCCACTCCTCATTTGACCTGTACTCCAGACATTTCCTTAGCCCCATTGCCCTTCTCTGGACATGCTCTATCACCTCAACATTTTTCTTGTCATGAGGGTCACAAAACAGAGCACAGTATTCAAAAGTTGATGAGGGGGGATGAAACATGGTTTGGTACCTTTTGTAATACAGCGACTTAACTGCAGTCAGACTTGTAGATGGTGCAGGAAGAGCTTCAGGATTATTCAGTTAGATTGTTTAAGGGAGCTCAGACTGAGGTCTGAACCTCTTCTCTGTTACAACAAATTTTAAATGGGCATTGAAGCTGCAGCAATATTCAAATTTCTTATGCTAAATTTTGCTTCCATATAAAATAAATCAATGGCAAAACTTTTGAGGCCAGACTGATATTCTGGCAGTACTTATTTGCCAGTGTGAGTGACCATTTTGAAATCAAGAAATGCTCTGCAAAACTTCTTCCAAACAATTTTTGATGTGATGCGCTTCCTATCTTGTAATGGAGTAGCATGAAACAAAGAATATATGACACAGTAAGACGGACCAATTTTATTTTTATTTATGCCTCAACATATATTATAGGGGTCGTACATGTGCTTGGAGGCCTGTCTGGTGGGAGGCTTGGCCTGGCAACCAAGCAGGGCAGAGGAAGCCTCCATAATCGGGCAGCAAGTGATCCTTCGCATTGGCCGGTGGGGCAAATGCCAGGCTGGCCGAGCTGTGGGAGAAGCCATAGCTGCTGAGAGCAGCCAGCCGCGACACCAGGCCAGTCATTTTCGCTTTGGGTTTTTCAGAGCGGTCAGGGGCTCGCTCGGAGGGCCAGCTTGGCCTTTCTCCTGCGCCTCCAGCCTCCCGCCTTTTTCTCCCAGTGGTCCTGCTTTCTGCCCGTATCTTCTTCGCCCTGCATCACCTTTTTAGCGAACCAGCTCACTGCAGGGATGACCCCATGCTCTGCTGCCTCCCTGACGGAGCGGGCACCACTGCAGCCAGTCGCCCCCGTTATTTCCCCAGGCACAGCCGACGCCAGGCTGTACCCAGCCACAGCCACCACCGTCGCTGTTAAAAACAGGACCAGAATCCTGGTACTAAAAGTGATTTCAGCATTTATTATAATAAAAAGAAAGGCTTAAAACATGGGGGCCCGCGGGCCAAGCAGGAGCATTCCCGTCAAGGATGCTGCTGCGCCAGCGCTGGGTCTTCCTCAGCAGTCATGTCCCCCATCTTCCAGGCAAGCGGCACACATTTAGTGGGTCAGACGCCCCTTTTTATCCTGGTTTTTTTTGCCCCTCTGGATTGGTTTCTTTTTGGAACCTTCATTTGCATGAAGGTTTTAGGCGCTTGATTGGCCCATTACAGTTCCGACCAGGTTGGCTTGTTTCGCTGGGCAGTGGTGCGCTTTGCTTAGGTGTAATACGGTACGTTGAGTACCGTATTTCTTATAACTATCCTTTTAACCCCTTTTACAACGTAACAACCGAACTAACAGTACATGCTTAACAATTATCAACTATTTTACAAACGTTTCTAACCTATTTTTAACAGTCACTATGTTTCCTGTGCTGCCCGCCCCACTAACCTGCCGTAGCACTAGCCCCTAGTGCCCAGCCCTTCGCCACCTCCTGCGCCAGCCGCCACCGTAGCCCTCAGCGTGTTTCCCACGCTGCAGCCGCAGCCGCCGCCTGCACTCAATCCCGCCCGCAGCCGCAGCGCCCCAGCCTGGGAACCCGCAGGTGCTCCAGGGCTGCACCTGGACCACGACAGCCTGTTCTCTGCCAACGGAGGGAACACGCAGCCGGCTGCTGTTTGGAAATGGCGCCCAGCCCGCCATGGGAACTACGCAAACGCAGCGCTGCTTACAGCGCACACGCTCCGCCTGCCAAGGCAGCGGTGACTGAGTGCCGGCGTTCTTGTGGTAGTACTGTCCCTGTTGTTATGAATAAAAAGTTATCTATTTTTGTTTAAGGTTACATTCTCCCCACCTGAGCTGAGCTGATTCTCTTTAATAAAGGCATTAAAAAGGAGAAAGATCTCCTGCCCATTTATTTCACCTGTCTTCGTTTTCTTTCTCCGTCTCTCTTTTTTCCCTCTGTGCTCCTTTTCCTAACTCGCTTTTGTAGGAACACCCTTTTTTATCAGTAAACGGGTCTCAGATCTAATATTGCTGTGTTTACGCTTTATTCTCCTCTGAGAAATCTATCAAAAAGAATCCTCCCTGACTCCCCATTTTCCAGTGGGACGGGACACAGAGTATACAGCACTGAAATTAATGTTTAATGCAACTTTTTGGGCAACTTTCAAAGCTTGACCAACATCTTTGTGTGCAAGTTCCTGACTCGTGTATCCCAGTGTCCTCTACCGTTTGCTTTACTGCTGTCAAGTTTGCTAACCTGTTACTCACCTGACTGGAAAGTAGCATTGCAGCATCATCATCTGGTACATATATTCTCCAGCTGTATGCTGAACGTGAAAAATAATTAAGAACTTTTAAAAGGCTTTTTAAAGGCTTAGGAAAATAGGATTGATTGAGGGAATAATATACTTTATCAAATATGTATACTTATATTCCGTATTGTATATGGAAGGATACACCTTTGTGTTTCTGAAGTATGTCAGTGTGTGAAATGTGGGCATTTAGAGAAGAAGGGTGATTTTGTGTGTTCTTTTAGCTAAGACAGGGTACCCTACATACCAAGAGAGATTTTAAAAAGCAAACAATCACTTATTAATAGATCTCACTTTAACAGGAAAGTTTTGCTATACTGAAAGCGAACAGGTACTCTGATAAATTGGATGAAGCATATTATTTTATGTTAAATATGACTGATATGCTTAAAATCTTTTAAGGGTATGAACTTTTCAAATTTGAGTATATGTAAAACTGAACTGCAAGAACTGGGAAATAACAGGAAAACTTTGAATGTATGATCCTTAAACTAAGAGAATATTAGAACAGAATTATGCTACCATATAAAGACTGATGATGTGCACAGACACTGTTTTAGCTGAGGCTACTTCTGGAACATAATTAACATATTTGCTAACTTTTGACTGTTTTGTTTTCCAATGTTAATTATGGTAATTTAGCATATGTTACCTACATGATCTTGGAGGGAGGTACTTGATATTACTTTAAGTAGTGAAGTATGACTTTTTAAATGATTAATGTGCGGATTTTTTTTCTTTTTAAATGATATAAACAATAACAAATAATTGCAGGCACATCTTTCCTAAATAAGCAGAATCAGGCCAAAATGAATGGAATGGAAGCTTTTCCTGCTTTCATTTTAGTCAGCGGTATGTTAGAATTCTGAATATTCTGAAGGATTTGCTTTTTGAGACCCACCATAAGTTTTTCAGGGTCCTCTGAATCCCACTTACTGAAAATTCACAATTATGCATCAAATTATTGACTAAAAGCAAATGTTACTATTGTAAACTTATGTTTTGCACTCCTTAGAAAGTAAACACATAACATTTCTTTCATTTTGTTTGACAAAAGGAAATACTGAAGTTTTATTAGTCCATTTCATGTATGACAAAGGTTTTTTTAGTGTTTCTTACTAGAGAAAAATTAAAAGTGCACAGACAGAAACAAATCCAATACGCATTGACATTTTAGTCTATTAGAGCAGGTTGTTCTGCCTGCATATATAAAAATAATAATAGGTCATTAAGCATGGAACATTTGTAAGGAAGGTCTGATTCCAAAGTCAGCTTGGTTTGAGCATCTTCTGTGGATTGCTATAAGATCATATATCTCAGCTGCAGAAAGACTAAATGGAAATTTTAATGTGCTGCATGCCAGATGCATCAATGGAATTTAATCCCTCTGGTCTAGCAAGATCAGTTACTTAAGCAGCTCTTACTTCACACCCATTCTTTTTTTTCTTTTTTTTTTCTTTTTAAAAAATTATAATAAGTGTCTATTACAGGAAAACTGGAATTTGCAATGTTGCTTATTTGCAATGTTGTTGTACCTACCTTTTAAAGGCTAAGTTTCTAAGTAATCTATTACTGAATCTCTTAGAAAAAAAATAAATCACGTATCCTTACTCTAAAGCAGCTCTTATTTCTCTTCGCTTGGAAGGGAAAGGGATAAACTTCTGTTTGTCTCTCTTCCAGATACTAGTATAGAATTACTTAGATCTCTACAAAGATGCAGGGCAGGAATTGTAGTTGTTTCTGTATAAATGAGCAGTAAGGGTTCCCCAAAACCCACAAGAACAATTAGGTAATTCATCTGCCTTGCCTTCAATACCTTTTAAAGAACAGTGTGGAAATTTTTCTTAATTTAAATGTCTGATAGAATATGTAGCATATAATCCTAAATTGTTAGGTTAGGGCATTAGTTTAGAGGGTTTATCATGTGTAGTTTATGTGTACTCACAGAATGGAGAATGAAAGTTCCATATTAAGTGGGGCATAATTTTTAAGGATATCCATTCTTAGTTTCAGAATATGATGTCCAGTATATGCTTAAACTCTTGTTCTATCCTTTGTAAATTCCTCTCCCAACATAACTAGATTTCTGCCACCTTCTGTATCTTCCTTTGAGGTAGTCCCAGGAATGATACCAGATCATTACATGCCAGAGTAATGGTTTTATCAAATCACTGCAAGCCAGTAAGAGTTGGAGCAGAGCCAAGGACAGCCTTAAGTTTTGCTGAGGGTGAATTCAGTTCTTCAAAGCATCATTGACTTGGAAAGCAGCAAGTGGTATGCGCTGGAATTTTGCAGATCACCCAGGTGTCCGAGCCAGTCTCCTTCACTGGGTCACTGCACAAATAAATGAGACTACAAGCAACATAGTGCTGATGAGGAACAACATTTTCCACATGTCTTTCTGTGACCATTTCTATCAAACAAAGACATGAGAAATGTTAAATATTCATTCTGTAAATATATAATGCCTTCTCTTTTGAATTTTGCAATATGCAATTAATTTACATAATATAATTTTTTTTAATAAGATGAAAATGGATAGAAGGAATTTGCTTTTCCATATGTTTTTATTTCATGACATATTTATAACATTAGCTTTATTAAAGGATAACAAAACATGTAGACACAAGCCTTTCTCAGGAAATGAAACAATCAACTGTTTGGTTTAAGTTTAGGGTCACTGCCTCCGAAAACCAAAGAGAATATGGCACAAGGCACTTAAAAAAACCCCCAAAACTTCCAAGACAGTTTAACTGAGTGTAAATGATGTAGCACATTCCTAAGATCACACACATTCAGATCTGTTAGGCAAGTAGAAGGTAGTAACACTCAAGATTCAGCCATGTGGTTGTTTGGAATTTAACTGCTAGAAAGATTTAGGCACTGACATGCTTCTACCATAGTTTCCAGAACTGCTAATAAGGCCTTTGCCTGTTCGCCAGGGAAGAATAACATGCTTTCAGATATTTCTTGAAGAAACTGTGGTAGCTTTTCAAAAGTTTCTAGCTCTTTAAAATACGTATCTACCACCCAATCTCCAGAAGATGCATTTTTCATCTTAAAGCTATCATAAACCATTACTGGAAGTACATTTGAACAAGCTATCGCTCTCAGAGTTACAGTCAGGGGTGTAGACAAATTATAAACAGAACAAAAATTAATCAGCATCTTAGTAAATAAAATCAAATACAGTTCTTTCTTCTGATTGCAAAAATCTTGTTCTCTGCATTCATAGAAGTTTTCAATGCTCTCTCCTGGATAGACAAGATTCAAAAGTTCTTCCTTTACTGCGACTGACTCGACATAATCCAGTGGCAATTTCTCATGGGAGTTCCTTTGCTCTAGAAGGACTGGCCCTTCAGGAAAAACACAAACATTAATAACAACAGCACATTTTGTGATGAATTGGCAGCTGAACAAGATTTTTGGCCTGCTTACTGCCAGAAGCCAGGTGTCTGTTTACGTTCCTTTTTTGTACCAAGTTATGTTAATATAACTGATGACTTACACATTTGCAACACAAGATAGAACCTGTAGAGAGACCCTTTGTAACAATTTCTTTACAAACTTGCATAGAGTATGCAAAAATGTAATGTTACTACTTTTGTAAAATTCTATTAAGTACTTTGTAGACTAGGTTATTTGCTGACATTGACTTCAAATTAAAGGCATGTTACTATGATGGTCTTTATTTTACTTTTCTGGATGGTGTGGCCAATCTTATGCCTTGTGCTGTGCAGCAAGGTAAAGGTGTGGGGTAGGAATCCAAGCCTTCCCCAACAACTGAGTTTAGAAATTTCATCTTAACAGATTTCTGAAACACAAAACGCAATTACTCTAATAAATAGATTTAAAGTAAGTAAATGGAACATACTTATTTGTTCAGAACTAGTCTGAACAAATAAATCCTTTTGGTATTTCCTGTTTATTAGTACAAGGGACCTATTAATATTTAAAGAGCTTACATATGTCTTGGGAAGCTTAAGAAAGGCTGCATCAGTAAGAAAAAATGAAAGCTATTAGCCACTACAAGTGTTTTTCAAATATGAACACATCAGGAATCTTCTTACATAAATTTGTATTACTGTGCTAAAGTAATGATACCGTATTAACATGAACACTTCTTCAGAAATATATTTTAATGACAAAAGGTGAACTCTCACATTTAATATCAGCAATAGATATTTTAATTTTGCTCAGATTAAAGCTGTATCATTATTACTATTACTGATTATTTAGTATCATTAACTTCTGTGTTCTAAATTATTGAGCTAAGTAAGTTCACACTGAATAGGTAACATGCTTTCTACCATGGGCCTGTCAGTTACCTGACAGGCCATAACTCAGAGTGTGACAAAGGCAAAGATAAAGGTACACACAGCCTCACAGTTGCCAGAAAACCTTGATGAATGCAAGTGCAAATAGAGCTCTTCCCCTGTGATAACACGATCATCCAGTACCTATTCTTCACAACAGCCTAGGAAAAATGCACATCTGTTAGTGCAGTGCCATTTCCAGTTGAGGAGCTGGGCTTACTATAATATTGGCTGTTGCATCACTTCAACTGATAGAACTGAGCCCAGGTATTGGTTTGCATGTTAGATGCCAAGGTGACATGGCACAGTAGAGGTATAAAACACCTGGGGGCTACAGAACTAAGACTCAGTAAACAGAGGTAGAACTGCAGAAGGAATGTATTGATTATCATCTGGTGATTGCACAACAGACAGAGACACAGCCTTTAGGGGGCAGGAGAAGACTAAATACAGAGGGTCATATGCCAAGAATCCATTAAAATTTAGTTTCTCTACCTTAATTAATAGGCTGCCTAAATACACTCTTCTGCCTCATGACTAAGCACAGAATGATTTTTACTGAAAAACTCTGGGTTCGGCACATAAAGCACAGTTTACACTGACAGAGTTTACACACTGGACAATGGTACAGATATTGCAAACACTCATTTTAGTAAATCAATTAAAATAAGGAAGAGTTGTTATCCAAGATGATTCTTTGTGGATATTTGGGGTTTTTTTTAAACATGCTAAATTAAATACATTGGTACAGTACATACTTCAAGATACAAATACCCTGTCTCTGAACAAAAAGTATTGTTTAAAACATTGTGTGCTTGCCCAAGAAGCAAAGTCCTTTTTTTAGAAATTAAGGCATCCCTCCAACTATTACCCCTAAACAGAAGTTATGAGTACAATATAATTACTTTCTTAAACTAATTACTAACCTAATTGTGTTCCGAGACCATCACATCAATTTCCACAAATGCTGAATAAATTTGTGTTGAAATACATGAATATGTAGATATTTAACCAATCTGCTTTTGTGTTGTGGTAAAAATAGATCAAAACAATAGAAAATACTTAGCCTTGATTGGTGACTAGGTAATCTTTCTTTTCATTAGTGGAGAATATAGTTGCAATACATATGGTGTAAAATGCAGGATAAAAACAT
This sequence comes from Onychostruthus taczanowskii, assembly GCF_017590055.1. Classification (NCBI taxonomy): domain Eukaryota; kingdom Metazoa; phylum Chordata; class Aves; order Passeriformes; family Passeridae; genus Onychostruthus; species Onychostruthus taczanowskii. The sequence continues at coordinate 2,696,547 of NW_024505008.1, forward strand.
TACTGTATTAGAAAAACATGTGGAAATCCTGGTTAATTTCATATTCAGCTGATCAAGGTAAGTGTGAAAACAGTACTATTTTTACTGTAAACAAACCAGCTTGGCTTAAAAATGTTAAAATATTTCATAATAACTTTTTAGGAAACTATCAAGAAAAACACTGAGAACTTCATATGGATTCAGAACAGAGGATAATTTCCCTAAATTAGTTTAGCATAAATGCACTCACCCCCATGCTGAAGTAGCAGCTTGCCAATTTCTACATGTCCATTTGACAGTGCATCATGCAAAGGAGTCACCCCATCCACTTGACTGAGCAGGTCTACCTCTGGACAACGCTCCAGAATTTCACGGACACACACTGTGCTACCATGGTTACAGGCTTCATGCAAAGGCGTCCAGCCAGCATAATCTGAATTATAAATCAAGGGAAGTTTTAAAACAGCAGAAGTAGTACTGAAATGTTAATGTCATTCATTAGACAGGAAAACACTTTAGTTTTTTAGTACTCTTACAGCTGGAATGGCAGCTTGTGATTTCAGAAGAAGAAATTCTATTGAAAAGCATCTGAAAAAGTAGAGCATTTTTAAAAATCAATAGAAAATGTGATGTTAAAATACATTTCAGTTATAAATTCATCTTACATTAATGTTTGCTGTAAAGTCCTCACTTTGTTATTTAAAAAAGAAAGAGTTTCAGACTGTATAAATACAAACTTGTTACCAAACAGATACTAATATAGTTCTTTATGTGTCTTAATTTCTTAGTTCTGTAGAGAAAATTAATAACTTACCTTTGACATTAACATCTGTTCCCGGCACAGAGAGAAGCTGAATCAATCTCCCCACTTTGTTATTTCTGCAAGCTTTATGCAGGGCTGTCTCTCCTACCATGAAAAATTAATAGATTACACTAGACTAGACAAGATAGCAACTAAAGAAAATAATCAAAGGGTCTGGAACTAGGAGACCTGGTTATGTACCAGAAAGCTCAATAATGAGTACGATTTTCCTTTATCCTTTTTAAACATCTTAAAAGAAAAAAAACCCCACGGAGCTTCTGTTCCACCAGAGATCCAGCAATGAAATTGTACTGCAAATGGTTTAACGCAGGAATTATCTCCCCTCTAGTTCAAGGTTTAAAGCTTCAATCACACTATAAAAGCATCAAGTGATCACAAAACACCAAAAAATACTGGGTTTTGATGCAATAAAACTTTAGAATGCAGTTGCCCTCCCTTAAATTTATTCATGAACCTACATTAAGATGTATGGTTCTTTTTACACAGTGTTTATAGCTTAATTCAAATGAATGTTTCTGGCTAAGCACAAGTGCCTCTACACACTCAAGTAAAAATCAAAACTTCATATTTATTAGTAGATGGTTTGTTGTTTCTCAATAGGCTCTCTCACTTGGCTACAGTACAGAAGGAGGGGAGAAAAAGGGAAATTAATAATAATAATAAAATTATTATTAGTAGTAGACCCTGGGGAAAAAAATCCACTGTAATACCATGTACAGCTTAAATAAGTCTGAAAAATTAAACAGCAAACAACTGAGAGCTGCTGCTTATATATGTATAGACACCACTAGCTTCTGTGTAAAACTTCAGACACATTCTAAATGCTGTTTTCTTTTCAATAATTGATTAGCTTTGAACAAGAGCCAGAGGAAAATCCTGATACCAGGTGAAAGATGATGAACCAAACATTTTAGAAATTAAGGATATCTTAGGCTAGATCTCTTAGCTTTTATAGTAAGATTTACATTGAATATTTTGTTATATTAATACCTTTACTATATAAATCTATCAACTCTGTGCCCATTCTTTCAACAGAAGACACTACTTATAATTTTAGCAGGGGAGAATAGAAATAAAAGCAGGATTGGTTTGTTTGGTTCCACTTCCCTCCCCCTCTCCTCCAAGTCCTTCAGCTCACTTTTCTTTGTAGAAATCAGATGTAATAATTCAATTGTTTACTTGCAAAAGCAATAAAAACAAAGGGAACAAATTTTAAAAATGTATGGTCTGACTCTGTTGCTGAAGTTCTTTTAAACCTTTATAGGGGGTGAGGTCTTCTTTTGTTTGTGATACAATTCTGTTTTTAATTTTTTGAACAATTCCAGCTTGCTTTTGCCATTTTTTTCCTGAGCCTTCTCCTGGGTGTCATATTAATAGAGTTGTAGGTAAATTTCTGACGATGAAGATGAAAAAGTAGTTCCAGCAAGCAATTCTGTAGTAAAGGAAGCCTCATGCAAAATACAGTTATTAAACTTGTGTAGTAGATAGGAACTGAATGAATTACTGCAGTGCTGTTTTATTCCTCAGGTACATGAGTTCCAGAATAGTTAAAACAAAAGCCAAGTACATTTAATAGTCTGGGATGAATGTCTGGAAGAAAACAGTCCATATGCTTAAAACAGCTATGTAACATAGCATACTCGTCAGTCTTTATTCACAAAATGTCTAGGACTCAGTGAGATGAAGACAGACTTATACTTGCAAATCAGAAGACATTGATCCTAACCAAGCACAGGTTGAGGTGGATTAGCAAAGTAAGGCAGGTAAGACTGGAATGAGCTCACACAAATTGTGCGCTGTATTTAATGTATGGAAGGAGGAGGGTAATGAAGAAGGCAACTTTATTTTCCATATATACAAATTCCTCCTTTTAAATAGACATTGCAAAAGAGAAACGTGGACCATAAGAAAATAATTCTTGGGCATAAGCCATCGTTTTAGTCCAGCATTCATCAGGACAAGTTTTTTAAACACAAAACTATAAATTCTAACCATTTTAAACTTCTTAACATAAATTAGATAAGTAGAATACCTTTAATATTTCTCTTGTGTACCTCTTCAGCAAAAAAATAACTCTCTTTGGTGTGTGCAGTCTGGACTTCTGCTTTTGCTCTAAGCTTTTTAAAGATTAAGTCACTGAAAAGAAAGCAAAGGGGACACATTTTAAATTACTATTTCCTAATTAATGTATATGTTCTTAATGGTTTTAAATGTGTATATACAGGATATTTAGATTTATCCATTGCAGCATCATTTTGGCAAATGTCTTAATTACATAATTTCTATGACATTTAATTATGACTGTATTTAAAACAGAAATCAAATAGGATTGCCCACTTTTAAAGTGTCTTTAAAGGTTATTCTATGAACAGTGAACTTAGTATATACCCTATAAATTTAATATTAGACAAATAAAACTACATCAGTCTGCATAAACACTGAAATTGATGATCAAAGAGAAAAGGGGAAATCCCAGCCCAGAGGTGTTACAGGCTTACAATGGAGCTTTCTGTCAGTTAAAGCAATTTGTAGACAACAAAACAGGTCACATAAAGTTCAAGAAATGTGTCAGGTCAGAAGCTGTCCCCCAAAGCAGAATGAAACTGGTGATGTTATAGGTATTACTTACGGTAGATCAGGCAGCACTTTGACTTGGTTCTGCTTATCGCCATTTAGCATCTGTAATGTCCTTTGAGACTCAGGGCATGGCTGTTGCCCTATTTTCTTTTTCTTTGCTTTGTGTATCTCTGTCTCACGCATCCCTATCTCTCGCAAAGCAGGTGAATAGGAACAAACCTGTTGCAAAAGTAACGTTTTATAAATGAAAAAATTTTCTTTTGTTACACTTGCTGCAAAGCAGTCATCTATATCCACATGTATCCATCTACATTCTTGATCTCTGAATGACTGTACATCTAGATTGTTTCAGTTTGTCTTTTGCATTCCTATTCAATGTTTTTGTAACTCACTCTACATTGGCCTCAGTGAGTGGCTGGTGTCTAAGACAGAAAATGGGAAATTCTAGGCCTCCCTCAGATTTCTGGCAGTTGAGAAAATCTGGATCTCTTTAGCCAGACTAAGACTTGAGTACAGTTAACTGACTTTCATATATTAAAACAAAGTATTTACAGACTTTCTGCTCCCAAACCAAGGAGCAATTTGATTAAAGACAGACTCATTCCACTCCTTCATCTCTTCTGAGATGAGGGGTTGGATTAAGTCTTTGAGCATCACAAAGGCAGTAAGCCAGTTATCCCTTAGGTGCTCTCTATTAGGACAGCCTTGGCTGTTGTAGATGGTAGCTTCTTTGCAGTAACACAGAGCTTCAAACCCACTTACACTGGTCATTTAAAAAAGTCATCTAAGTATCTGCAGTTTGGCAAAAGCATAAGAAAAAAGGCCAGTGAGGAGGATTCATCAAACACACAACAATTATATTGGAAGAAAGGTATTAAGGAAGGCTTTGAGTATTTAGCAGTTCACTGTAGATCTTGCGAGCAATGTGCAGTAGGTGGGGAACACCTTACTTGCACCTTCACTGCACATTTACCACCAAGGAGTTGTTGAACTCAGAGAAAAGCCAAGCTGATAAAATGCTGTCTAAGAAGAACTGGCAAAACTGGAAATTTTTAACTGTATGGAATGAGAAAGAAGACTGAGTCATACTAAGGAAAACAACAAAAGCACATAGACTTGTTTCAAGCACTATAACAATTTTTAAGTAGTTGCAGAGAGTGATCAGTAGTCATGTTGATACTGAAAGTAGCAATTCTGCTCTATATGTGGCAATATACATCAAGTATTAGTATGCAGTTGGCTTATGTTATGAATTCTGATAGTCTTTTGTTCAACCTCTGTTTAAACGTGCTGTATTAACAAACAATGACCTCTCTTCAAAATAAATTCCTGCAGAATTTATGAAAACTTATGTATGGGAAATGTACAAAGGTATAAATTTGATTTTTTGTGACTCTCTCTGTAGAATAGTAGAACACAGACAAACAGCTATGGATTCCCTATTCTGTTTAGTCATTAGTATTAAAATTACTGAAATGAGACTCTAAATTAGGGCATGACATTACTGTGTGATTGCCCTGATTTGCCTGCATTCTGCCAGCGGTCATGGCTTTGAGAACTTCTTTTGCAGAAATTCTCAAAAGATTCTTTGAGAATTTCTTTTTTTCTGTTTTTCCTCAACAACTATCACTAATTGTGATTTGAAAGCAGGCAACGGTTTGTGAGTAGGAGAAACTTTCTAAGAGGAGAAATTCACAGGAATACACTGTGGTTCAAAATCATAAAATCTTCTATGTAACATATGCCTGGACCTATCCCTTCAAAAATGCTGAAGGAAAAGGTAGCTGAGAAAAATCACACTATATCTGGCATTCTACTTAAGTACAAATGGAACGCTGCAATCATTATATCAGGGATTATTTTTAAAAGCTTCCACTGTTGCATTTTTTCACTTTCATGATAACTGCATGTACACAGATATCAGGTTGACAAATTCTCTGTCAAGAAAAACCTTACTATTGTTCTGGATCCAGATCTCAGGCAAAGAGAAATTCAAATGTATGGAACACATGGAAAGACAATGCAGGCAACAAGCATGAACTTAGACCACAAAGAGAAGATATATTTCAAGACTTTAATGAATCAAATTGTAAAATACTTGTAAAATACTGAAGTGTGATAAGTTTTTAAGGAGTTACTTACTATTTTCTGAAGAGAAAGAGGTTCTGTAGAAACAGCAATAGTCCTCTGTAAACACATTTGTTTGAAAATTGCTTCTGCAACAAACAGTTGAAGCCAGTCGGATGGTATGGCACAAATAAACATTTTTAATTGACATACAGAAAAATCTGGATAAAAGCAATTGGAAAAAAATAAAGTAAGCCTAAAATGAAAATACAGAAATCTGCATACGTAGTTATCGAGAAGATAGATCTTCCAGGCTTTTTGCTCCTATTGCAGATTCAGCAGCTTATTCTCCATAAGAAGTAGTAATATTCTTTCCATTAAAATAGATTTTAACCATCATCTGGTAAGATATCGAGATACTGAGAGAATGTTAAACACATTTTAGAAGACAAAGCATCACTTTTTGTGTGAAACTTTTTAAAATGCTCTTAATATAATATTATAAAAATTATGCCTTTATTTTTAGAATAGATTTTTTTTTGTGAAGTTCTGCAAGTGATCACATTCTAAATCTCGACGAGACACAAGTTCACATAACAGTTATAACACACGAACAAGAAATCCACAAATAATGCAGATGACCTACAAGTTCTACATTGAAAGTCACCATAAGCAAACTGCAACCCCATTCAGATGTACCACAGAAAATGATGATTGGAAAAGGAGTCAGGGGAAGCTTTGGTGGGAATTAATTTTGAAAATAAATTAAAATAATACTTTCTTGAGATAATTTTTTCTTCCAAGATCCTCAACTCCTTGCTGCTAAAAGTACAGATACTTCAACTGACATTCCATGTTTAATGATAATGGTTATTTGAGTTATGATGTTTCTGTTTACCTAGTCGATTTAATGAGGAGGAACTCCAATAATTAATGGGACTCAATGGAATTTTCTCCCATTCCCTTCATTAAGTCCAAGGATTTGGAGGGAGACATTGAAATATTTCATTTGAAGTTGTAGGAGTCACACAGTTCAGTGTAGGTTTTAGACTTACAACTGAAGTGTCTTTAGCTATCTGTTGATTTTCTGGAGTGATAAAATTTGTCTGAGTTGAGTAAGGTGCCTCCGATTGCTTGCCTGAATTTAAGTTTTATTATGATATGCTTAAAGCTTCTCCTAAACAGACAAGAGAGCTCAAAAGATTTTTTCCTTCCTCAGACTGTGTGGTCTTGCTTTCACATCAACATTTAGACATTTATTTAGAGGGATTTTAACAAGAAAACCCATTCTATTTGATCTTTGCTTGACACCGACAGACACATACAGAATAAAATGGTTTCCTGGGTATGTACACACCATGCAGTGCACAGCTGCAACAAGGGTTAAAAACAATTTGAAACTATAAACCAAGGATTTTAATTAGGACTTAGTGTATCTGATTAGAAGACTTTTGAGAGGCATTGCAAACACTTACCATCACATGAAATGGCAACGTAATGCGCCAAATCAGGCACTTGATGAAACACATTCCTGTCCATAAGCAAACCTGAGACAATCCAATAGTCCACTACAGTTCCAAGAATTGCATTTAATAGACCAGCAACTTCACTTCTGAAAGCCTAAATGGAAAAAAGCATAGGTGCATCTATTGATCTGTAATATATAAGAAATTCACAGATAGTGTACTAGAAATAACATAGAAAACATCAGATAAAAGCTCACTCTGCTGCCACGTTACTCCTTCATTGGCCTTTCTTCTGCTCAAAAGCTAACTATTGCAGCCAGATCACCAAAATTAGTGTCACTGATGCCATATCAATTAAGATTTGGTAATGGAGAAAATCAGGTTCTATGAAAACATCACCTAAAACTATATGCAAAATGTTGTCAAAACGTATAATTGCAATGTGATTTATTTTTAAATTAGGTTTTGTTTAACCATAAGATTGCAAGTACTGCACTTATCCCAGTTAATCTTGTGTTTTATTTGACAATTGTTGTAGGGATCTTTTTCTCCCTGCTCTATTAGCATTGCCTTTTTCAGAAGATTTCATAATGAAATAAAGCTCTTTTTGTGACTATGTATGTCTGTGCCAAAAGGAAAAATGCACAGAAGAAACTTTGTCAGTTACTTTGCAAAAGGTAGGAAAAAAGCCATCCTTCTGAATATTAGCCCTACAATATTCTATTTTGAACAGTCACACAAAAAAAAAAAAAAAAAAAAAAAAGAAAAAAAAAGAGAGAGAGATTGAGAACAAGAGAGAATATATCTATATATACGTATCCTTATGGGTCCCTTCTAACTCAGCTTATTCAGTGATCCTGTGAAAATGGTAATGAACAAGTAAAGAAAGCTGGTGTATTTTCTTCAAGAGGCATCAAGACAATACACAGGAATTTAGCTATCCAGATGCCACCATGAGAATGCATTTATAAATGAATGAGTTATTGATAATAAATCATTAGATTGATGAATGCATTTATTCACCCATGTGAGAACTCAATCAATACTGGTTAGGTAAAGCAGTATTCCTAATGTTTGAGCTAGTCTTTGCAAGGTCACATCTATCTACATACCCTCCTGAGCCACAGTAGAAATACTTTATAAAATTACTCTGAAATACGTCATTCGTCTGACCACATGTTTTGAAAGCACCGCTTGGAGAAGAGCACAGGCACCGTAGCAGGAACACATGAAATTAATCTGACCTAGGGCTCTATAGAGAATTACTACTGTTACACTAGAGCACAAATTGATATATTGCACCTTGTGAGAAATAATGAGTATTTGAAACTGGACAATTTTGGGTAAGAGACAAACCAGACTCAATGGGTACACACTACAGTCAATGACTTGTCTGATACTCCTTTGAGAACAAAATATGTTCAAGGTTGGTTTAAAATAATTTACTAGGATTCCTTAGGAGCTGAAAAGCATCAAAACCAGTTTGAGCACCAAACAGATGTGCATATGAACAACGGAGATGGTGACATAGATGATAATTAAAAAATTATAAAGCAATTTGTTGAAAACTACACAAATACTGTCACTACAGTTAAGTTACTCATCACTCAAAAGAAAAGGAATAAATACAACTACAAATAAACATGGTGTGTGGTGGAAGCATAATCAACATCACTCAAGATTTTTAAGAACTGGCCAGACAAAATCTGTTACGAATGTCATCTCCAAGATTGCTTCCAGGCCTACTTCCTCTTACTTTCTTAAACACTACTTGATTTGGTTTGCTCCTTCCTTTACTATGTAATAATACTTAATTATGGATGAACTGTGAAATCTCATAATTAAAAAAAACCAGAGAACACAGATATGGCATGTCAAAAACCTAAAAGTATAATTTTTAAACTAAAGTTTAAATATTTAAAAAGGTACATTTACACTATCTTCTGAGGATTCAAGAAAAGAAGCTGAAGAACAATTTAAAATATCTGAAATGCATTTAAATTTCCCTTAAGTATGTATACCTCTTATCACTGGACCCCAAAGCAAATTACTGGTTGAATAATATAATTCCACCAACAGTTCTTTACTGGAAATAAATTTCACAAACACAGCAAATAAGCACAATTTTAACAAAAGTTAAGCGACAGGATCAAGGACATATAAGTGTAATCTGAGATAGATAGAGATGTAAAGCACAAGTATTTACACTCTCTTTATGGTTTCTAAATCACTACCTTAACTAATTCCTTTTTGAAATACTTTTAAGAAAAAGGGTGGGGGTGAATGCAGACATTGAGGGAGCAGACTGAAATAATGACTGTTAATACTGCAAGTATTAGTAATTTTTCACAGTCAGATATATAGTGAATATTAAATGCAGCTGGTACTCTAGCTGCTTCTATATTTGCCCAGCCAAGTATCTCTGCATGCTGACAAGACAAACCAGATACTGCCAACTAGTGTAGGCTTGGTTGGCATTTTTGTAAAAGAACAGTAGGACAAACCAAGAACTTTTCCTCAATATTTTAAATAAACAGTTCAATGCTACAAATGAGAGAGAGGGAAATTAATCTAATTTCCTGAAAGAACCATATGTAGTAAAAATGTTTAAATGTTAACATGTTAAAAGTATTTTTAATTTCAACCACAAAACAATAGACGGTAGTGAAAACATATGCAGTATTAAAAAGGAAAAAAAAAAACCCCAAGCATTTCCATTAAACTTGGAATTTGTTACCATGCATGACAGTGCCAAGACCTCTTTTTCCCCACTCTGCTTCTACAACAAGAAGCTGGGAGGGGCATCAGCCAAGACAGATGACCCTAAATGACCAAAGACCTTCTGAACATTGTGCTCAGCAGTAAAAGCTGGGTAAAGGAGGAAGGGAGAATGTTTGAAGTGATGGTGTTTGCCTTGCCTAGTAAATGCCATGCCTTATGAAGCCCTGCTTTCCAGGAAGTGACTGAACATCTGCCTGCTGATGGGATGCACTGAACGGAATCCTTATTTTGCTTTGCTTGTGGGTAAGTATTTGTTTCACTTATTAAATTCTCTGTATATAATGTCATACATTTTTTAATTTGTCCTTCTGATTCTCTCCCTCAACCCAATGCAGGGTGGGGACTTATCTGCCAGCTGAGATTGACCCACTACACCATGTACAGCTAATTAAGTAACATGCAGTGAAACCTCTTTTCAAAATTCTCTTCCTTGCTCTTATTGTTGAAATTCAAAGCTATCTCACTAAGAAAAGCACAGAAGTGGGAAGAAGCTATTGACTGTGTTAGCATACAAAGGTCACATCACTTCAACTGATATCTGTTAGGTTAGCAAATGCAATTCCTACATTGCTGTTCCATTTAATGCTTTGTCAAGTCAAATATAGTGCTACAGTGGCAGAAGTTTCACAGTGTGTTTTTACACATAAAAGTTTTTATAGAAAAATTAATTTTAAGTTTTTTGCTTTGAATTACTGAGTTATTTTAGAACTCTAAAGAAAAGGGTTTTTTTCATGAGCTGTAAATGCAGTACTCCACAAATGCCTACAAATATACTTCCAAAAAAATGACTGCAAGTGACAGACCAGAAAGACATTTGGTTCTACACCACACAAATTTATACTATGAAACCAAAAACCTGAATGAATGCCTTTATCACCTCTTTATCAGGCTATGTAAGACAGCTTTTTTTAAAAAATCCCCACCAGTATTTTCAGGGATGAAAGATACCATCTGTGACATTGTGAAAAGCCATGCAATAGCTCAATGCAACTAGAAGTGTTATAAGCAACATACACATTCCCTGGTAAATTCTAAAACTGAATTAAGAAATTTGATTAAAGGAACTTTGACCAGGAGTTCCTCCATCAAACCTGTTTAAATAATATAACAAAGAATATATGTTAATTTATTTTAGAATTATATTCAAAATTCGTTTGAAGAGCTCAAATAATAGGAAATCTTTAATGTTCTTTGGCATTGCCTTTTAACTACAAGAATAGTGTATCAATATTATTCCCCCATGTGGTTCGAACAGGTTAACCCAGTGATCAGTGAGGATGTCCAATTTCCTGTTACTATTTTTATTCTGCTACTTCTAAAATACAGCAAATTCTATCTAACTCCAGAAAACAAATGCACTCAACTTCATGCTTTGTTTTTTGCTTTTTTTTGGACTGCTCTTTTTACATGGTATGTTTACACATATACTTAAAACATAATTTTGCAGCAACTCAGCAGGAGGAGAGAGGAAACATACACAGACATTGTCCGTGCACTCTAGCGCTCTTTGTTGCAACCTCTTTGAATCATAAAAAAAAAGAATCTCATTCTAAAAAGCTAAAAAAATTAATAACTCTCACTTTTACCAGTTATAAAATATTATATTAGATATGTTCAAATACAGAATTTTGTTAAATTATTAATCTGTTTCCACTTATAGATATTTTTGCTGAAGAACTGTACAAAAGTTTGGCATATCACAAGATGCATGTTTGTTTCTTCCCACAAGCTAACACACTTAGGTGCACTGAGAAATATGGTTGGTCACTCCTTTGCAATGTGCTACAAGCCACATGCAGAGAGAAACAGTATCCAAAACCATTCCTTTCATTTAGGTTTCTGAACGGCCCTACACACTTCTTGTGACGTGTTACGTCTTAAGCAAACAGCTTTTATAAAACAAAACTGGTAACAATGACTCACACCTCAAATTGAAGACAGGAAGGACAATTTTGCACCCTGTATGCTACCTCTAATGACATGAAAATACATAAATAAATACACAGTATCTCTGAAATTATAGAAAAAGGAAGGAGAAAAGTTCTGTCTGCACAGATAGGGAGGTTTCGCTCTTTTGATTTTCTGAATGACATTTTAAACTGTGTAATGGAATTTTAAAATTAGTCTGAAAATACAGAAAAATATCAAGCTTTAGTAAAACAAGATTGAGAGTGAATGAAGGGACAAATGAGTTGGATTGTAAAAATATGGAATTTTGTTTTCGAATTTATTTTTGCCAAAAATGCAATGGCAAAGAAAGTGCAATAGATAAATAAATATGAGGAACAAAGCTGTTAGAAAAAAATGTAATACACTACAGATATTATGAGGCAACAGGCTGCTTTTTAAGGCTAGAATCAATCTGTGTAGGATAGTTTATATTATAGTGTGTAAGATCAAAGTGAGAAAGCAACAGACATCCAAGATTTGTGCTGAAACGACAATTCTGAGATATATGTACATAAAGCAAATAGAACCTAAACAAGAGGCAGATCTCCGTGGTTTATGTTGTGTATGGGGGAAAAGCTTATTTTTCATATATGTAATACAGTCTGATAAAAGTGATTATTCTGCCAGTGCAAAGAAAGGTTTATCAGAAAGGCATGGCTTACAGTGCTGGAACCTGCCGAAGGAAGGCATAGCAGAAAAAACTAAATGGTACCTACACTTAAACTGCAGATTCAACACCAGGAAAAATATGAAAGCAGTGTCATTTTCCGAAGAAACAGAATGGCTACTGACACTAACTGCATGTAAGCCTGCTTGCTGCTCAGCACCTTTGAAAAGATAGGTTGCTTAAATATAAATATGGGTATAGAAGCCTAATTTTAGGCATTTCTTAAATATCTTGACCGAGGATAAAAAGCAGCACTGTTTCACAATGTCTTGCTTTGACAGCCCTCAAAAAAGGTAGGAGGTCTGGCTAGGTAAGATGATTGAAGCTCTCATTATGTTTAATCTTTTTGCTTTCATAGCATAATGAATAACTACTTGGTATTATATTGAAAGTGCTTTTTTCTCCCTGAAATACTTGATTTTCTATTGTTCTGTTACTGTACGGAAAAAGTGAATGGAATACCTATTTATTCTGTGCTCTCACAATAATTTAAAAGAGAATGCAGAGACAGCAGTTAGGTTTTATTTTAAGTGAGAATCTAGAAGTCAAAGATGTTTTACAAGGCCTCTTGCTTCTGAAAAGAAAGAGGTGGTATAGAGGACACTTAGTATCTTTCAGGTCAATGTCCTGCTGGTCAGCAGGTCACAGAATAGCAATTAAGTTGCCTTCAATTCCATTTTAATGCTAAGTCCTAGGAAATATTCCAAATGAAACTAAAAGACTTAAGAAGAAAACCAGGGCATTTTATTACAGTAAAATAATGCATATCTAGCAAACAACAAAAAACAGTATTAGTTTTGTTAGGTTTCTCTTTCAAATGTTTCCGGAATCCTGTCACTGTAAAATAAGATAATCACTTCTTTCACTACACCATATTGTTTGAGAGAACAAGCTGGTGTCTGTAATAACTACAGTAATACCTGCTGGTAAGGGCATGTGAACATCTGAATGTAGCCAACAAGCTACTCATGACTCGTTTCTTCTCTACATATCTATATAAGTATCTTATGGATCAATTCATTTCTTTAGTGGAGCAAAAACCAGCACGCTTCACAATAAAAGGCCTCTATAACAAGCAGCTGTTATATATAATTCCTCACAAAAGAATGAACAAAGGGACACCTTTAAAAAAATATGTTCATCTTAATTATTTTAAAGTATAAAATTCACACTCACATAATTTTTTCCATTTAATTCTCTATGGGAAAATATGACCCAATCTGCTAGAATATTTATGTGTTTGGTAAAAAGCACTGCGGTTCCACTTTCAAGCAAGAATGTCTTCAGAAGAACTGTCTGTGGCAGGACTTGTTGATGCTGTGAATTTGTTCCTTCAACCAAACTGAAAAAAAAAAAAAAAGGGAAAAAACCTAAAGCTTTATACCACTTTGATTATTACAGTAACCAGACAGAAACCTTGTCTTCATTCAAAATACACACAGATTTGGCGATTTTTGCCTATGGAAAGATCAGACACAATTTCTGATGCAGAATAAATACAATTATGATGACTATTACTGTTAGACCTAGGGAATTCTAATACTGTGCCACTATTTACAAAAAATAAAGGCCATCATTTCTATGTAAAGGTGAAGAAAAACATAGACTTCTTTTATACTTCATAAACCAAGGAAAGGTAATTGTCTCTCTAAGGCAATAAGGAGATAACAGTTATTTGAATTAAAAAAAAATCAAACACATACATCAGTATATTCAAAATGCTGCTTGTCTACCTTAAAGAATGAACAGTGAAGTACTGCAAATCTAAAAGTACAACTTTATGAGCAAAATTAAATCTGAACTGGAATAACAAGCTGGAAAAAGCAAAAAACCATCATTATAAGAAACCTATAAATTTACAATAAACAATCTAAAAATTAAAAAAAATATAAATGGAATTGCTAAACTGTTTTCTAGAGCAGTATCTTATAAGGGATATACACAAATCAGGATACAAGCTGCTGTAAATAAAGAAATTCTATAAATCCCACCTTTTTGTCAGGAACTCTACTTCGCCTTTTACTAAATCAGAGAAAAATTTCAATAATGTTTTATGAACTATCCTCAGTTCATCTTCTGTCCCTGAAAGTGTGACCATATGACAAACTGTTTCACAATAAAGGCAAGACCTGAAAAATAAAAAATGAAAAATTCCATTTGTATGACAGAAACAACAGATATTTGATTGGCAAAAAAGCCAATAATGAAGCTGATCTCTTTTGACAAAGAAATAGTTTGCTCCTCAGCAACAGTCAACATTTTAAAGCCTAATTTTCAGGTTTAAAGCTTTTTTTCAAAAGAAAAAAAAATTAACATGTTTGTGACTGAGCTTTAGTTTTCCAGATGAAGATTTTGTATTATAGTGTAAACTAAGTAATTTAACTGGGTTTCCTTTCTCTGTCTCTACTTGAGATATTGTACAATTACTATATTAAACAGAACTTCTTTAAAATCCTTTAAACACAAGATAATTTTGCAGTATTTTGCAGACATGGTAACATCCTACAAACCTCTATTCAGATAACAGTTCATACATACTAATTGACAGGACTACAGACTGTCAATTCTGACGTAACATGCAAACACACTTTTTGCCTAGAATTTTGAATACTAGAACCAGGTATATAACTTCTGGGTATTCCCATTCTCCAGGAAGTAGTGAAAGATAAAATACTTCATCTAAAAGCCAAATTGTCTTTCATGTACTTCAAGACATGCTTACAATCACACACATTCATGTATCTGTAAACATAATAGTATTAAAGTATTTAAATATTACTTGAGGCTTTATCACAGCTACAAGAAGAGGTGTAGTTTCTTTTCCAAATGAAGAATTAATTTCTGTTGATGCAAATTACAAAAAATAAGTTCTCAAGATAAAGCAGAGACTAACTATCCAAGCAGCTCCTAAATACTGTCTTGTCTTTGTAGATATAGGTAAGATATAATCAGACTTCTTCAAAAAGAAGTTTATGTTTAAAATCTAAATACAACATGAAACTTCATGTTTGGCAAGACAAGCCTTGAATTTGCTTTATAACTGCAGATATATGCATGTGTGTGTGTGTGTGTTTATATGCATACACACAACAACAGCAGGACTACCCAGATTATTATACTCTGTAAAGAGTGTCAGAAATAAAATAATTTTAAAAATTATTAAGGCTAAGAAAATGTACTTATTTTTCTTGCAAAAAATTTCATCTGCCTGCGAGCTAACACTTTTTGAAACATAGAGTGAAGTGTCCAAATCTTTTCCAATTCTAGACTTTCACATACTGGTAACTTGTTCTGTTGAAAACAGCACTTTGTTGCAATAGAATGCCAACTCTCCTCTGCTGTCTCTGAGTTTGGAGTAACATAACGATTGCATTTGGTACCTCATTAATCTTTCTTACCTTACAAGCATCTCTATCAAGGACCATGTGCCTTTCTTACAGATAGGACACTGAAGAAAATCCAAATAATACTTCAACATCGAAGGGGACTTCCAGGGAGGTTCATAATGAAGAACAGCATAAAAAATATGACAAAGTTTGGCAAAAAATACTGTATCGGTGTTTCCCTGTAAAAAATGAGAAAATAATATTACCTCCAAATCAGCCAAAGATCTATATCTGTAATCACTAAGAGTTTATTTTATTTAATCTTTATAATCTCAAGTGGCCAAAATTAATCACTGAAGTAACATGCATAAAAATACAAAGTTAAAAAAAAAAAAAGGAGAAAAAGAGCTGCTCTGGTGTGATATGCCAGTTGAATGCAGCACTGTTTAGAGCAAACCTTGTTCTCAATCGATCTCTCTATCTGCAGTGTACTAGCATAGTACTGTTTCTAAAAATAACAAAAAATATTTGTGGACAAGCCTTCCACAATATTTAGAGCAGTACATTCATTTGTCTTGCACATAAATACTAATTTGAAAAAGCCCTTTTAAAAATATTTTCTTATTTTTACAGGCACATTGATGAGCACAAAAAGAAGGGTGAATGGATCACTAAAAACAACTAAATACTATGTCAGAAGCAAAGATCATAATACTTCCATTTATTGCTTTTATTTTTAATAATACTTTAATCTTCATCTCTCACCAATAGGACATATTCTAGAAGAGGATGAAGAAGTTGCACAGGAGGTGCACTGTACATTTGGCCAGCAGCAAGTTCTGTGACTACATCATGAAGTAAGTCCTCTTCCACTAATCCTTGAAGTATAGACCAAGTGCCCTTGGACCAGTCAGTACTTTTAACCTAAAAATGAGATATCATTGTTAAAAAAAAAACCAAACAAACCAAACCAGCTTAAATTAAAAAAACCCTTTAACCAACCAAGTTAATGAACAAGAAAATCCCTAACTAAAATGTTGGTATTATATATCCTGGTTCCTGACAGGACAGAATTTATTTTAGCAGTAGCCAGAGGGATGTGACTGAGACATGGAGGTTATTCCATACCACCTTACATCCCTGCCAGGGCAGGGGGAAAGGGACTCTCATTTTCAAGCAGAAGGGGTCCTTCCAGTCAAGAAGATCTTAGTAGCACAGGACTCCCATCTTGTTCTCTGCTACTCATGACAGCAAAACTCTTAACTTTACAGCTTTCAGAGAACCCAGACAGATGCAATAGCTTCCATGAGATGCTGTATTTGCTCTGCAATTTCCCTGTTACTCTCTGTACTTTCAGCTGTCCAGAGATCACAAATTAATGACACTAATGAGCTATTGAAGGTCTCAGGTACACTGCTATTTACATCTTTCCTCTAGTTCAGATTCAAACCAAAGCTGATGCACAAGCTAGTTGCAACAGTAACGCTAAATGAAGCATGGCTTTCTTCTGCCAGGCAACTACTCTTTTGAAATACAGCTTTTTTGTTTGACCACACAGCCAGATGCTCTGGTAAATTCAAATTTCTCCTAATTCTGGGATAAGGAGCCACAGCTGAGAGAAGCAGGATCAGACTGATTGCACTGCTGGGAATTAAACAGTTACATAAACTTATTGTTGCTTTAGTCTCTGATAACTTGTAAACTTTATGATCTCTGCCAAAAATCTTGTGTCTTGGTGTGCATTAATAGAATAGCTCAGATAGAATTGTTATAAGAACATTGAGTCCAACCATTAACAGCACTATCAACCCCACCACTAAACCATGTCCTTAAGTGCCACTTGTACCTATCTTCTAAATCTCTTTAGGGATGATGATTCCATTAGTGCCCTGCGAAACCTCTTCCAGAGCTGGACAACCCTTTGCAGGGAGAAATTTTCCTATTATCCAATCTAAATATCTTACTAATTGTTTTAATATTATATTACAGTTTATACTTTAAATTGACAGGGATTTTGAGTCCAATTGTGGATTTGAAGTCTAAAGGATAGCATCCAAAAATGTTCTAGTAAGATAAAAAACATTAAGTGCTCTGTTCAAACATGAAAAAAATTCAGAAAGAAATTAAAGTCATGGTTAAATCACAGCTAAAATCTCAGTGAATGAACTCCACCTTAGCATTAGATATTTAGTGTCTCTGCAAATGTCTTGTATCTCAGACTCCTAATGTAAGCCATTGTCACATTAACAATATATAAAGCTGCTCAAGTAGACAATTTTCTTTTAATCAAGTCTTTGTGCATCTGATGTTTGCAGCTCACATTTATTTCAATCTTCTCATTCATATATGAACTATTAAAATCTCTAAAATTTCCTTTGGAAATAATGGTTGCATTCATGCTTTTGTAATGTTAATTACATGCAAACAACACGTCTATAGAGCAATCATAAACTGTTTAATAACAGTCAAAGAACTTGTCTGCCACCTGGATTTCAGATGTTAGATTGTATATAAGGCATGTACAGGCATGTTACCCTGACCTTCACCTGGTGATCGCACCAGGATCCAGCTTTATATATTGTGACTGAAACTTTTATTTCTTGAAAATTCTTTACTAGATGAAACAGTAACATTGATGCATTATTTTGAAAATACACTAAAATACGGATGTTTTGAGAAGACTGTGGTAACATTGCACAGCATTCAAGTCAAAGAGAAACTAGAGACTGGTTCATCGCATTTCTAAGAGGTAGAGAAGGATGATACAAAACTGAGGCAATAAATTTTTGTCAGTATCAGGAGACACCTACTATTGAAGAGACTTAATACTCAATAAGCTGTCCAAGCTTCACTGGCTTGCACTCTGACTGATGAGGAATCAGCAGTTTCTTGTGAAGCACTGCTGGTACAATCATTAGCACTTTGAGCAGAAACAAATGAAATATGAAGGTCCACACAATACATCTTTTACATTGCATGATGTGGAAGAAAAGGTGACAAAAGAGAAATAAATATTTTTGGGATGACGATGGAACAGAACACTTAGCTGGGCTAAGCCTTCCTAGCAGATGCAAACTGAGATTACAAAATACAGTAGGCAGATCTAATATGTTCATTTAGTTTGTAGGTGTGATTTTACTTCATTAGTATTATTGGAAATGTTTACTGGAGCTGCTTATAAAAGTCATAAATATACTTACTATAGAAGACACATATTATATGAAGGCTAGCAATGGATATTCCGTAAAACAATAAAAGTGAGAGAACAGTAAGAGAAGTATTACAATTAAGCTTAAAATTTCCAAGCAAAAAATGATATTATTCTTAAAGAGTACCAAAAACCAATTTCAGGATACATGTGCTAAGAAAGGTAATTTTTCATCCCATTAATTCAATAAACTACACCGTAAGATTAAATTTCAATGCAAATCTCTTCAGGAACCAAAACACACATAGGACTTTACAGATCAGTGATGGTGTTGGACCATGACAAAAGTATTTTACTCTTCACATTTTAAAAATAAATTTTTTCTTCTTCCTCCCTTATTGTCAATAGAAAGAAATCAGAAAAAGACTGATTTCAAGTAACTATTTATGTGGTATGGCTCATGAAGATACCAGATCTTCAGTTACCAAGGAATACCGGAAGCTAACACATACTCTAAGTGTTTCCCTTTTTAACTTTTAAGTAACACAAGTTGCCATATAAAATGCATACTAGTAGCTCATGGCCACTGTATAAAATGTTTTTTGAGTAATAAAGAGGCAATGTTTCTGTATAAAATGCTTTTTGAGTACTAAAGAGGCAATGTTTCAACACTGTTTATATATTTTTCTTAGTATTCTAGACATACAAGGCAAAATTTTAAAAATATTAATTTACTTCAGGTGTTTATAACAAAGACTTAAAATCTATTGTTGACCCGTTTTACGGCATTTATTTAGCTTAAAAGAAATAAAAAAGAGAAACTGAATAGTACAAAAAAGGAATTAAGTCAAAGTGACTATGAAAACAGGACTGGAAAAAGTAAAACATTCTACTTGCAATCTGTGCTTCAGCTGACTCTGGAAACTCAGATGATGAAGTATCAGGCATGTGCTGAAAGAACAAGTACTGTTTCTTTTTACAGTGAGATAACCTCTAGCTAAAATCTGTCTCTACTAGAAAAAGCAGTGCTAAAAATTGTGTACACTCTGTCTTAATTTTACTGCACAAATACAGTGCTTGAGTAACTTAAAGCGCTTTAAATCACATTAGGACATCTTTGCTTTTTGATTTCCTAACATTAATAAGTAAGGTTCTGTTAACTAGCAGGATTGAACAGTTTGTTTCTAATAACAGGGACAGTACTAAAAGTATCACAGGGACAAACAACATTCAGTATCGAATGACGCTTCTTAACAATAACTTTATCAGAGTTTTGGACAGTCAAAATCTAAAAATGTTTTTTGATAGCTAAGTTTGCAATTGAAGTATGCTTGTCTAACTTCATAATAAAATTCCATTTGCATAACATGCCCTCTTTTTTAATAATGCTTACCTCTGGATTGTATTTGTTCAGCTGGTCTGTTTCCATAAATCTGTGCTTAATAGTCTGTAAAACAGGATAAAGTCAACCTGCAAACTGGATACCAGTCAATATATTCAATAAATAGTGCATGAAACTGCCCAAATGACAACTTCCGTTAAATGTAGCTCAAGCACCACCTAACATTTAGATTTGTCTATTTAGATTTTTCATTTGCATGGTTAAATTATGAAACAGGGGACTAATGACTTAAAAGGAATAAAATATAGCCAAATTTTCCTTCCCATTTTCCCCTGCTACTGTCTGTTTGTAATGTGGTTGCTCTGTAAGGACAGTGTTCCTAGATTAGACATTAAAAACCTAAAAGTTTTCCGTTTTTCTGTGGCAAAATGCCAACTTTGGATTCCTCTTGCATGCAAAAATATGGTCATAGGTGCAAAAATGTATTACTATTATAGCCATATTTAGTTATTGCATAGTATTGCAATGTTACTAAAACACATTACTAAAATATCCTTAGGAGAGACCATCTTTGAAGGGTCCATCTGCACATTGCTACATAACAGTTTGAATCAGAGCACTTGCTCTTTCATGTATGTAAAATACATGAAAAGTTAAGAACAAATATATTTTTTTAATGTCTAGGGGGTATGGCCTTGATAAAATGTCACTGATAAAAGATTTAGCATTTGATGGTGCATAGATTTAACTAGCATAGGTCTTCTATAGGTAATCTTGTGTTTAAACATTGTGTGTACCTTTTGAGGACTTAAAATTTTTAATTCTTCCACTACTAAAACTTATAGTGCTTCATGTAAATAAGTTCCGACAAATATACTTAGACACCATCATCTGCATCACTGTAACTTACAGAGATAATATATCCTAACTCAACGTATTCAGTTGCTTTTTCTCGACCTGAAATAGAGCTGTTAACTACTAATGTAGCAATTTTATCAGGATTAGATCTCTGACAACAGAAAACCAAAGGAGTGCACTAGCTCTACTCTTGACTTGTAATAAAAAACATTCATGTGAGTCAACAAAACACTGGCTCTACAATATGACTGTTTTGAAAAATGTCTTAGCATAAGTTAGCTAGACAACAGGAAAATCACAGAAAGACTGCAATTCAAAGATATCTTGTTGAATGATATTTGCTACTTTTTACTTCATCTATTACACCAAGGCTTTAAGTAGTACACCTTGTCTTCCACACACCCATGCCAATGAATTGCAGTGACTAAGTCTTATTTTAATTAATGTTTTATTTTAACTTTTAAGTTTTACTAAGTCTTATTTTAACTTTTAACTAATGAAACTAACTAGGTTTTATTTTAACTAATTTAACTAAGTTTAACTACATCTAGTAGTAAATATGGGAGTATTAAATATTGCAGGTTAAAAGGCCTAAAGGTATGTCAAGTATCTACTTTATTAGGTCAATACTATAATGAAATATAAAGGTTTTAAATATAATTCATGCAATATAAAAATATAAAATTGTATGAATATAAAATATATAATGCTTACAAAGCATCAACTGTTACTTACTGCAGTAAAATACATATGTTTTACAATAACATTTTTCATTTCAGCAAGTTGCATTTTAGACATGACTTGGTCTGTTTCTTGTGCAGCCAGGAAACTGTTCATCTGTGTATCTCTGGGATTTTGTATTTCATTCTGCAGAGAAAAAAAATAATACTTTGTTTCAAAGCTAATGCTCTAACCGACTTTTATGTGCTAGGTCTTTCTATGTATTGTATCGCAAACTGTATGTGCCTGTGTATGTTTATGTAATTGTGTAAGGGTCTACATCATGTGTCAGATAAAGAGCTGCTGGTTTGGAAACAAACCACTGATGTTCTATGAAGTTACAGCACAGGAGTTATCAAGGTAAGCTTCCCTATATTTATTTTTCCTAACTGACTTTAAGTCAAGTCACAATCTCTGTGGCTGAAACAAGGACTATTTCTCTTTAACAGATTCTCTCTCAGAGCTTTTCAAAAACTAAAACCAGAGCTCACACATTTTCAACTGGTCAAAAATGTAGTAAAGACTTTATAAGGCATTTCTTCTTCAGTTTGTCTATTTCATATAGACCACTAGAATGAAATCTTTTCAGCTCTTGCCTATAAACATGAAAAAAATGAGTAATATAAATTTAATAGGTTTTACTGTCTTATTTTTTATTTGATATTTTTGTCTGTTTGTCTAGTAATTAATTCTCTGAGTCCACCTATCATTTTCAGCTACTTCTTCAGCACAGGGAATGAGGAAGCATTTCTCAAATTGGTTTACAACTCATTCTGAAGTAACTCTCAGTAACACCATAAAATAACTTTTGCTTGAAAAAAATAACTATACAAAATATTTTGAATTTACTCAATGGGTTGAGAACATACATTTCAGTAAGAGTTTCAATGCATGCTTTTCACCAAAGATACACAGGTCAAGAATAAAACACCATGTTTGTTTAAGGTAAATAAACAAGTAACCACAAAACCACACTCCTCCTGCAGCGTGATGAGTTAAGAATCATGAGATAGATACAGGTAAGGTATTCCCTTGGCCATTTCTTATTGTGAGCAGTTGTGGAAGGTTTGGGGTAACTTGCCTAGTAATTCAAACACTTCAATCTGATGGGTGAATTGAGTTTGGGACATAACAGTAGAGAAAAAATACAGTAGTGCATGCAACAACATGGTGCAAGAAGTTTATAATTCCATGTTTTCAATATAAAGTTTCAAAAGTTACAAGTCTCATGCTGTTTTCAGATTTTCCCTTAAATGTATTTTTCAAAACAAACATATTTGGCACATGCATAATGTATCTCTAAACAAATATTGAGAACAAAAATTTGCACTTTTCAAAAGAGAATGAAGTATTTTTGGTAACTAGACTAGAATTCTAAATAGCTTTTGATGAGCCATGGATAACTGAACTCTGATGCATTAACTAGTCTTTACTTCTTATTGCCCTTCATGCATGTTAGTTTCAATATGCTCATTAAAACACTTATATTCAAACAATTTGTAGTACAATCTTGGCAGAAAATTTGAAACTCCAGCATGCATCCAAAAAAGCTTTTAAAGTCACTGTTCAAGTATGAGACTAGCTTCCTAAAAAAAATTATGCATGTGTTTTAATATCCTGAATCAATAAATTTGACACCTTATAGCATCATATAACCAACACCAATCTCACACAGTACTAACAGCGTCTTACAAGGTTGAGATAATAAGAACAGATAATGAAATATAAACATGAAGCAAAGACCTAGTTAAAAAAAAATCACATCAAAAATACTCTGTACATTAGTGGACTTTCAGTTGCCCTGAAAAGAATATAATGCTATTTTGCTAAATCCATCATCTAGACACATATATGGATGTTTAGGGGAGGAATGAGACTTATACTTGCTAGAAGTAGCAGTCAGATAGCATGACTATAAATTTATGAAGTTGGAAAAATCTAATTAATAGCATGCCAAGTACTTCTGGGACAAAGAGAAAAGAGCATGTCCATAACATTCTTTGATAAAGCTTAATATATCTGTACAAGTGTTGTGATTTGATTGCCTATGTTTTATTCTTTTTCTTTTGAGAGACTAGGAGCCTTGGCAGTTTCCTGAGTTCTTCACATTCACTTAGACAGAAAGTTAATGTTCTTTTGGTCTCTTAGGTGAGTTCCTTTAATGAAATCTAACCAAAAAAGATATGTGCAAGTTAACAGACTTGTTAAGATGGAAAGTTGTTATCTCACCTGGGAGGAATTCAAGGTGTATAGCAAGAAACACATGATTTTGATAGAGATCAATAAAAGGTGACATAGCCATAAACAATTTACATTAATTCATCTATGGAAATGTCCATCTTAGCTGAAAGGTTTAAAATCAGAGCAACTTCCCTGAACAAGTTTCATTAAGAGAGTAAGCACTACAGTAAGAGCCCACATTGATGTGTTTTATTCAGGATGTAAACATTAAGACTTTCCAACCTTCTCACCCTTCTGTAACACCTTTACTACGGGGAGATACTACTTCTGATCAAGTGCTTTGATCAAAAGAGACCAATGGATTTATAAATGGTAACAAACACAGTTTTGGGTCCTACTTGCCGACAAAGGCAGTAGTTTCAATTAGCAGTTGATTAAAGTCATCCCAGAGTCTGAGAACTAAATGAATATTCTGAAGCCTTCAAACAGTTACAGATCAAAATACTAAGAATTTCTAAGCAGTACATCTGGTAAGCAAACAAGTATGAAAAACGGGGCATCTCTCTTAAGGGAAATAGTAAAACAAAATTCTGGTTCTAGTGAATTCCGCACTAGCACAGGACCATGTCTATATGGCATCTGGAGACTCTACAGTGACCTCTTACAGTGTTCCATCAACCTTACAGCAAGAAAACCCAAGTGGTTCCTGACTTTCCATTTATACTCATTTATTTTCTTGTAACTGGGCACCACAGACAACCGCCTGTTATACATCCTGCCTTCAGGTATTTGTGTATATTCATGAGCCTTCCTATCTTTTGCATACATAGTCCCAGAATCAGAAAGTTGTCTTAAGTTTAATCAATTCACAAAACACTCTGGCTGATTATATTCCCCTCCATTACTAACACTGCATTATTTACAGTAATCAATAAATTAGTTTACTCACTTGAAAAAGGTAATGTCCTATATATTGCAAAGGGTAGTGTCGAGCTCCAGAGAGACACTTTTTATTTTGTATAGAAGAAATTTTACCACCGATGAATACATGAGTTGCATTGTGCTCTGCATTTTCAGATGAACATATGGTTGCCTTTCCAGCTTTAAGAACTCTAAATAAACATATTTAGAAAGATGTATTTACTACATTATATTAACACTGCCTAAAGCTACAATAACATTCACAAAATACAAGCATGCAAGTGCAACTGAATAAGGCTTCTAGATGTATGGCACAGCACAACTTTGTTCGAAAGATAAAAGGGCACTTAATAGTCTTTGAAAAATGAAAGAACCCACTTAACAAAACATTACTCTCTTCAAAATTTAACACTAGTTATTAAAATCAATGTACACCTCCAATATTGAGGTATTTGTTGACAACAGCTATAATTTATTGCATTATCTATCCCAAAATAATGATCTTTTGGTTAAGTTTTCCTATAAATTAAGCAGTTAACAAAAAATGGCAGACTCCTTTTCTGAAAAGTAGTATGATGCTTTTGTAACAGAAATATACATTTGCAGCACTAGTGCTGTCCAGTACCATAAAAGTATCATATACAGAAAAGAGATTTGCTTGTCTTTGGGGCACCATTACACATAACAGTTTCCCCATGGTCAATTTCCAGACCTGCTCAGCTGCAAGTGCTCCTATCTTTTAGAAAAAATGCCAGACAAAAGAAAAGGTGGAAAAATAAGATTTCATGACATTCTGGATATAGGTTTTATTTTTCATAATCCAGATATATAAAAAGAAAATGCTGCTGGTCTTACACACTTACCCATCCAACAGCTAGGCACTAAAGGCAGGAAGAGCACAGAAAGGGGATAAAAGGCACAGTGCTGTTACATACTAGAAAAAGACCCAGACATTCCCCAAAGCTATAGTGTCCTTTATGACTGAAAACAGTACCTGCTGAAGACAAAAAATATCTACCTGTCAGTGTTTTATGACTGACTAAAAATTGAGTGCATGGGAAACAGTCTGTAAAAAAACATCTTTCACAAAACTTGTTCACCTGTCTTACGGATGTTGTTCCTGTTAAAGGTTGTTTCCATTGCAAGAAATAGAAACAGAAAGCATTGTGCAAGACAGCATTTCAACAGTGTTATCATGAACATCTACATAAGCAGTTTTTATGGAAAAAGAAGCAGCATTTTTCACAAGTGTAGCAGGACATAGTAAAAATTCTCCCACTCCGCCAAAAAATAGAATACTTAAAATATTTTCAGTTGGCAAAATCAGAAGATAACAACTTCAATTACCTCTCACTTTGTCTTTATGAAATACAGACACAGGCATTCTGTGATATAACATGCAGCCCTTTACCATGATCCAACAAACTGCAATTCTGTTCTTGACTGTGGATCTGTGGCACACTCAAACCTGAGCAGTCCTAACTAACTGGAATCTCAACAGAAAGCTGGACAGTATCTGAATGAATGGAAAGCTCTGAAACTGTCAGGAGATGTTCCTTTTATGCTACCAGATGCAAATACGAATAATATATGCACTGATTTCAATTCAGGTGTACAATTTAAAGTAATGAATCCAAATGTGTAGAAAGAGTATGGAAAAGAAACATATATTCTCAGCATTCTTGCACTTTGGTTTTCCTTATCTTTCTTTTTTTCTTTCTTTCATTTTCTACTTCTCTATACTCACTTTCTAAACTATCTGTATTTACAATATATCAGAATCATCTGTTTTAGAACAGATTTCATCTTCAGAACTAGAAGAACCTATTACATAAATGTGACATAAAGACTCATCAGGTCAGTAGCAGTGAGGCCCAGATCCATAAGACACAGTCAGGTCATCTACTCAAGTGAAATAAAGTATACAGTTCCAGCTACTATTTGAATGTAGAAAAGAAAAACTGTAAATCTGTGTATCTTGCCTCAAGAAGGAAGTTTCTCTTAGCAGCTTACTTGATAAAAACATATGCATGTTATTTTTAACACCATACTAAAAGAAGACAAGAAAAGTGGTGATGTTACAGATTTAAAGTCTTTATAAAAGTATGGAAATATATTAATGAAAGTAATTCAGAGTTTGGATAGCTGCAGGTTGTTATGGATCAAATTAACTGGGATGGAACTCCTACCTTCTAATACATGCCATTCGTTTATCGCCTCTCTTAACAAGGAGGACAACTTTCCATCTGTGGAAGGCCCCTGGAGCACCAGAGTTTGTCAGTTCTTCACGCCATCTTTTAGGTGCAGATTGCATTTGAGGTGAATAATGGGTGTCTCTTTCAATTTCATATCCCCATTCGTACGTTGTTTCATCAAGCCATCTGCCACTTTCAGCACTATTAATTATGTACTCCTTAGTTAGTACCCACTTTCCTAAAAAGAAAATGAACTGTCAACCACAAAAGATTTTTTGTGGAGACAAATGGCAATCAACTGAAGAACTACTAGAAAATTAACTTAAACATTTCTTGTGCAAATAAAAGATGAAATTGTAAGTACAATTTAAAAAACTTGTTCCTATTACAAGAGTCCTCCACTTCAGACTCCAGAATCAAAAATCTCACAATGCCACTGAAAATGATTGCTTTGTTTTCTTTTAATAATGATCTTTTCACCCTTCCTAGATAAAATATGTGTCTATCTCCTCAAAAATATCAGATACATTTTTTCAGCTTCCCAGATTTTGTTCTTAGGACTTTCACAGAACCTTGGTAAGTCCTTTATTTTTAATACCATTTGACACTTCTAAAAATGTACTAAAATGAAGAAATATTTTACTATCTATGATTTTAAAGAACTAGACATTTAACATGTAAGCTCTTCCTCTTACATATTCTTAATATTACTTGCACTGTTGGTGTAGTGAATATCAATATTCGGGGACACTGTTTTAGACTTTTTTCTTTCTCCTTTCTTCTTTTCCAATCCTTTTCTCTCATCCCTTGGCTCCACCTCCTCCGCCTCTCCTCTTTCATCTTCCACACGTATGCTTTTGATATAGTATGTAATGATCTTCCCCTTCTCTCTGTCTCTCTCTCTTCTTACAGGTTCAGGTCAAGAGCAGTGGTTAGTAACCTGCTCCTGTATTGAAACACTACCTACAGAAGACACTGTAAGAGAAATTGACTTGAACTGTGTGAACCTAATTGGTTTCGCAGAACAGCAGCTTTGACTGACAAAATGTCTCAGTGCAGGAGCACAGATGGCACTTCTACAAAACCTATTATAGGTACCAGTGGATTTATAGCTGGAAAAGGTATGCTGTGCATGACCTGGATGTTAAAACCACTTTCATGTGAAGTTTCCACCCCAAAACTTCTGTCAGGTAGGAAGTACATGACAGGTGGTAGCCTTGATAGTATTTCTGCTGAACTCTATGGAGTTCTAAATGTGTTTAAACATGATCTTTCTTCACTACCTGGAAAACAACACAGTAGGAATGAATACACTGTCTCTGCCATCATAGTAAGAGCAATGACTATGCAAAATAAGCACCTCTTCTGGATTAAGAAGTATTAGATGGTATTGGGGAAGATTTGCATGTATCGAAGCATGACAGAGTTTTGCATCACCATGAGGATGCTACATTGTACCATTTCCACTCTGTTCAAGAAAATATCTTCAAATTTTAAACTCCAAAAAGTAAGAAAACATTAACTCAAAGGTTTAGAATTGCTAAAACGAAGTGCTGTGCTAGAAACCTAGATGCATTTTATGATTTTTTCCCCTCTTGGAAACTTTTGGGCTATTTCGTTTTTGTAAGATTGAAATCAGAATTTTATCTTAGTACAAAGAAAAATACATACATATATTACAGAAATCAAGGGATTTACATATATCTTTAAACCTAAATGTGTCTTTAGTCATTTGTCTATTACCTCTTAATTTAAGATTATCCATCCTAACAACTGCTTTAACACTTTAGAGTAATATGATACAGGGAAAATAAATATCATGCTTAAAAATGGTATTGTGATATCTCAAAACTACAAGATACTCAAACAGCATCACAGAATTCTGACAGGTGATCAGTCTATAAAAAAAATTTAAAATACAGAATTTTCATTCTAAAAGCATTTTAGTTGCTAATGAATGGGATTTCAGCACCAGACCCTAGTTAAACAGAAAAGACCAGAAGCTGGTGTGAGAATGGCAACAGCCTGGAATTTTCTCTTGCTGCATAAACAAGAACTTACAATGACCTTTACCAGTGAATGTTCCACATGAATTTGTCATCAAAAATCCATGCTGACTACAGGGTTCGTACTCCCTCTGCCCTCTTTTAAGCACCCAAATAATTTGAGCATGACTTCATTATCTAAAGTATAACAAAGTGTTCTGTTTGGGAACAGATGCAGATTCAACAAAGGGAAATAGCAGGATTATCATTTAGGGAAAAAAAAATCAAAACAAGAAAGTGGACTCCACTTCACCATAACACTATGTTAAAAATCAAGGTTAATGGAACAAGAAGAATGAAGGTTTGTAAGACAGTTCATTCACAAAATTAAAACAAGTAACTAAAACCCTTTTAAGGGTCCTTTCCAGACTTATGCTGTAATGATATGAAATTGAACAGCAAATCTTTTACTCACCAGCAGCGCAGGCAGCTAAGACCTTTTCACTCTTGCACAGCTTTTTTGCTACAAGATGTGTACAATTTCTGTATTTCTAACAAAACAAAACAACACACTTTGTATCACTGGAAATATTTAAGTTCTTTGTCTATTTATATACATACCTAACCTATTGCATAGTCCTTTCTTCTAAGACTTGCATTTTACAGCTCTAATTCTCTTTGTTGTATTGTAATGAATTGTACAGTACCTTACTCTCTACAAAAACACAGTTCAGCTTGGACAGGCATTTGAGCAGTGCCTTCTTCTCTTGTTTTTTAAATCCAGTTATTTGTATTATCCTTTTCTGGCCGCAACTTGCCATCTGTTGAAAGAAGAATGAAAAGGAAACATTAACACACAAAATACACACCACGGCAAGTTGCTTGCAAGGCCTAACTATTATTTGCTACTTCTTTTCCAATAAAATAGGAAAACACACCAAAAGGAATGAATGATGGTACACCACATTTTAAGCTCTCACTGCCTGCCACAGCAAGGACACCTGATAAGCGGTAACGGAGCAGCCTGAGAAACCCAAACTGCAGCCTGCAGTGGGCCGAGCCCCCCAGGTCTGGCATCTTGGCTCTACACCCAAACGCGTGGAGGTTCAGTCCTTCGGGCCCCTGCTCCGCTGTCGGCAGTGCGGGGCAGCCTCCATCGCCCCGCGGGGGGAAGGAACCCCGCCGTCCCCGTAACAGGGACACGCAGCCGAGGTGCGGCAGGCTGGCGGCGGTGCCGGTCAGGAGGTGACGAGCGAGGGCCCCTGGCTGCGGCGGGGAGCCCTCCAGCGCTCACGTACGGAAGCCACGGGTGAAGGCGCCGTACCGGCACTGACGCTGGTTCGGTTCGGTTCGGTTCGGTTCGGTTCGGTTCGGGTCGGGTCGAGTCGGGTCCACTCCGATGCCCGCCAGGCGCCCCAGCCCGGCAAGTTCCCGCCTTCCCACGCCCCGCCCCCGGATGTGGCGGAGCGGCCGTTCCGGGACGTTGTTACTGACGCTCCGCGGTCGCCGGGGCCGCTGGCGCGGAGCCGCAGGGCGATCCCGGCCGGGTAAGTGGCCCCGCTGGGGCTGCCCTTCCCCTCAGCTTACCGTGCGGCCGGGGCCACGGCGCCGAGCGGGACAGCGCTGGGCTCCGCTGCGGCCGCCCGCGGAGCAGCGGCGTTCCCCGCGACCGCCTTCTCTCCCGTGAGGCACGGCAGGGCGCTGCGCAGTGCCCGAGCTCCCAGGGGTCCGAGGCGCTGGTGGGCGCCTGAACCTGCAGCGGGAAGGCGGCGCCGAAATCCGTCTGAGGTGGTCCCGGCGGCGCGGCGCTCCAGGCCCGGCTGCAGCGAGGAGCGGGAAGGGGCGGTCTTCCGTCAGACAGAGGGGAGGGGGTCCCACAAGGCGCAGGGAGGCGCCGGCAGGCTGGGGCGGGTGGCGGAGGGCGCTGACGCTCTCCCGGAGTCTGGAAATCACCGTGGCTGTTGCTCGACGGAACTAAAATTGTGGAAGGCTGTCTGGCAGGGAGATTTGTCGGTCTGTATGCAAGGTGAAGTGAGTTACCTCTGGAACAAGCTGTCTGGAAGAATCAGGAAAGGGACTGGATTCTGACACTCAGAGCCATTTTCTCAGTATCTCGGAGAAACATTTCAAAGTTTCAAAGCCACATGCTGCATGGCCTTCGTAGGGCAGGTGGGAAGGTAGTGCTACAGCCAGATAATCAAGCCACATATTTTTGGGAAGGGCTTTCTGCCCTGCTCATGAAGGGAAGGCATTCCTCCCCCTCTGCTCAAGTTGGTACAACGTTTTTGTTATTAGTGTCAAGGCTTGATTTTTTTCAATTACAAAACAATATAAAAAAATCACAATAATATTGATCTTGTACCTCAGGCACTCAGTGTAGAATTCAGAAATGTAGAAATGCCAAGATGCTGTTCATGAAACTTTTTTTCAGTCGCCCACTCTTTATTTTGGTCCCTTCTGTATTTGAGGGATGACTTTTGACTATTTCTCTCTCATGTAATGAACTGAACAGATATTGCACAAGAAATCTGTTGATGCTTCCTAGCAAATAGAGGTAGTTTTGTAGAACGCTTTTATTTGGTTTTTCTACAGTTTGAGAGTAGAATGCATGCATTCAAAGAAAAAAAGATTACAAAAAAATGGTTGAAGTACCTCTTTAGAGAACTGAATTGTGGTCAAGTCACTCTCTACTCATTGAGGTATTTCAGATACTCTCTCATATGTAAGACCTGTAAATTGAGATATGTGCAACAAAACTCACAAGTGCTGAGTTTTTATCACTGCAGCTTAGATCAATAGAAGCAATGCTTTGAGCTCACCACTGCTATAAAACATAAGTATCTCTCAAAAACCAAAACCACATAGGTGCAGACATCTAACATTTGATAGCAAATTGGACACATGGTTTAAATCTGAGTTTCCCAGAATATCAAAACAGAAAAAGAGTTCTTCCAGGCCACAGATGACTCTTGTCTTGCTGTTTAAAAAGTATTCTGGTCCCCTTAATGCTTACTGAAGCTTTTCTTATCTCTTGTTTCTTTAGCATTGCAGTTACTTTTTTTATGTGAGCATGAAGAAATAAACATCAACAGTCTTTGTCCCTACTCTTTGCAAATTGACAGTGAAAAAAATCTCAAATACTTTGAGTTAATATTCAGACTGCAGTTATTGCTTGCACTTCTCTATTGACAATGAAGATTAGTTGCATTTTCTATTTTGTACTTGTTGCACCTTTATACTTTTACTGTTGATTTGTCAGGACTGTAAAGGTATTTATTTTAATTTTTGTAAACTTTTATTTTATTTTAAACAGTTTAATTCTTACTAACTAGGACTAGCTACTTAACTGATAACTAACAGCATTTACTTAACTGATAACTAACAGCAGTTTTATGTCGCAGGATTCTTAACAGGCTGGAGAAGTCTTCAGCATATAATACTCTAACTCCTAGTGAACAAAGCTGTGAAGCTCTGTCAGGGGAGATTTAGGTTAAATTCAGGTGCTTCACCCAGAGAGTGGTTGTGCACTGGAAGAGGCTTCCCAGGGAAGTGGTCACAGCCCCAGGCCTGCCAGAATTCAACAAGTGTTTGGACAACACTCTCAGGCACATGGTGTGACTCTTGGGACGTCATGTGCAGGCCCAGGAGTTTTGCTTCAATGATGCTTGTGGTCCCTTCCAACTCAGGATATTCTTGATTCAATCATTCATACTTATATCATGACCATTTCTTACCTTTAAGAATTAACTTATTTTTCCCATGTCTCTGGCACATAAAATAGTGTGGAATCAAAATAACTGAGATCTCAAACATTTCTCATCTATTTTTTCTTTGAAATACATTGTTACCAAAATGTAGCTTTAAGGAATTAAGTTTTTTAACCATTATTTCAGTGATCGCTGCTAACTTTGGAATTCACTTACTCCCTGATTCTGTTATTTGGTTCATTAAAAGTCTAGAATATTTTCTTCCTTTCTATCCTTGTTGTGATCTCATTATGGTAGCTAAGTGTCTCTTATGTCTCATCAGTCTCATAGGGAGCAGGCTTTTTAACTAATGTATTTTTAAGTCCCCCTAATTTCCTTTAATGTCTTTGTCAAATATACAATTCATTTGGTCAGTACTATAAATTATGTTTTAACAGTTTGTCTCTGGGTTTGAGATATTATCTAATTTTACACATTTTCTTCTACAGTACCTGTGACATGTTCTATAAAATTTAGGAAGCAATTTTCTGTACTACACACATGGTATTTCACTTATAAAACTTCTATTTACATTTTAAGGACAATGAAGAATGGCTGTACAGCTCTCACGTCCAGTTTATTAAGAAGCCAAGATCAGAAAAATAAATATTCCTTTTCTCCTATCACAGAAAGATTTTATTTACAGTGTATCAGGTGTCCATCTCTTTCAGACCTCCTTTATTAATTTTATTACCTAGAGAGAAAAAGAGTT
Source organism: Onychostruthus taczanowskii (assembly GCF_017590055.1). Classification (NCBI taxonomy): domain Eukaryota; kingdom Metazoa; phylum Chordata; class Aves; order Passeriformes; family Passeridae; genus Onychostruthus; species Onychostruthus taczanowskii. Next base: position 2,729,991 of record NW_024505008.1, read on the forward strand.
TACATTTTCATTACACTGTTCCAGCTTTCTACCTTATACTCTTTATTTCCGTTATCTTCTGTGCATATTTATATTGTCATGCCTTCTGCCTTGAAATTTCACTTCTTACATTTCCCAGTAATAGCTATTTTACTTCACACAGTTATCTTTCTTCAGGCTTTATTGGTGCTGCTGCTTTCTATGTTATCACTGTTGATCCTTGTCTGTCAATCTCAGTGTGTTTCTCAAAGCCTCTGCCACTTTGTCCTTAACTTTGCAAGTCAGGGTTTCTGTTTTTTTGTTTGATCTTTTTTCATATGTTCTATTTGTCCCTCATAAGCCTTTTGACTTCCTGTGTATGAATTCCTTATGCAATTACTTGCACATTTTGAGAGTGATAAAATCCATGCAAAAGCATCTTTCCATTGTGAAGTATAATCTGACAGATTTTTGTTAGTGGAATATGTTTTGTAGTATGTGCTTAAAATACTTGCCATCATGCAAACAAGTTTATCAGTTGACTGATTAAAGAAAATTATTCATTGGAGTTTTTTTCTTCTCTAAACATAATATGTATACTTTTAAAATGAAACTTGCAATGCAATAGGCAGACATTTAGTAATCACAGCTTTGTAAAAAAACCAATCATGAAACTACATTGCAAAACCAGTCATAAAATCTAAAGCAGTATGAAGTGTCTCCACACTGCCTTCATGTGGATAAAAGTCTAACTTTATGCCACTTACAGTCCATTTTTTTCTTCAGTATGAAGCACTGTCTCTGGCTTCTTGAAACTGAAGGAATTTAAATTTTCTTCTGTAGTGATAAGGGATTACAAGGATTAGGAATAATACAATATAAATCCGCAGAAGCTATGGGAGGTTCTTAGTAGTAATCACCTTTCTATAAAAATACCTGTAGTTTCTCTCAGGAGCTAATGAATACAGGAAAGGCAGAAAAAGCATTGTGAAAGTTCCTGCTTTTCTTCAAGCTGTACTGATTATATAAATGCTCTGTTATCATAACTTAATACTTATTTTTAAAAACATCTTCATGTTCTTTTCAGGATGTGTCTTTTGTGTTGCTTTCATGTAACCATTTTTGTTCCAAAGAACGTTTATTTGTATGACTGTTATAAGCTCAGCCCATCTTCTCATCTCCTTGCATTCATCTGCCTTTCTGTGAGCTTGCTTTCTGTTAATATGTCAGTGGATCAATGGACAAACATAGAGAGCACAGAATAGTGTTCAACAGCTTGTTCTGTAACTCTTCTGTACATGAGCTTATGTGTTCAATTAGTTCAATCAGTTCAATTAGAATATTAGTTCAATCAGTAATGAATTAGTGAACTGTATTTTTTTTAGTGTACTTTCAGTCTTTCATGACTTGGACTAAGGTTTTGGTTGTTTGTTTCTTTTAAAATATAGTTATGAAATGAATTTATTTTGCATTTAATACTTAACTTTCCTACCACATAAAGTCCAAGTTTCTTTTCATTGTCTGATATGAGTTAATCCAATGCTACTTCTTAGACCTTCTTAATCATATTACTGCTCTTCTGCCCTGTCCTAAATGCACTATATATCTGCCTGGAATACTTAAGTGACCTAGTTTCCCTGGTGACCTTCTAATAATATTTTCTCCTACATAGGAGGTCCATTCTGATGTGATCAGCAATTTTTCATTCCTCAAAGTCCTTTCATCTTCTTCTTTTTCTCTTTGTTTTTTGAGGATACCCATAAGCTGATTGACATTGTGTTTGCTGATTATTTGGGTTTTGAGCTGTAAAATGCATTTTGTTTGTCTTTTGGTATTTTGTTCTTCTCTAAGTAACTGTATTTAAAATGTATTTAAAATTTAAATATAGGTAATGCTAAGAGATATTGTAAATTTTTGCTAATCATTGCATGTTGTTAAGTACAATCTGTATATACTATGAATATTCCAGAATGGTTTATTCTCTGCAATAACACATCTCTCCCCTCAGTTTTATTTCTGGCTAGGCAACTGCCAACAGCATGTCCAGAATGCAGATAAACATGAACCCTGGGTTGCAGACATTAGAAAATCAAGTTAGAGGTGATATAGTCAGTGGGGTAATGTGTTACTTGTACACTTTCTACCTTCTCTGCAGTTCACTGTACTTCAGATCAGTATAGAGGGAAAAAGTAGAGATGATTGTGGATGGAAGGACAAAAATACTGGAAAGTAGTTAGGAGAAAGTATGGCATTAATTATTATAAGGTAGATAGTGAAGGTGCAAAAAAAGCAAGAAAGATTCAAAATACCTACCAGAATGTTACAGTTATGGTTTTTTATTAATATGTAACTGGAATATAAGATTGCAACATATGGGTATTGGACATGGATTTGCCATTTGAGGTGAGATTCATAGAATGGGATGGATTAGAAAAAACCTTAAAGGTCAACCCCCTACAAGCTCCCTTTTAAGTATTGGAAGACTATGACAAGGTTTTTGCAGATTCTGATCTCCACTCTCAACAGTCCCAACTCTCTCAGCCTGTCTTCGTAGCAGAGGCACTGTGATCATCTTTGTCACTTTCCTCTGGACTTGTTCAAGTAGGTTCCTGCCCTTCTAATGTTGAGGTTCCCAGAGCTGGATGCAGTGCTCCAGGAAGTGTCTCACCAGGGCTGAGTAGAAGTTTGAGCACTTAACAGAGGATGATAGCGATTCTTTGTAATTGTTTATTTGTCCCTTAAGGTGGAAAACCTGTTATCAGCAGATCTTGCAAATCTTGCTTGCCCATCTGCATGTAACTCTTCCCATGTTTTGGCGATGGAAAGCTTAAACATAGATGTCTGTTCCATGTACATTTAAAGACAGTATGGCAGGAGAGGGAAGAAAATGGAAAAAGAGCAGGATGAGTATTAATGTGGAGACTAATTAGGAAAATTTTATGTGTAGTGTATTGGACATACATGTCATTAATCTTCTGAGGTAAATGGTAAATGCTGACTAATGTGGTAAATGTGACCTGACAAAAGGTAATCAGGTTTTTGGGTGCAGTTCCCTTCCCACCACTTCCAACACATACACCTCCTCCCTTTTGATTGTCTCTAATAGACAATTTGATTTGTCCTAAGATAAAAACATATGGTGGGAATTTTCCTAAGGTAAGAACACCAGGTAGGAATTGCAGGAGGAACTGTCTGGATGGTTGCGTAATTGATGTATTCCAGAGATGGGAGAGCTCTGATCGTTATGATTGACTTCGATGCACCTTGGCCTGCAAAAGGGTATGTTGCCATAGACTGGGCAAACCAGTCTCCTGAGCTTGCAGGCATCTCCTGTGTGAAATACCTCCCTCTGCTCCCCAGCAGGGATGCCTGCAGGGTACATCCAACCCAAAGTCAGGGAGAACTCACTTTTGGAGGTTTGAGTAAAAAAGCGGTAAGATCCAGCCACATACAGAGATAAAATCCTAAAGTAGTTCCATAGGTACTTTGTTGCTTTGTAACTGTTCATTCTGTAAGGCCAAAGACTGTAAACCTGTATGTTTCTAGCCAAGCCTCTGATATTTCAACTCTTCAGACCCACTTATATTATATACTGAATTGACAAATGTAGATACTGTACTAGCATTAATTCTAATCATAGTCATCCGCATAATCACTGTCATATTTCTCATGCCTGACCAAGTCTTTTCTCAGCTACACTGCTACAAGTGGCGTAGTTGGCAGGATGACTTAATCAGGCATATTCAGCAGAGCATTTGCACACCTTTAGGAGGGAATTTGTGTATTCAAGCATAGAAAACTAGAAATGGACAGTATGTTGTCTCTCAAAGAACTTTTACAGCAAATTAGTCTGGTTTGAGAGAAGCTTCCAGATCCTGATTTGCTGCAATTCTTGGAGGCATAAAACAGGCCTCAGTGAATTATTTTGGGAAGTGTTTCCATATTTAAATTACTTTTCAAAGTAAGACATCCACCTCTTAAATTTTCACAGTAAGTATTATGTTGGAATAATTTTGTCTCTGCAGGAGATAGTGGAATTAACCTGAGGCACTGGTTCTAGTTGAAAAGGTGTATGTGTAAATGTGTCTGTCTAAAAATATATAGGATGGTGTAATCTGCTGTTCATGGGCTTTTCTTGAACAAGGCTGCACTCTTTGCTAATCTGGGTAATTAATTAGAAAATATTTTTATAAGTACTGATATATTGAGGCATGATTATGTATTCTATGCAAAAAAATCTGTGGGTTGGTTTTTTTTCAGTGAATAAATTTAGGTCACTTTATAAGAAATTAAAAGGAAAATTGTGTAACAAGAATCCTTGGTTAAGAAACTTTGATTTTTTTTTTCAGTTTTCAGTTTCTGTATGTAAAGTGTAGTTCAGAATTTCTTTGAATATGTTATTAGTGGAATTTAATCACAGGCTGTTGTATTTAATCCTCAAAAGCATCCTTTTTCACTTTATTGTTTAGATATTTAGTAAAGTTCCTGCACTGTGGTTTGGTTTTTAAAGACCTCAGTGGTAGGTCTTTATTCTTTCTGATCTGAAGGTAAGAATTTCAATGTTCTCACAGGCAACAATATTCTGAGATAGAATTTGATCAGGCTTTGACTAGTTATGTGTTTTTGTTTTTGGCAGGTGGCTCTGATTGGCCATGCTTCAAACACCAGCTCTGCTTCATTTATGGACCTTACTGTAGTCTTTAGTTCCTGTACCAGTTTCGATATTTGCCTGAAACTCCGAATAATACACTCTTCCTTTTATAACTAGCAGCTGACTAACTATAACTAGCAACTCTTCCTTTTATAACTAAATACGTCATCTAGCCATCAGCTCTGTGATGTGCCTAATCTTCTCTCTTGCAGAATTCAATACAATACCAAATCCAAGTTCTCTCAATAGCAATGCAAAATACTGCCGGAGTGTTACTCTGTTGTACTAGATAATCTCTACTTCTCTTAATTTTAAAATTTTATGTTTGATAAGGCTGAAACTCTTAGTTAATATGGGTGAAATAATCAGCTTAAAATTTCAGTGTTAGCAAATAAGCTACTTATTTAACTTCACCAAACATGTTGAAGGGATCGAACTTTAAGGCAAAAACACTCTGTCTGAAAAGGGAACACTAACAAAATCATTCAGAAGAAAAAAGAATAAATTATGAAAGGAACTGTAGCTAATGATGCCATCCAGTTGCTTTAAAGTGCTTCTACCTCAACTTTAATGAATTAGATTTGTCAACAGCATATGTTTTATGCACTGCTTCTAATGAAGTGGCATACCAGCACTACAGTGTACTTTGAGGTTTATGCCATCAAAGCTTTTTGCTGTCATAAAGTAGACCTTTTTAAATAATAGATACTAAAAACTACATTTAAATAACATTAAGGTTGTGACACAAACACCAAATGACAAACTTCAGGCAATTCAGAGTTAGGGCTGACAACTTGTCATTATCTTGCATTGTCATTTTTCATTTTTCAAAAAAAAAAAAAAAAAAAGAAAAAAAGCACCCTTGCATGATTTAAGGATTGAATGTCAGACTAACTTTAAATTTCTTGGCTTTTGTGGGCTGGAGTTAGAACCTTACTGTCATTTTCTATGCAGGGTTTTTTTGTTGGTTTTTTTGGCTTTTCTTTTTTTAAATCTTTTTTGTTTTGTTTTGTTTCCTTTTTTTTTTTTTGCATATCCTCTGTTTTTAGAAAAATAATAAAAGCAGTGGAAACAGTACATGCTTTGCTTTGTCTTTGTTTTTAAGACAAATGTAAGAGTATTGGTCAAAGAATGCTATCCTGTTGTCAAAATTACATGCTGTTCTTTCAAACTTCCTTTGCTTATGTCTTTGCTGATTTTTCTGTAGAACTTACGAGTTACGGGAACTTTAGTCCTGAAGTACTTTAGCTAAAACCCCATAAAGTAGTGATAATTCTTAATTCTTTTCCACATGAAGAACCACTTTCATTTTATTGAATACTACTGCCTAAACCAAGAGTATACAGAAAGCTTGTTAAAAGATTTTTAATTGCTTAAAATATATGAAACAAAAGCACATAAACAGGGGAGTTTGTGGGTTTTTTTACATATGTTTTCCCATTTTTTTGCTGTTAAATGTAATAGAACTTTCTGTGCAGGTATTTTAGCATGCATGTGTTAAACATAGTCCTTTCAGTTCCTCTACAGAGATGATTCCTCAAGGTCTGTAAGTCTAATGCAGGCAGTCTATTTTTTGCATCATCATTTTGTCAAGTTAATCTAGCATAAACTGGTACTGCTGCCAGGTTGTCAGGCCTGTGCCAGTCACTCACTTCAGCCCCATCCTACCATCAGTGCTCATACAGCTGCCTGGTAAATAGGGATAAAGGGGCTTGAATGGGCTAAGTGGCTGGTACAGAAAGTTGGTAGGATCCTGTGAAAAAAGGGTCAGAAAATGTGGTCTCTTATTCAACTTGTCTGAATCTCTTTTCTCAGTACAGTCAATGAATTTCTCACAATTCTTTTTATTGTGTTGCTATTAGTACGTAATGGTACAAAAGCGTAATTTGAATAAAAAGTTGTGACTATTCCAAGAAGAATTGGTTTAGAGAGCTAAATTATCTAGTACTATGGATAAATGTATTGTTTGAAATCAGAATAGCAGTCTCTACAATATTTACATTCTTAAGATGCCATTTGACTGGGTACATGTAAGTTATGTCAGGTAATGTAAATATAGGGAATTGTTGCTGCATTAAATTACAGGCTGGTTTGTACTGAGCATTGATCTGGTTATAAATAAGAAACCCAGCCCGGTTCCATAAACCGGCCCTGGGCTGACTGACAGGGGCTTCAACCAATAACATCTTTCCTAAGGTCCAAGCATGTGGCTGGTTCAATATCTAGGGGCATAAAGTATGAACCAATTGTGGCTGTTTAGACTCGGGAGTTTTGAATTTCCTATAAAAGAAAGCTCCGGACAGCAAAGCACAGTGTTCGCTGATGTTCAGCCAGGGTTTGTTGGGTGTGCTGTCTCACACACGTAACCACCACGTGATAGGGAATGGAGAGCAATACAGCCTTCTTTGTGCTTATACTGTAATAAACATATCCCTGGTGCACACTGTGGTAGAAGGAAAAAATGGAAAAATCATTCTGGTCTGCCTTGATACTAAAAATCAAATTGTTTGTTAGATACTCTTGCTTGATATACACTTGCAAAGTGTATTGACTTTTGTTTAACTTATTTGGAACAAACTTAAAGTTTCTGAGTAATGTTTAGCTCCAAAGATTAGCATAAGGGTGTTGTGGTGTCACTTATTACCAGCTTACCTAGGAAAAATCTAATTTCAATAAATGCTACCCCTCTTTTCTGTCTTCGAATACTTTTTTTCTTATTCAGACTATGTGCCATTAATTAGTTTTCTTATTGGATATTTTGGTTTTTCTGGTAATGTCCTGTCTTGGTTTGGGACCACTTGCTGTTGGCTGGGTCACAACAAGCATGATTTATCTTACAGGTTAAACGAATTGAATTAACTCTCTGGTTCACTATAGAACTATTATATAAAAATAGATTTGATGACAACTCATGCTTCTGAAGGATATTCTGCTAAAGTTATTACTTTATTATTATTTAGTTATTATGGATTTAGGCAGTTAAAAAAAGATATAGAGTAAATCCTAAAAATTTGATTGTAATATAAATTTCCTTATTGAATCTTACATGGCTTATTTTTTTAAAGCTGTAAAATTCTTTGAAATTAATACAAGAAAAAAGAAATTTGCTAAAATGTGTGACCTTGGGAAAAAGATTTTACTCCTTTAGTTTATGATGTCCTCCTGTCTTTCTATAAACTTGAAATGTAGTCTTCCTTCAAAAAACCAAAAATTGATTTTTAGTTTTCAGTGGAGTTTTGTTATGATGTAATAGGCAAGTAGTGCACATTGTTTACACTGTAGTTCCACTTCTTGTCTGGTTGCACAAGTAATTTTAGTCTTGTAATTATGTAAGAAATAATACAGTGCATGGTATTCAATTACAAGATATTTATGAACACTTGCCCTCTTAATCATGAAACCAAAGGCTAAGTGGTTTTGGCACTAAAGAATCTAATATAAATTTTATAGTAGAATTTTTAAGATAGGGAGGAAGAAGCCCTTTCTGCATCACAAATCAGCTCATTGTCTTTCCTTTTTGCTCAGTAATTTATGACCTGGTCTGGCTCCAAATAATTATTTCTTTTTCCCAGCGTGAATGCATTTAGTAATGATTAATTCTCTCCCTCGTTGTGCTGTTGCCTCTATCATATCTTGAAATAATATCCTTGACACAGCATCTTCCCAGAAGAGATGGCTGAATGTATTAGAACTGTCTCTGAGTATTCTTGAACCATGTGGCATTTCCATGGCATATGGTAACAGTATAAAGGTAAATGAACTTCACCATGAATACGGTATGTTTCTATCGTGGGCTGGCAGCTGTGAGACTCTTTGTTGCTCTATGTTAAGGAGCCTCAGGCTGGAGCTTAAAGGTATTGTTTACAATGTCTTTAATAAAAAGGAAGTTCCTTTAACTGTAACTATTCCTTTAGTTTTCTTTCATTATTCTTCAACAGGAATGGAAAAATACTGAGGATAAATATTCTTTAAAATTGCCTCTTGGTTGTGTGCCCTTTTGCTTTTGTAGCATCCTAGTTGAGATGACTTGTGCTTCCTGTGAAGAAATAAAAATGTGAGATCTTTCAATGTTATAAAGTTATCAAGTATATATCAAGTATTTATCAAGTAGCAAAGCTGAATTGAAATATGGAGAGGGTGTTCTAGGAAGGCTACCACTGAAAAACTAGGTGGAAAAATTATGTATGTCTTGTGAATTAGTGAGAAGGCTCTGCCTTAAGACTTTTTTTAATCTTCCCTAATGGTTACACAGCTGAAAACCAGTTAGATGCGTGTAGTTTGATAATCACTAACTAGATGTGGTATAGACCTACTTTCATATCAATCAGTATATTTGTAGTTTAATATAGTCTTCCAGAGATGTCTTTCATATCTTCTGTTTTTATTCTCTTCAGTAGTGTTTAAACTCTAAATCATATATAATCTGTGGCGTTTTTTAATGTACCTGGCAGCAGTCATGAGTTCTGCTCTGAATATAAACTGATAATTAACTATAAGTCGAGTCATAGTCAGGGCTAAGCACTTCACATAAAGAGGCTTAAATCAATGTCCTTTTAATTAAAACTGACAATACCATTGGTCTGTTATAATTTTTTTCCTCCTTTAAGTGATCTTTTGATCAGATAGTTTTTTAAGAATAAAACATACAGATCAATCTGATGCAGACCTGTGGTAGAATCAATATACTGCTGAGTATCAAGATTGTGCTTTAACTAGCTGTGCTAAAGGAAAACAGTAAGCTTCTGAAACTCTTCTCTAGGAAGAAAAACAGAAGGCAAGGAGGAAGATGTCTGGCCATAAAGATGAGTGAGTCTTAATGAAGAGCCAGTTACAATCCCAGACTGTTGAAAGAGCACTATAAGGCTTCTGTATTAGTAGAAAGCATAATTCTCTTGCTGTGGAACTTTATAAACACCTTCTATGATATGTATCTGCATTTTGTTGTGATTTTACAGATTCATCAAAGATGGGCTTTTATTGTTTTGGTATATACTGACTAGTTGTCAAAGAATATTTTAAAATGGCTTTGATTAGGCTTACATTAAGTTCCTGCATGGCACAGTCATCTTAGGTATTTGAACAAATACTTCACATGAGTCTTCTGATGGGAAGCATCTTAGTTATGTTTTCTTTTTTCATAGCTAGTAGCATTTCAAAAACTGATTACAGCTTTCAGCTAAAAGACTGAAAGCAGTAGACATTCAGATAATTATAGACCAGTGTGTCTATGTGAAGAAAATTTTGTATTGAAATGTGCTATGCTTTGATTATTCACATAAACTTATAACATAATGTTAATTATACAATACTGTGCCTTATCAGAGAAATCAATTAATTTTAAATTGATACAGGTGAAGCGGAGTGTTATGTTCTTGAGCTTACTTTGAGGACAAGCCAACAGAGTGGAAAATGGTTGCAGATGACATCCTTCTGCAGAATTTGTTTTCCTTTAACATATTTCCCATTGTCAAACGGTAACCTTTTTCAGACTCTTGCTAGTGTCTTTGAATATAAATTTGTCCTCCTTGAAATTCTGATTTATATTACATTGTTAGGAACAACCATTTGGTCAATCTTTAAAATGTAAAATGATCTTGAAATTCAACTTCCTATGAGATCTACTAAATTGAAATTATTTGTATAATCTTTTTCTTGACTCAGTTAGCTGATGACATGTGATTGTCATTTCTTGAGTTCTTTTTTTTTTGTCCTCAAAACTGCTGGATTTTTTAAATACAATTACAGTTGTTGGTTTGCTAATCCTGTGAGTCAGTCTATGCTGAGCAAGAAGCTTATCTGAAACCCTTGGCAGATTCAGTGAAAATTAAAAAGCATGCTTTACTACAGAGATTGTCAAGAGTGAAAATAATATTTGTCCAGTCGGACAGCTTGCTTTTGTAGTCACTAAATGAAAGTTGAGATTCTGTCTCTTCCTTGAAAGCTTCTGTGTCAAGAAGGTAATTTGGACTGTTTGTGGTTTGACAGGGATTATTAAAATCAGATGAAGTGAAGGGAAGGAAGTGTGAGAAAGCAAAATTGACAGTGACACACTCTATTATTTGCAGCTTGGATCATGATGACTATGTTGATATGATAGATTCTAAATGTTAGTTTCACTGTGGAGATATATTAACCAACAAATACAGTAAAATGCAGTTAAGAGATTATTTTTCTGTCTTAAGAGAACACAATCTGACATTTATTTTCACTGGGAAGTTGGGAGGGGAAGCGTAGCAGAAAATGAAAGATTAGAGGGGGAAACAGAAGGGAAAAGGGAGTGATTCAGAAGGAACTTAATTTTTTCCTTTGTGATTTGATTTGTCTTTTTTTTTTTTTTACAGCTTGCTAGTATACTTCAGAGAGAATAAAACTGGGAATTAAGAATTGGCGGAATGGGCCATGAAATTTTTTTTTGCATTCACTTGAATTTGGTAGGAATTTTTTTGCATTAATAGCTTTGCTTAAAGTGAGCTCAAGTCTTAGATTGCTATTTCACATCAATTTTTCATGACTTGCATCTTGTATGCTATTTTTAAATAGTGATCTTTTCTGCCAGTTTCAGATAAATAATTGAAAAACTTAAATTATTGCAATATTCATATAGCTGAATTTTTAATTCCTGAAGATACATTAACTACCAACTGTATGCGTCTTTTGGTGTCTAGTGGATACACAATGTATTATTTAATCTTAATCTCTTAGTTGAATAGGTAAACTTTCAATTTTTGAATAGACTGGTTAGTGCAGAAGTAAGACATCTGATTAGTTAAGTTTGAAGAGCGCTGTCATTTCTATTTCATTTTATTATTCATTTCTATTCCTTTTCTACTTTCCAGTATGGGAACTTGGTGAAAAATTGCATTTTGGGAGTTTTTAGCCATAGAGGTTTACCATTTTATAGGAAAATAGGGAATTCAAAAGAAAACAGGTGACACATGAAAGCCTTTGCTGTTATTTAGCATAGCCATAGCTTCATATCTTTCAAACAATGTCATGCAACATTTGAACAGTTAAGCCATGCCAGCATGTCATCTGCACCTGTCTTACAGTAGAAAGCAGCATATTAGCATCCAGAGTGATTCATCTAGCAGAACAGAAGGGATAAGGGAGCAGAATGACTGACTGAGGGAAAAGAGGTTGCACAGAGTTGTTTGCAAACTTGCAAAATAAGGACTGTCATGAGAAGAGATGGTGGTGTTGAAAACACAGTTGGGACACTGCTAAAGAAGATGCTCAGGTAACTCAGAACCTGATGTAAAAGCAAAGTGCCAAACCCTAATGTGAGCTGGATGGGGAAATGTGAAACACAGACAGCCACACTAAAATAAAAAAAAAAAGTATATGAAGGACAGTCTTACAGGGAAGTAAATGTCATCTATATATCTTCTATATTTACATCTGTATCCATGTCATCACAGAGTAACCCACCTATGTGAGCTAGGAAAGCCAGTTGATCTAATCTTTTTGGACTTCAGCAAAGCTTTTGATACTGCCTCTCAGAGTATCCTTTTGGACAAAATGTTTGGCTTGTAGCTGAATAACCATATTATGCAATGGGTGAGCAATTAGCTCATGAGTCAGGCGCAAAGGGTTGTGGTGAATGGGGTGACATCGGGCTAGTGTTCAGTCAAAAGTGGAGTTCCATGGGACTCCATCCTCAGTTCTCTTCAATATATTCATTAACAACTTGGATGCAGAACTTGAAAGTAAGTCTAGAGATTATGCTCTATTGTGAGGCACTGTTGTCTCTCTTGAGGGCAGAGAGGCCCTGCAGAGAGACTTCAACAGATTAGAGAGATGGTCAGTCACCAGCTGTGTGAAGTTTAACAAGGTCAGGTGCTGGAATCTGCACATGTGATGGGACAACCCTGGATATGTGCATAGACCGACCAGGGAGTGAGAGGCTGGACAGCATTGCTGTGGAAAGAGACTGGGGTCCTGGTCAGTGGAAAGTTGAATATGAGTCAGTAATGTGCCTTGACAGGCAGAAGAGCAAACCAGGCCCAGCATCACCAGGTGATCAAGAGAGGTGATTGTCCTGCTGTGCTCTGCACTTGACTGGGCCTCAGCTGGAATAATGTGTGCTCTTTTGGGCATCACAATGTAAGAAAGACATGAACCTATTGAAGAATATCCAAAGGAGGGTCATGAAGATGGTAAAGAGTTTGGAAGGCAAGCCTTATGAGGAGCAGCTGAGGTCACTAGGTTTATTCACCCTGGAGAAGAGGAGATTGAGAGGCTCCTCATTGCAAAATAAACATCTTCATGAGGGGAAGCAGAGGAGCAGGTGCTTATCTCTTCTCTGTGGTGACCACTGACAAGACGCAAGGAAATGGCATGAAACTCAGTCAGGAAATGTTTAGTTTATGCATCAGAGAAAGGTTTTTCAGTCAGAGGATCATTGGGTACTGGAGCAGGCTGCTCAGACAAGTGATTACTGCACCAAGTCTGTCTGTGCTTCTGAAGTATTCCAAGAGTTCTCTCAAGCATTTTGTGTGACTCTTGGAGTGTCTTTTGCCGAGGGCCAAGAGTTGGACTCATGAATCTGGTGGGTCTTTTGCAACTCAAGAGATTCTGTGATTCAGTGGTATTCTTTAGATGCTTTGTGTACACAATTAGTTCCAAGTACAGAAATAAAAAAAAATCACAAGTTATAGTATTCTAAAATAGAAGAACATTTCAAATTTAGTTCACACTTAAACTTAATTAAACTTACTCTAGGTTAGTTAAGGTTGTGGGAGAGCTGTATTTCCTGAATACGCAAGTTTTACCATGTAATCCCATAATTTTGAGAATATCCCTCTTCTGTTGAAATCCATCTGTCTTTGCTTGTTGTCTAGTATTCATCAAAGGGGAGATTAATGGAATCAAACTACCTTTCCTGCTATTTGCCATCTGTGGAATTCATCTGAAGAGCAAGGAGAGGGAAATAATAAACTCAATACCTAGCATTTCAGTGTTTGCAGTGTTTTAAGTACAAAAAGTAAGATAATTGTTTAGAGATTTAAATATGGCAGATCAGAGGAAATACACCTGCAACAGTGAGTGCTGATTATCTTGTGTAGTTCCAGAATTAATTTCAGATTCCTCATTGCTTGTCCAGGTTATAATTTAATGGTTGTAATGACTTTTATTCTTAATGCAAACAAGAGAAATGCATTTCATAATTTATACAGTATGGTATTTTTACTGCAGGTGTAGTGCTCATGTTTACATTTTGGCATGTTAGTCTGTGAAGATGTAATTTGACATTTCATTTCTTAGTGAGATGTGTAATTCAGCTCATATCCCTTTCCTTGTATAATTCATTTTTAGAGCAGAGCTTTCAGTTGTGGCAAAGGCATGTCTTTATAGTTTTTTTAAAGAAACAATGTAGCAACAGAATTTGTGATTAGCAGAAGTTTTCTTTCCATTCTCCCTTCAAAGACTAATTCATACGAATGTAAGGGAAAGGGATTGGAATCTTTCCCTAAGGACATCTCCTAAGAAATGAAGGATACCAAAGGATTTTGGTGGGCCTCTATGGAGGCCATGGTCACCTGAAACTAGTCCACAGGGTGATTAAACAGTTCTTGTTAATTTCTAAGGGATACTCTCCTGTTTACATTTCTGTCAATGTTTTGTGTAAGGTGATGACTTGTTTTGGTAGTGTGTCATAGTGTTTGTTCCCAGTACCACTGCAGCTAGAAAGTAATGCTGTATTTTGGTAAAGTACCACATCAACATTCTGCCTGTTTCTGATACCAGCTGTTGAAAGCTTGTTGGGAGAGTAAAGTAATGTATTTAAAAAAAAAACAAAAACAAACAAACAAAAATACAAAACCAGGTAAGGGCATTGTACTAAATAAGCATTATCAGTAATTTTAAAACATCACAGAATATCAAAGTAAAATAAATTTCTGCATTTCAGAAGGCACTAAATGAAATGAACTTGAGTAAAAAGTGCATGAGAAGCAACAGGATTTAGGTTTTTTGTCTACTAAATATTTTCTCTACTAATTGTTAGTGTCTGATTATTTTTATATCACAGAGAATCTTTATCTTATTTATCTATAACTCCTATATCTGTCAGAAGGTTTTTGGGAAAATACTGAGTCATTTTTGAACTGAGATTGTTTTAGATGCTGAGTAGCATCTATCTAATATCCAAAGAAATCTGTTACTAAATTATGTTCAGCCACAGTAGCATGAATAACATCAGATTCACTAGTTCTGTCTTTAGAAATGGCATGTCCTGCTTGACCAGCTTAATCTCCTTCAATGACCGGGTGACCTGGCTAGTAGATAAGGAAAAGGCTGTGGATGTTGAGTACCTGGACTTCAGTAAAGCCTTTGATACTGTCTCCCACAGCATTCTGTTGGAGAGCTGGCAGCTGGTGGCTTGGGCAAGTGCACACTTCACTGGGTTAAGAACTGGAAGGTTGGGAGGCTGGGCCCAGAGCATGTATTATGTTTTATTCCATGTGTTCCATGGGGTTGGTGGTTGGAGAGAGGGACAACACACACACCTCAAAGGTCCATGTGACAAACAGTGTATTTTATTGTTGAGAGCCTTCTTATATAGGGAATTAAAGACTCCCAGATCTAGACAGCTCATTTGTGTGATCCTCACACAGCCCAGCTCCTGGCCAGCACAGCCCAGCTCCTGAGATGTCTGCAGGTCAGGATGGAATGTGATAGGTGAAGCTCCCTGTCTGTCAACCAAGGGCCAAATTTATTAAATCGGGCTGGGTTTCTTAATTATCAGTACAAGCCAGCTTGTACAGTAACAAGCATGGGGATGAATGGTGCTGCAGTTGTTGGTCAGTCAGTACTGGGAATCCCCAAGGCTCAGTACTGGATCCAGTCCTGCTTCATTCTTTATTGCTGGTGTGGACGAGGGGATTGAGTGTACCCTCAGTAAGTTTGCAGGCAGCACTGAGCTGGGCAGGAGTGTTGATCTGCTGGAGCACAGGCAGCCTCTGCAGAGTGATCTGGACAGGCTGGGTCAAGGGGCCCAGGCGCTGCTGTGAGCTTCAGTAAGGCCAGTGCTGGTTCCTGCCCTGGGATCACATCAACCCCAGGCAGGACCACAGGCTGCGGGAAGAGTGGCTGGAGAGTGGCCCAGGAGGAAAGGACCTGGGGATGCTGATTGACAGCCGGCTTAACAGGAGCCAGAGTCTGCCCAGGTGGCCAGGAAGGCCAGTGGCATCCTGGTCTTTATCAGAAATAGTGTGGCCAGCAGGAGCAGGGCAGTGATTGTCTCCGTGTGCAGTGGTGATTCCCCAGCTCAAGTCCTGTGTTCAGCTCTGGGCCTTCCACTTCAAGAAGGACATGGAGGTGTGGGAACGTGTGTCCAAGAAGGGCAGCAGAGCTGGTGAAGGGTGTAGAGAGTAGGGCCGTATGAGGAGCAGCTGAGGGAGCTGGGGTGGTTTAGCCTGGAGAAAAGAAGAGGGGATCTGCCTGAAAGGAGAGCGTAGTGAGATGGGGTTGGTCTCTTCTTGCAGTCACTTAGTGACAGGACTAGAGCAAATGGCCTCAAGCTGTGTCAGGGAATGTTAATTTTGGACATCAGAAAGGATTTCTTTACTGAAAGGGTTGTTAAATACCTGAATAAGAGCCTCAGGCTGTGTCAGGGGAGGTTCAGTTTGGACATCAAGAAATAATTTATTTTCTGAAGGGGTTGTTAAATATTGGAATGGGCTACTGCTCAGGGAAGTGTTAGAGTAACCATCCCTGGAAGTGTTCAAGAAAGAACTGAAAGTGGCACTTGATGGCTTCGTTGATGTGGTGGTGTTCAGTCAAAGGGTGGATTTGCTGGTCCTGGAGCTCTTTCCCAACCTTAATGTTTTCTGATTCTGTGATAAGCAAGGTAAGTTTTGGTAATGTTTGTCAAGAGCTGTCTTTTCTACATCTGTGTTCTTCAAAGTGTTCAGTTTTAGAATGTGTCTTATTACAGTGCTTTCCAAAGCACTGAAATAGGCATGGAGGTTGAAAAGCTATTGACTGCAAACTGCTCTGCGATCTAGGAAACCATGATAAGTGACATATGGAATTGTGTTGTCTTCCCTTTAGCAATCATTCCAGTTATGCTTGATTGAGTACAAGAGTATATGATCATCTATGAAAAATCTCAAGATTCAATCATTCAGCAGCTATTGCAAGGTGGAAATAATAGCTATTTGTTCTAGTCATCTGTTTGAAATTATCTGACAGGAACATGAGCATCACACAGATATGTTTATAGAAGAATTTCTAAAAACTCAATCAGTGCTGCAGAAATTTGTTTATTTGTATCTTTAATTTACCTGGTGTAAGAAAGCGTAACTGTGTAAGTTTAAGTGTGTGTTTGTAAATATTAGTAAGTTTAGGCTATGTAATCGCCTTTCTAAAAGCTAAGTATTCATTTTTTAAAGTTGTGATTTATGTGATTAGTCTAATTTTTCTTTATTCTTACTTCTTCCCTAATAAATGCTGTACCCCTGTTATGTCTGAACGAATTTTGTGTGTTTAGAAGTCCAGCACAGAAATATCCAGCTAATTTCTCATGATGAGCTAGCTATAAAAATTACTGTCTCTTATACCATAGCAATCATAGCCTGTTGCCCTTCTTACCTATACTGTGGGTAACACATAAGCCTAGGTAACCATAGTTTGTAGTAATTGAGAATGTAATGCCAAGCAAGGAAACTGGTGTTTGAGGATTTGCATGCCCATTTAGCCTACTGTATTCAATAGAGTGGCAGCTGAATTTGAGGAATACAGCCAGTGAAAAACATGGTATAATTTAAAATACTCCATAACCCTGGGGAATGCCAACCACTAGTGTAATTGGATACTTGTGACTTGTTATGAAGAGAGAAAGCGCTGATACTCTATTTCTAAAATGTTTATTTAAAAAATTTAAATATTTACATAATGTTTATTTGTGAAATGCTTATTGCATGGCATTTTTATAGAAATACAGTATATCTTATGTAACATAGGAGTTTTGAAGAAAAATTCTCTTATCTGAAGAATATCTCTCAGTGCCTGATTTTTATCTTTTGTGCAAAAAGTGTAAATTGAAAAAAAATTATAGAGAATAAAATTGGAATATTGAAACTAATTTGATGCGCCAAGTATTAGATAAAACATTCCCAATATAATCAATACTGGATTCAGTGTAATTGAAGGTGACAAAGTATAGTCTTTTTACTATGATTTAAGTGTAGGTTTTAAGAATTTTGTTAATTAAAAGGGGAAAAATGAAAGCAACATGAACAAGAAAGAAGGATGGTTTTGTCCAGGAAATGGTTAATTTTTGTGGTAGCCGTGAGGTAGCACAGCCAATGCTCCAAGGTCAGGTCAATGCCAGGAGTGGGGAAGCAGACTTTGTATTTTCCAGGGACAAGATGTTCCTTCTGGTGGAGAAAACATGGCTGCAGTTGGATTAGGCTCAGGAGTGAGCATTTTGCATGTAAATCACCCTCACTTATGTACACTTTTGTTATTTGTATTATTGCTGTTACTATTTGTTTTCTTATCTCATTGTTCTTCCTTTTAAATTGTTCTCTTCTCAACTCGTGATCCTTGCCTTTGTTCCTCCAGTTCTCAACTCCATCGCACTGCCATGGGGAGGGAAAAAATGGGAAAAGCAACTGTGAACAGTAGTGTGGTTTTGGAGAATCTCAGTGGGGGTTTTGACTTGGGGAGTACCATTCCTAAACCATGTCAAGATTTCTTCCCATCTTCTTCCCTTTCTCACATTCTCCCTTTCCCATCTTGCATACTTGTTAATTACAAATATCTAAGTTAAGGAGTAAACAATGTTTTTAGTAACAAACTCTCAAAGCAAAAGTGAAAAAATATTTTTCTTGTTTGGTAATTAAAAACTTCCTTTTAATTGGTAATACTAAGAAATAGTACAAATCTAAGAATCTCTTATATTCCTTATAAGATCTTACTTGTATGCCAAGAATGAGTATGTAATTTAGCAGTTTTTAGAATTGTAATATGATTATTCATTTAAACCTTGTAAAAAATTAGACACTATCTTTGTCACAAGATGCCATTTTAATTTTTAGAGGTTATCCAACTTAGTACAGGAATTTCTATAGGAGAGAACACATAAGCCTTCACTAGTTCATTCTTTTTGCTTGTGTTATTTGTCATGTGTCTTTCAATCTCAGTGATTACTAGGCAGAAGTCTTTGAGTCAACACTTCTTACCAAGCAGGCCAGGTTTGTTTTTTTGGTTGTCAGTTGAAGGAGATAGAATTCCTGTGAGTAAGACATGGAGGGCAGTAATGAAAGGCAATATCACTTGTTTATGAAATGGGATGGCATAATGGGAGTTATGCCCTCCCATTTCTCATGAATAGATATTAACATTTAGGCCACTGTGCAGCTGGCATTGCCTCAGTTCCTCTCAGTTATCTGAAGCAATGATGCCGTTCTCAAGCCATGAGTTTCATGTCTCTTGTGATTTTGGCACTTTACTTATTATTTTGAAGAAGAATCCACAAATGTCTTCATATAATTTTCATTACTTTTTTCTTCATTTATTTTTTTCTGCCTTCTTCTGCATCATGTTTCTGCATGATTTCTTGTGCAACATAAAGCAGCAATGTCCAAGTAGATGGTTTGAGAAGTTCTTCAGAAACAAAGAGAAGGCTGATGTGGAGAAGTGACTTTCTGACTAGTACACTGTGTGCCACTCACTTGGCTTCTTATTCTGAGTGAGGCTTCCAAAGTGCCTAACAAAGCCAAATCTCTGTATTTAATAATAATCGGAGTCCTGAAACCCTTTCAGGGGGATTCTGCTCTTGCAGGATTATTGTTGTTTCTCTCAGCAGACCATTCTGAATGGGAAGCTATAGGGGTGGCTTCTGTGAGAAGCTGCTAGAAGCTTCCTTAGCGTCTGGCAGAGCCAGCCCCTGGTGGCTCTGAAGATGAGTGTGCCACTGGCCAAGGCTGGGACAGTTAGAAATGGTGGCAATGCCTCAGTGATAACATATTTAAGAAGAAAAAAAAAAAAGGAATTGTTGTTGCAACTAGAGAGCAGTGAGAACATGAGGGAGGAACAGCTCTGCAGACACCAAGGTCAGTGGAGAAGGAGAGAGAGAAGTGCTCCAGGCATTAAAGCTGAGATTCTTTTGCAAGCTGTGGTGAAGAGCATGGTGTAAAGCAGCTGTGCTTTGTAGCCTATGGAGGTCCACAGGGATGCAGAGATCCACCTGCAGCTCATGGAGGAGCCCCATACTGGAGTGGGTGGATGTCTGAGGGGAGACTGTGACCCCGTGGGAGATACACAGAAAGAGGGGCCTTGCTCACAGGCTGGAGCAGCCTGTTCTTGAAGGACTGCACCCTATGTAAGACTGACCCATGCTGCAGCAGTTAGGGGAGAATGCTGTCTGTGGGATGGACTCATGTTGCAGCAGTTCACAGGAAGCTGTTGCTTGTGAGATGGACTAACATTAGGGAAGTTCATGGAGAACTGTCTCCTATGTGAGAGACCTCACTGTGCAGCAGGGGAACAGCTCCTCTTCCTAAGGAGCAGAAGAAATAATGCACAATGAACTGATCACAACCCCCCACTCATTGTCTCCTTGCACCACTGGAGTAGGTAGAACTGGGAAGGAGGCAGGGATGAAGGGAAGGTGTTTTTAAGGATTTCTTTTACTTGTCATTATCCTGCTCTGATTTTATTAATAATAAACTTAATTCCTATCTCTTAATTAGAGCCTTTTTTGCTGATGATGGTATTTGAAGAGTGATCTCTTCCAGTCTTTATCACAACCCATAAACCCTTCATTAGATTTTCTCTCTGCTGTCCAGCCACCTAGGGGAGGGAGTGAGTGGCTTTGGCCATGGGTTGGACTCAATCTTTAAGGTCTCTTCCAACCTAATCATTCTGTGAATTCTGTAGTAGGTGCGTGGCATCCAGCCAGCATCAACACACGACAAGTATAAATGGTCCCAAAGTGTCCTAGAGTCTCCTTCCATTTGCCTTTTCTGATTTTGCCTGTCAGAGGTACTTTCTATTTATAAAATTACATATGAAATTAATCTGCCAAACAGTAAGTGTGTTGTGTGAATTCAGATGTCCCAGGACATGCCATTTATTTCCTGCATCTGGACAATAGGGAAGCTTTTGGAGATATGTCCTTATTTTTGATAAGGTGTTTTCCAAATTGTTATGTAGATGACTGCAGACCCTAACTAGTAGGTGCCTTTACCATAAGTGACATTGTGCTCCCTCCTGACTAATGCTTTCATCCAGTTCTCTTTAGTAAAAAATTCTTTGGAGACTGACCTTCTTTCCCTGCTTTCCAAGACCTCCAGATAGCACAAATCAGAGTAAGGATTGTCTACGTAGAATGTACTGGGTGTTATCACTGAAAGCTGAAATCAAGACACAGCTGTGTGTCCTATCGTGATCTCTCCAGGAGAACTGATATTAGTTGTTCATCTTCATGGGCAACGAACTTCATCTTGCCTCTGACATTTAAGGGTCAATGGTGATCACTTGACAAGTTTTCCAGCATGACAGTATGATTGCAGTTTTAATTAGAAATAGCTAGTGTTTTAGGACTTTGTCTCTTATATTGGATTACAAAATCTGGCTAAATTCAGCAGAGTCAGTTGCAGGGATTTTCTTTTCCATTTATGCAACTATTTTCCTGACACCTTTAACAATTTAGTTTTGAGTTTTTCACCCCTTTGTAAAACTTGTTTGCATTGGGAAGAGGGTATGCCTGAGGCAATTTGGAGAAGAAACCCAAACAATGGTTGTGTAAGCCTCCTTTTCTTTGGAAAGTTGACTGAAAAGTGGGAATATAAAAGAAGTCAAGTACAAGAAGAGAAGTTGAGAAGGCAAATAAATAATTACATAGAAAGAGTTTGGTATAAAAAACAGTAGGAAACTTTTTAAATTTAACTTCATTTCACAATTTTGCTGTGAAGAAGAGGCTGTCAACACTGAGGAGAAAGGTGTTATTGTAGGTGGTATGTCACTTATGCTTTTTTTCTGAAAGGAAGTGATACAGATGCCTTTAAGATTATTTAGTCAATTTTGCTATCCTCTTACATTTTCAATGTAATCAAATATTCACAACCGAAATAGTTTGTCTTTTCTGAGCTTCATCATTAATTTACTGTTTTACTTTGAGTGAGAGCATTGAAGGTTTCTTATGAGTTCAGTCCTTAAGATAAGTCTGAATTGATCTGTTGCATGCTTTGAAGGTTTGGGTGAGAGGCTGACTAGGAAGCAACTCCTGGATGTGGCGTATAGGGTAAGCAAGCAAGCAATTCAAACAATAACTTGCCTTGCAAGCTTGAAAATGCCTGACACATTTTAGGTTGTGTGTACTCCATGTATATATACGCTGCTGTACTTATGTCCTGGTTACAGACAGGACAGGGGTAATTTTTGCAGTAGCCAAGTGGTTTTTCTCTAGCACCTTGCATCATTGCCATGGGCAGGGAAAGGGCATCTCTTCCAGTTGAGGATAGTGTGGGTGTAGTTCATGTATGGCAGATTGCTATGTGATGAACTTTTTTGCCGTCAATCATTTCTTGTACACCCTGTTATTAATATTGATGTCAATACTTTTACTTTCTTACTTCATTGCTGTTTCCAGTATATTGTTCTTACCTCAACCCATAATCTTTACCTCACTCCTTAACCTTTTGTGCTTCCAGTACTCCTCCCCATCTCATGGCAGGGGGAGGGGTAAGTGAGTGGATGATGCTTGGTTTGAAGTGATTCAGTGGGAGCACTAATTTAGGGGACACCATTCCAAACCACAGCAACCTCATTTGGTGTCCAGCACAGGGTCGAATGGTTCAGATAACAGTATATCTGACTAGAGTGGGTTTGAAACAAATTTGGTGTAAGCATTTATTTTATTAGGTACAGAACCACTGCTCATGCTGTGATCTGTTCATGTGGGTATACAGGGTATATAACTCTGTATATACGTCCATGTGTGCACTGTGTGTCCACCGCAGTGCTCTTTTTTCAGAGCAGAGAAGAGGATCTGGATGGCTTTTTTGCTGTAGTGTGTGACATCAGGGAAGGATGATTTTCCCCACTTTTATACTCCCTTTTACTTCTTCATATCTGTTACAACAGCTTTTGAGAATTTTGACTTCCCTTTGGATGTTAAGGAAAGCACATTCATGCTGCTATATCTGCCAGGTATCCTCTCTGTGATTTTCACCATGTTTAGTCAAGAAGGAGATTTTTAAGAAGGTCATCTGCATTAAGGGTGCTTCTGAACAGCTGCAGGACCCTGATGAAGAAGCAGAATATTTGAAAGAAAAATGCTGTAGCAGTCACAGAGAGGCAAGAAGTTATGCACCGTGCTGGGCTTTGGCTCCTATTTCTTGACTGTTGCTTGATAGTAGACACCTCAGGGGTAAGAGGAGGAAATCAGACCAACAGCCACTGTGACCACTCAAACTGCAGCTGAACTGCAGGAACAGCCCATGCCAATAGAACAGGAGGAAAAGGCAGGTCCAGAGATAATCACTGATCCCTGTCCCCAGGTGGGCTGCAGGCTGTGCAAGAAGATTTCAGCTGCCAGTCTGCCCTGGCTGCTCCAATGCTGCCATATCATGGCCCATGATATGAAACTAGATGTTAATAAGGCTGAGCAGCTGGAATCCCTGTCCCAGGATCTGGGCACTGACAAGGGCATTGGGAAGGGAACAGAAGCTCTCAGCCTTTGGAGGTGACACCTGTCAAACATGAAAGGAAGGTACTCTCTCAAGGGTGATCTAGTAGTGCACCCAGGCAGGTGGGACACCATGGAGAAAGGTATCCAGTACCTGGGAGAATGAGTGTTCTGGAGGTAATCTCTAGGGATTCAACTAATGTGCAGTCCCCTGTAGATCCAGATGAGGTCCAGTGTGCACAATCCACATGGCAGAAGTTTGGATGGAGCACATGATCATTGTACACCAGCTATTGGCATTGATGTCCGTGATAGGAGGAGAACAAACTGCTTTAGGTGAGTATCTAGCTACAGCCATGGGGTGACCATCTTTTTTCCTCCCTACTGACCTGCACCTTGCCTGTGGAAAGACTGTCCAAGACTGCACACAGACTCAAAAGACTTCAGCAAATTAGAGAGGAAACGTCCCATTCCCCTCCACTGTGGACCAGAGTCTGGACTATTTGGAACAAGTACCCGTCTGCTCAAGAGAGAGGGTACAAACCACAAGGTAACCTGTGTTTTTTGCTGTGTGACCCCAGAGAGGATATGAGGAAGTGGGATGGAAAACCAGCTCTGCGCTGGCAGCACAGGTACGTGTGTTGAGAGAAAGAACAAACATCAGAGGAAACCCTTCATAAATGCAGCTCCAGTTTCCAGAGGGTGAGTCCTCAGACAGAATAGAAGGGCTGATGTTGCTTCCAATCCTGAAAGGATGTCCAGTTCATATTTACAAGAAATATTAATGAATACCATTACCAGAACTAAAGAGGCTCTGCCTCCAGCCAGGTGGGGGAAAGGGACAGTCAAATCTATTGGTCTGTGTGGATCTAATGGCTTGGTTCATCAGACCCACAAGAACCTAAGTCTTTAGTTGACTCAGGTATTCAGTGTACCCTGATGCCATCGAGATATGTAGGGGAAGAATGCATCTCTGTTTCTGAGGTGACAGGGGAAACTGGACAGCTGACTGTACTGGAAGCTGAAGTGATTCTGGCTGGGAACGAATGGCAAACACACTCCATTGTGACTGGCCCAGAGGCCCTGTGCTTCTTGGGCATAGTTTACCTCAGGAAGAAGGTATTTCAAGGATCCAAAAGGGCATAATTGGATTTTTGGGATAGCTGATTGTACCTGGTTCCGTGACCTGGTTTTGGAAGTGGGGGCTATAGGGGATGGGTTCTGTGAGAAGCTGCTAGAAGCTTCCTTAGCATCTGGCTGAGTTGATCTTTGGCAGATCCAAATATGAATGTGCTGCTGGCCAGGGCTGGGCCGGGTAGGGATGGTGGTAGTGCTTCAGTGATAACATATTGAAGAAGAAGAGGAAGAAGGAGAAGGAAGAGGAGAAGAAAAGAAAGAAAAGTATTGCACAGCTTTTATTAACAGCCAGTGAAGAGTGTAATATGAGAGGACCAACTCTGCAGGCACCAAGATCAGTGAAGAAGGAGAGAGGAGGTACTCCAGGTGCCTGAGGTGAGCAGCAGCCCATGGTGAACACCACGATGAAGTAGCTGTACCCCTTCAGCCCTTGGAGATCCATGGGGGTGCAGAGATCCATCTGCAGCCCCTGGAGTAGACTCACACTGGAGCAGGTGGATGCCTAAAAGAGGCTGTTACCCTGGGGGAGGCCTGTGCTGGAGCAGGGTATCTGACCCATGAACAAAGGAGCCCATGCTGGAGCAGGTTTCCTGGCAGGACTTTTGACCCCATGGGGGACCCATTCTGGAGCAGCCTGTCCTTGAAGGAACTGAGTCCAGTGCAAGAGTGACCCACATTGCAGCAGTTTGGGGAGGACTGCTGCCCATGGGATAGACTCACTTCTGAGAAGTTTGTGGAAAAGTGTGTCCTGTGGAAGGGACTGCCTGTGGAAATAGTGGAAGGACTCCTATCCCTGAGCAGAGGGAGAAACAATGTGTAATGAGCTGACCATAACCACCATTCCTTGTCTCCCTGTGAGCCACTGTGGGGCACAGCTGGGGTGGAGGTAGGCATGCAGGAAAGGTGTTCTTTAAGATCTTACTCTACTTCTCAGTATCCTGCTCTGATTTTGTGAATAATAAATTAAATTAATATCTCTAATTTGAGCCTGTTTTGCCCATTATAGTGTTTGGCGAATGATCTCCTCTGGTCCTTGACTGATGAACCCTTTGTTATGTTTTCTGTCCCATGTCCAGCTGCAAAGGGGAGTGCCAAAAGAGGCTTTGGTGGGTGCCTGGCATCCAGTCAGTGTCAATCAATGGCACTGCTGTGGAGTCAGAGGACATTAAGTAGCTGAATACCTTGCCTGATCTTTCAGAGGACCCTTCTGCTGTGGGACTGCTGAGGTTTGAAGAAAAACAGGTAATGGTCACTACCACAACAGTGCAATGTTGGCAATATCACACCAGCCGGGACTCTATGACCTCGATCCATGAGATGATTCATTAATTGAAGCACCAAGGAGCAATCAGCGAGTCTCTCACCATTTAGAGCCAGTGAGAGTGCATAGAGCCATATGGCCAGTGCATAACTCCAGTGGAGAGTGGAGACTGACAGAATTGTGGTCTGAAGGAAGTCCTACCCGCTCTGAGCGCTGCTATGCTGTATATACTGGAACTTCAGTATGAACTGGAATCCAAGGCAGCAAAGTGCTGCCATCATTAATATTGCTAATGTGTTTTTCTCCCTTCCTTTAGCAGCAGACTCCCCACAACACTTTGCTTTCACCTGGAGGGTATCTAGTATACCTGCAGTCAATTGCCCGAGGGCTGGAAACATAGCCCCACTATCTGCCTTGGTCTTATCTGGACTGCAGTGGAATAGTGTGTAGATATCGCTGAATGAGAGAAATGGCCAGTGCTTTACCTCTACACTGACTTGTGGATGGCAGCAAATGCTCTCTGGGGATGGCTAAACCAATGGGAAAAGACCAATTGGCAGCACAGAAGTAAATCTGGGCTGCTGAATTGTGGCAAGATCTCACTGCCCAGGTGGAGGACTTGGCTGTAAAAGTACATCATGTAGATGCACATGTGCCCAGGAGTTGAGTTACTGGAAAACATCACAACAATGAACAGGTGAATTGGGTTATTGAGATTAAAAAGTCTCTGGTGGACCTGGGCTGGCAGCATAAGAGTGAATTATTTCCAGTCAGGGAGCTACAATGGACTGTTAAAACCACATTGAAAGCAATGGCTGGTAGTCCTTCATACATTGAGGTCTGCACTTAGCAAAGCCCACTTGTTTGGTTAATGCTAGAGGGGGGCTCCATGAATTGACCTGGCCCTGGCCCTACCCAATCAAATCTCATACCAAAGAGGGGGATAAAGTTACTGTGGAGCACATTAGGAATGTGTTAGGGGAGACAGTTTGGATTAGTCCAGCTTTAAGCTAAGACAAACCTGTCCGTGGGACTGTTTTTGCTCAATGACCTTGGTGCACTTGGTATTTAATGCAGCTGGATGGGGAAATGTGATGTGTAACTGAAGGGAATTTGATTTTTAGGTGAGAGCAGTCTGTAATGTTTCGTTGTATAATGTTAGTAGCTGAATGCCATAGCCTAATGCCAGTGAGTATGGACTGCTCCAGACACACGGCTCATGAGCTCGTGATGCAGCTTGCAACCACCTGGCAGCACCCCAGCCCTCCTGCTCTGGAAGACATCTAGGACAGAGAACCCACATGGACTCAATGAACTCTACAGATATCTTGGAGGGAAGGCCATTGATGGAAATTATAACTGTTTGTGTATATGTACTATATGTGTATTCATGGAAGGTGTAGGATTTGGGCATAAATTATATGGTGTATAATAAGGGGTAGATAATATGCTGGTTCTTTTCAGGACAGTTATTTTTAGCAGCGGCCAGGATGGGTCATGGCTAGCACCTGGAGGTTATTCTCTACCACCTCACATCATCACCGGGGGCAAGGGAAGTGCGTTCCTTCTGGCTGTTGGGAATGTGGCGGATGTTTGCTCAGGGCGGGTTTCTGTGTGGTGGGCTTTTCCCTGTATGAATCAATTGCCTTTCTTGTACAACTTTTGTGTATTTCAGGTAACATTGTTCCTGTTACATTTCTGATCTTGTTGCTGTTTCCAGTAAATTGTCCTTTTCTCAACCTACAATCTTTACCTTTTACAATTTTTCTCTCCCTCCTGCCTCAGGAAGTAGGGGAGGAGAAAGAGGGAGTGAGCGAATCTGTATGCTTTGGAGTGTTTTCAGTAATGATTCCTAAATCACAACAACATGGTAAAAATAGTTAGTTTGTAATTATTTTACTTATGAGGTGTCTTTTTCTTAAGGAGAGGCAAACAGATGCTTAGCAGTGCTTTTGAAGGTGAAAAACATAGCTGAGTAGGAATATGAGCCTGCGTTTTGCTGTAGAATCTGAGTGGCGCATTGTACATTAGGCACTGTCACATCAAGCTTTACAAGATGAGTAATGGCAGCAGAAAAAAGTAATGATTTCATTTTAAAAAAGATGAAAAAGAAAAAAAGGAAATCTCCTGGCTAATAAAATGTTTCACATGACCCTGTATAGTACTACTACAGTAGCAGTAATAATAGTATTTGGGAGAAAACCCAAAATCCATTACATTTATACTACGAAACAAACTTTTAAGAATGTGACTATAAACTTGGGCCAATTTAAGAGGCATCTCTGTGGAGAGCTTCTGTATTTCATTTTTATAAAATGGGCATCTTTCATGCTCTCAGTTTTAAATTGAGTAGTAATGAAAGAAAATAGAGTGTGTGGCAATGAAGGACCTGAAATGCAGCCTACCTTTTAAAAGCTGTGGTCACGGGCTATTTTTGTAATTCTTTCAAAATATAATAGTTTCATTGGAAAGCTATTTCCTGTTAAGATTCCAGCAACTCTGTGTCTGATCTACTGAATGACAAGACCTGAAAGGTCTTAAAATTTCTATCTTTTAAATACCATTGTCCTTAAAGTGTATTGTGTTACAATGGAGGATTTTTCCAATAAACAAGAAAAGAAACTGCTTTTAGAAGTAGCTAGTAGGTATTTGTAAGGTTTTTAGTTGAAAATAGTATACTTTTGGTTCTTTACCACTGTGCTTAAAGATAAGTTCTTTCAGAACAGTCCTTATAAATCTGTGCAGTTTTAGACACTAATGATGAGCAAGGTAGGAATGCCATAGCAGATGCTTCTCAAAGCATGTTTCTGTGAGGGATTTGGGGGGGATTTTATAAAGTATTACCTCTTCTTTCTCAGTTTGTAAGTGCCACAAAATGAAAAAACTCAAATTTTATTGTACCTAAATAGCAGTTCTTATTGCCACAATTAGATAGACAATTCTGCAGAGGATGCACCATTAGTCTCATATACGAGACTTATGTTCTTGTTCTTCAGGAAAAAAAACCAATGCCATTTAGTCTTTCTGGGGAAAGTAATTATTGGTCTTAGACATTTTCTCATACCTGTATGCAAAATTTACTCAATCCTTTTAAACCTCATCTAGAGCAGTACAAAATAAATTAGGTACTATAGTCTGTTTTGAAATTGTTCTATTTAGTTGCAGTTTTTTAGCTAAGAAGATTATAAGAAAATATTGAGTAGATATTTCCAGTTAGGCTTCTAAGAATCTCTTTTCTATGCATTGATGGTTACTTTAGTCTACTGATTGGTAATTATTGTTTTAACTGAAAATTATTTTAAAGTATCCATCATTTATAAAGTATAATAATTTGACAATGAGATTGATCAATGTAGTCTCAATTGGTGACAGTGTCACAGTAATTTTGTCCTGTGTTTGTATGTGGCATTGGCAGAAAAGTTGATTAGTAAATTACTTTTTGTAAGGCCTTATACTGCATAAAAAGAAGACAATATTGCGCCAGATTTATATTTTTTTTAAAAAAATCCCAAATTTATGAAAAAAAAAATAGGAGCTCAGGCACCAAGGGGAAAAAAAAAAAAAGCAAAATGGGCTGAGAAGCAGTATCTGGAATTTTGAAAACCAGAAAAGGAAGACAAAATAGTTGCACTTGTATACAGACACACATCTGTGTTGTCACACTTACGGTTTTAGTAACTATATAGACTAATAAGGAGCTGGGGAAAGCCACTGGATTTAGAGGTAGGATTCTTAATGCTTGTGGGCTTCTTGTGTAAGGGTTGCTTGTTTATAAATGTTGAACCTTAGATCACACACTGTGGGATTCCAGCTGCAGGATAACCAGCTGAGTGCTCAAGATTGTATAGAACTGTTTGTCTCAAGAGCTACTCAGAAAGTAGCCATTTCTTCTTTACTGAAGTTTAGGAAATCACATTATCCTTTATTCCTTTCTTCTGACATAACTACTCGGGAGTTTTCTTGTAACTCCAGATGGCATGTTCCTCTTTTGAAGTCACTGCCTTTACAATAGTGTCACACCAATAGTGTTTGATTAAGTTTATGTAAATGAGAACTCTTTCAGTGTCTTTGAACATTTTTTACCAGTCCCAAGTAGCAGGAAATCTTAAAAAGCAGTGCTGATTCCTTTCTATCCTCAGCATTTTACTTTCTGTGGCTCGAAGAATCGGGGAGAGACAATAGGGAGAACTCACGGATTTTAGTTATAAATTCTGGCATGTACATATGCCTACAATACAGGCCTAAGCTACATAGTTTGAAACAACTACAGATATTAAAAATAGTAGCATATGCTACTTGTCAGAAATGTGCATTTTCACAGTCCTTTTTGACAATGTTATGATTTAAGTTCTGATATAGCTGCCTTAATCACAGCACTGCATTTTGATATTACAGCTTTAGGTGGAAGGCATAGCTTTCTCTTGCATCCACAGTGAGGACTTTGTTTCTTTAGTTATATTTTATTCCCATTCTCTTATTTGGTGACTCTTATGGTAGAATTTGGAAGAAAACTGTATTCAAAAGGGTTAAAAATGAGTATTTAATTATAGATACTTAAAATTCATCTTTAAAAATTATAAAGGCAAAGTGTGTGGTGGATAATAATTTACAAATATAAAATTAACTTTTAAGTGTAAGTTTATGAAAAGAGGCAATGTGGAAACTTCGCAGGGGGAATATTTCAAGATGTTTTTAGTAAACTTGTTTCAAAGTTATTTGTGGCATTCAAAATATGTAGTAAATAAAACCATAATGAAGACTGGTTGCTCTGTTTTGTTGAGGTTTTTTTTTTTGGTTTTTTTTTTTTGCATTAAATGTCTTTTTTTACTGGAACAATAGGCTATTCTTTTTGTAAATGTTGTGTGTGCTTCAGCAAAGTGTGCAAAATAGGTGAAAGGCAATTTGGAAAATTTAAATAGAAATCTTCAATACATATGAGCAGGAACAGAAATGAGTCATGTTCTTTTATAGAGAGAATTTTAAATTTTCCTTTTCTTTTACAAGTCTATTCTAAACAGTAAACAATTTTAAAGGATTTTTGCCACAGAAGATTGGGTAAAAAGCTTTTACCATGTCAGAGTAAAGCTCAAGAAATTGCAGGTTTTAAATTGATTTATTTTGTATGATCTATGTGGTTTTCAAAATAATTATAAATATTCAGACTATTTAAATGTACAGAGCAATAGGAATTTCACATTGAATTGTAGTATCTCAGGCCACTGCCATCACTCTTGCTGCCTGCTGTGTGATTGCAGATGACATCTTCTGTGCTATAAAGTGGCTGGAAACAGTTATGCAACTAAAGCTAGATAAAGGAAATAATTGTTAAGGTCTCATTGAAAGCATAAGCTGAGTGATGAAAAATCTTGTCAATTCTCTCATTCCCTTTTAGTTTTGCAAGGATGTTAGGGCAATAAAGAGATACCTCCTGTAAGATAAGAAGCAGTAACAGAAAAAAAGCTTCAAAGATTTGGCAATTCTCTATACTTTCAGTGCAGCAGTTTAACATATCCCTTTTTCCAAGTTATGAGTACATTGATAGGTGCGTATGCAACAGATGTGCTCAAAAAATTCTGTTCAAGATTTAGCTAAGTGCCGCTTTTACAAACTGTATGTCTGAGAGCAAAGGCTTATTATAGTAAATATAAACATTACAGATTGACCGTGGAATTTCACATGTATGTTTGTACTGGAAGGCTTTTACAATTATGTTTAATTTAATTGTTTAAACAGAATGAAAAAATACCCAGTTTGAACCAAATATAATTTTTATAGGAGATTTCTTCCATTTTATTGACACTGAAAAAGAAAACACACACACACAAAAAGTGCTTTTCAATGGTAAACTCTGTAAGCTTTAAAAGCAAGAATTATCTGTTGTATTAACTTGAGTGTTGTGTAGTTTTTTTTTTTTTTTAAATAGGCCTAATGATTTTTGGTAAAAAAGTTTCATAATTTACACTTGTTAGAAGTGGGAAATTATTACAGTGATGTTAAATGTCATTGATACTGTGGCTTAAAATAAGAGACTTGGAAAATATTTCTTTTTAAGCTAAACTGTACATTGTTTAAGTTTCTTGAGTAGCTATTGAAAAGATTTACAGCTGTGTCATTTTAATGTTGATGGCCAGTCCTCTAATATGTTTTGAAAATAAGTAGGTCTATTAAGATAGTGATGTAGAGAGTGTACTTGAAACAAGTTCTCTAAGACCATTTGTCTTAAAACATACAATAGTTCATCATAATAGTAAATTGAAATACGATAGAATGATATTTCTATGCTGCTTAAAAACAAAGCTTAAATTAATCTCCTTTACAAAAAAAAAAGAGAATTATTAATGTCTGAAATACTTTGACAGAATTCAGATTTTCCAAACTAAGTTCTTCCCCCATTTATCTTTTAAGAAAGAAATGGATTTCTTTCTTAAAAAACAAGCATTGAGGGTTTTGCCATCAGAGGAGGGCTGTCACTAGGTCTTTGAGGGCATCAGCAACTGTCTGCTCTTTGGATTAACAGGAGAGGCAGGGAAAATCCCAAATGGCAGGGGAGGGTCCTTGCTAGCTGATGCCCATCCTGCTGCCCCCAGGGGAGACAAGGAGGGCAACCAGCATGCTGGTGGTGTAGTTCTGCTTAGAGTCAGATCATCAGTTAGAGTCTTTTGGTGCACTGAAGGCCCTGGCTCTGGTTATGCTAAATAACAGTAAAATTTCTTCTCAATTTTGCTAATTTATGTCTTGATGCTCTTATTTTTTCCTTTTGAAACATTTTTGGGTTTAGATTTTCAGAAGAAGAAATTAGTATAAGCCATAAAATAATATTTAAAAACTGAATAATCAAGTGTTGCTTTTCTTCCATAAACCAAGACTGAAAGGAATAATTGCTTTGTTTTGACAAGTGAACCAATGAAGTATGACATAGAAGTCTTCAGGAATGCATGCATGAAAACTAGGCTGTCATGTTTACAAGGTGATTTTTTTTTCATTTGATGAATTTTTCAAACAGTTAGTAGTCTGTAAAGTATACTGATATTTTTTCCAAGGAGCATAAGCTTCTTTTGGCTTTAGAGAGTTAGGGTTAAGTACAAATACATAATTTTGGTTGTGCAGCTATTTCATGAAAACTTTAACTCATTCCAAACTGTTAGTATTTTTGCAGTATATCTATCTGTCTGTCTATCTATCTATCTATCTATCTATCTATCTATCTATCTATCTATTAATCTATCTGTTATACAGTTCATTTTACACCAATCATTGTTCTACAAGACAGTTGAATAAAAGATGGGTTTGAGTTATAGGTATTGAATGGAGTTAAAATTACATTCTGTGTAAACCTTTATAAGAGAAAAGGATGTGCATGACCGAGTCTATTGTAAGTAGTATCATACTTGAAGAAAGAGCTGTTTTTTCAGTATTCCTTTTATCTCAGTTCTGCAAAGTGCTGTTTAATGGTTTTCATTTAACTTTTAATTAGTGTTTTTAATTGTAATAACATCTGTTAAGCTTATATTAAAAGAGTGACATTTCCTTAATGCTTTAAAAGATGTATTTGATTTACATCCAGGCTTTTCCACCAGCAAGTGGTTGAGTTTCAGCTACATCCCAAAATGTTGCGTTTGAATTGTTATTTGCAAAGAGGTATTCTGTAGCTTCTGAGAATTTAAGAAAACACTTTATCCATTAAATATTTAATATTGGTGTGATGTTAATTGAGATGTGCAAGACATTATGCTTTAGACAACTTCCATGTTTTTTTGAATGTTTCTTTGGAAGACCAAAACCAGAAATGTGCCTTTTTGCTACTTTTAAGTCTACACATATGACCAAAACCAATCATCTTGACCTTGCATATTAAATATCTGATGTTCTTTTTAAACATATGTTTTGCAGACAGTTCACTTAGAAAAATTCAGTCTATTTTTGTAGTGCCTCTAGATAACAACCAATACTGTAGCTGCTTTGTAAAAGAATATTGCTTGCCGGAAAAATAATGTGTTTATTATATTTTGCTGCCAAACTGTGTGCATATGATGTTGCGGTGTGATGTCATGACTTGCCTCAGTTTCCCCTGGTTTCTCCCTGAAATTTCCTTCCCCGGGGGGGTGTCAATCACCTTTCCTTTTCCCCACCCTTGACCCCTGCTGGGCACTGTCTATCAACCCAGAAATTCTGAGGAGAGCGTCCAGCAATTGGCAGGTTAAGGCCCTAACAATATGAATATTATGTTTGTTTCTCATGTTGTTGCTGCAATATGGATAGTATTAAATATGACATACTAAATAGCAGACATGAGATATACTGATTATTAAGAAGGTTCCAGTTTTTATCATGTTCTGCCTTAATTTTGGTAGTAAGTCATCACTGATGTTAAAATAAATTTCATTATTTCTCCACAAGAGTATGCAGAAAAAATAGAAAACAGGAAAAAAAAAACCATGCTAATGCTTTGGTTCTGATATAAAGACACAAAGGTACTGTATTAGTTTGAATAGGCTGTTGGATTTGACCTGTGTTTAGTAAAATGAGTACATAGCAAGACGAAGCTTGGTTTAGTCTGGTTTGTTGTTTGCATGTATTTGCAATGATGTGCTGAATTTCCAGAAAACAGTTACTCCTTGGGCAGAAATTATAAGTATACAGAAAATAAGTTGACCCTGTAATATGTTTATTTTTAGTTTCCATTCCATAGCGAGAATTTTCTTTCTAAATCTTAAAAAAAAACAGCTACTGCTGTGGTTAAGGTAAAAGAACTGCATTCTTTAAACTAAAGAAATGCAAGATACTATGAAACTTATCTCAACACTCGTGTTCCTGGTTTCCCTCTGTAGCAGTCTATGCAGAAGCATAATAGTCTAATATTTATATTATTATATAATCTAATATCTCCAAAGAACAATATATTGTGTACTTTGGTACTTCTAGTCAACATCTTTCCATTTTTTAACCATTTTGCTGTATTTGTTTTACAGATTCTAAAAATGGAATGGGGAGGAGAGTATTCTTTTGATTCTTCCAATTTAGACTGTTTGTTAAATGTTCTCCCTGGAGAATTGGAATTCCGACAAATCCTTAGTGATCTTGATGAAAAAATAAAGAAGAACTCTTACAGGTAAAGAGTATTTTATTTGTATGCAAAATACTAGAGAAAGGCATTGCATTTGGGAAGAAATGTAGTTTAACTTACCTTTCTTTTCTAGTAGTATGTTAAAATTCTGATAAATATTTCAGCAGTAATTTTATTTTAACCACTCAAGCATTTAACAAAATTTTAATGCTGTATAATTATTGTGCTATAGTCTTTCTTTCTATGGTATTTTTAACAATTGTATCATGTTAACCTTAGGTTCTGTTGAAGTAGGTGTGATAGTGAAGGAAGAAAATGTGAATTCCCATGACAGCTGTATTTTCTATTACTATGAGATAAAATTTCCTACTAATGAGATAAATTTTTATTGACTAAAAGAACTACAGAATTTGACAAAAACCAAATGTTGCATGTTGTTTAAGCATTTCTAATGAAAGTAGAAAAATTAATTCAGTTAATATATGTATATTTTTTTCTTATATGATCCATTGTTTTACAATTTCAGTTAAAACTCTTGTGCTGCAATTACACATTTTCTTTCTACAATTTATAATATATTTCTTTGTCCGCTTCCTCGTAACACACTGATTTCCAAAAATCAGTGTTACAGAAAGAGTGGAGTACTAAAAAAGTTTGTTGTTGATGCACATTTTTTTGCATCAATACAAAATAATCAGCTCAGGGTTCTGTGCCTTATTTGTGGCTTAACTCTTTCGTATCTTTGTAATACTTTCATCAGCAAAAGATGCTCTTAAGCAAATAAAATTTTTGTAGATTTAAAAAAAGAAGTGTACAGTCAGAGATATGGCAGGATTTTATATTAAATTTTGAAAATGCTCACCTTTGTGAGCATCTTCAAGTATGAACAGTGCATCTTAAAGTAGGATTTCAAAGAACATCCGTCATGACATCTGTTTTAAGATTGTATCATTTTAATATAGCCTACTTTTGTCAGCGGTCTTTGCTCCCAAACAGCCTCTGGAAGGATGGAAATAAACCATTGCCATACCTCGCTGAAAACTGACTTAGATAATTTCTCAGTTATTGTCAAGGTTATGCTGGGCTAAGAGTTTTTTTGGGGGGGATATTTCTATTAGTCTTACCTCCCATTTTCATATAAAAACTTAGTGTTTATTAAAGTATTTGCAATATTAATAATCCCACGGTAGCAATGGTAGTGAAGATCTGGTAAATATGCTGTTGTGGACCACTGCATAATACAATTTCATGTTAGAGTTTTCCAGCTGTTGACATGAGCAAAATGTAGATACTTAGAGATTAGTTTATGTCGTAACATAATTAATTACACAGGTAATTAAGTTTCATGTGTCTATGGCATTGTATAACTGGAAAAAACAGCATCAGCATTTTTAGCATAACTGTTGTCACCTCTTCAACTACCAAATAAAAGTGATTTTGTTGTCATTCTTCAGAGATATCCTGAGAGTTAGGAAGATTATTCTCAAAATGAACCTTTAGAAGGAATGCTTCACTACTGTTTCTTGTTTTAATGTGTGAAATATGCATGTTGCTTGTTGAGAAAACATCTGACTATAGGAAGGGAAGCCAGCTGTTCATTCTTTTAAGTGGTACTTTATAGCCACTTAGCATTTTATGTTACATTTTACATTAGCATCATCACAGTGGAAGTGTTTGTATGTCTTGAAAGAGGCTGATTGTCACTGTTTTACCTATCTAGTCTTACAAATTAGAAGGAAATTTTACTGTAAGTTTTTTTTACTGTATATTTTATTAAAGGAGAGCTGGAATTTGGATTAGGAGCAATGCAGGTCAGGAAAAATTTCTGCTGAATTGACACCTAAGCTAGCTTTAACCTTATTTTCACAAGGAAAGACAGGAAGTAGCTCTGTAGTTACCAGGTGCTATTTTGCTCCTGTACTGTGTCAGTTTCAGAAATTGAAAGAATTTAAAATAAGATGGACAGCAGCTGATGCAACTTTTAAATTAAAAAGAGTCCTTTTATTCCTAATATATTAGAGGTGGCATGGAATGAAATAATTTTCAAGTTACCATTGATCTTTTTAAGTGGTATGATAAGAGCAACTCTATGTGATACAGTGATACAATTGAAATACAATCCATTTTTCATCAGATAGATTTATGCTTTTATTGGACCACGGAGAATGAACATAGTAGTATACATTCATATATATATATTTAAAAATAAAACATTGTGTAAAAAATTATGAGGCAAGAGTGTATAAATCATTTGACTGCTCATTTATTGCCTTCTAACTGAATAGGTTTTATAAAATTGTGTGACATGACAAATCAGATATGGTTTTTGTTGAATTGCCTTCAGTATTTTTGTACTGTACCAATTTTATTTGCTGTAACAACAACAAAAAAAGCCATCTGTGTGCAATTGTGTTATATGCAAATTTTAATATAGTAAGTGGTTCATACATTCACTGTTATGTACTGGAACTCTTATTACACTTGAATGTTAAGTTTATTTTTAGAGGAGTTTATAGAAGCAGGTGAATATGAACTCTCAAAACGATCATCACTGCTGGCCAGTTTTGAGTACAAGGGTAGTCTCAAGGTTATTCTCAAGTGTGAACTTGTATTCATCAGATTGGCCTTTTGTCTTCATTCTTTCCTTTCACAGTTACTTTGACTTTTACTGCTCATCAAAACTGAGTATTTGGATTATTTTTCCGAATTGGTTTTTTAAGAATTACTAGCATTTCACTTGTTAGCAATTCCCAGAACCAAACTTGCAGCTTATATTTAATACTTCTAAGCAGGAAATACAGTACAGAGCTTGAAACCATGCCTATAGTTCATAACTCGAAGTGATTGCTAAGCATGAGGTTTCTTCAACACTTGATTTTTATGTCTGTATTCAGTTTTTTCTTCAGTGAGTGCTGCCTTTTAGTTGTGATAAAGGAACAAGATTTTATGAGACTGTAGGACAGTAGGAGATATTCTATGTCTTCATCAACAGAACAATTGCTTAGAATTCAACACAATTATTTCATAATGTTTTATCTCTGCAGCATCCTGGAGACTCTAAATTTGTGAGGCTTTTCACAAAAGCCTGATCTGACTGCAATCTGATAAACTTTGTGTTGGTTTAACACAGCCTGGTTTTTTTGGGGCGGGCGGGAGAGCCACAGAGGTGCTTTCTGTGAGAAGCTTCTAGAAGCTTCCACAATGTCCAACAGACCCAGTCTTTTATGGCTCTGAAGATGGATATGCTGCTGGCCCAATTAGAGAAGTTGTCAATGCCTGTGTGGTGACACATTTAAGAAGAAAATCTGCACAGGAGCAGCTTTTCCTCAGGGGTGGCGAGGCACCACCGCCGGGACTGTCTGGGCGCTGCAGGTGCAGCCATGTGGCTGCCGCCGTGGCCGCCACCATTTCAGCACAACCTGTGGCAAGCTCTGCTTGCCTGGTTACTCCTACCAGCCGTGCTGCAGGCAGAAGGGCAGGGGCAGCGACAGCAGCTTCTCCTCCCCAGTGTCCCACATGAAGAGTGGCACTGAATGGTCCCAGCACCACGGCAGCTGCACCACCTGCATGGTGCCGGCAGCGGAAACATGGAAAGTGATTCCCCCACACAGAACCTAGACAAAATCAACTTCTCAGCGCTGCAAGATCCTGCAGATATCTTTAAAAAGGAAGAATTTGTTGGCAAAGATACTTAAGAGCAGCATTTTTTTTTCCCAGTCAGAGAAAGAGGGGGAAGTGAGGACATGTGGAAACAGACAACATGGCGATGCTGAGATCAGTGAAAGGAAAGAGGAAGAGGAGGTGCTCCAAGCACTGGAGTTGATATTTCTCTGCAAGCTGTGGGGAGGACTGTAATAAAACAAACTATCTCCATGTAATCCATGGGGGGATGCAGAAATCCAGTTGCAGCCTATGGGAAAAGTGATCATGCTGGAGTGGGTGGATGCTAAAAAAAGCTGTAATCCAATGGGAGACATGAAGACAGAGAGGGCCCTTGTTTCCAGAGACAGAGAAAAGAGGGTCCTTGCTTCCAAACTAGAGCAGCTTGTCCTTAAAGAACTACACCTCATGAACTAGTGACTCATGCCAAAGCAGTTTTGGGAAGATTGTTTTGCCCGTGGGAAGGACTCACGTTACAGCAGGAGGTTGGGCAGGACTGCTGCTTGTGAAATTGGAGTCACACTGGAGAAGTTCACAGAGAACTGTTTCCCATGCGAAGGACCCCATAGCATAGAGACTCCTCTCCCTAAAAGCAAACTGAAGTATTTCAAGAAGTATTTCAAGTGACAAACTGACCAAACACCCACATGCCCTGCCTCCCTGTGCTCTCGGTAGGAAGGAGAGATGGGCTGGGGATGGAAAAGGTGTTTTAAAATCTGATTTTACTCCTCATTATCCTCTTCTGACTCTGTTAATAACAAGTTTACTTTATGCCTTTAAGTTTGATCCTGTTTTGCCCTTAGAGTGTTTTCTCCCAATCCTTATCTCAACTCATGAGCCCTTTGTTCTGGTTTTCATGGGTGCCTGGCATGTTGACCAGTGTGAAACCATGACAAACTTCAACCTGACCTAATTAACAGTAGTTTAATCATAAGGATTTTGAAGGTCTATTTTGAAGGGCTGCAATGAGGTCAGTGCTAGTAAGCGCTTATAGCATTGCA
Source organism: Onychostruthus taczanowskii (assembly GCF_017590055.1). Taxonomy (NCBI): domain Eukaryota; kingdom Metazoa; phylum Chordata; class Aves; order Passeriformes; family Passeridae; genus Onychostruthus; species Onychostruthus taczanowskii. Next base: position 2,769,363 of record NW_024505008.1, read on the forward strand.
TCTTTTCCCATCACCATTTGATATAAATTGTGATAATTATTTGAGAACTAACAAGATCTTTACCTTGTGAATTGTAGATCTGGAAGGTGTCTCAGTAAGGATGTTAGTATCATATGGTCCAGCTGTTGATCGTAACTTTGCTGATTTGCCAAGAAATTCTTGCCAATATCAAAACAAAGGGATGGAGGAGTTTCAAACAGTATATTAAGTCAAGCTATCTCATTCCATTTTCCTGTATTAGAACTGATGTGTAAAAGGGCTTATGTGTTTTTAAACTGAGATGTGCTGCAGGAGTTATCTTTCTTATTTTGAAGAAAATCTTTGCTCAGGAATTTTCAGGAAGCAGTTTTGCCTCATATTCCTGTTAGTCAAGAGATTTATCAAAATCTTGGCTTCTTCAACCAAAATCCCAAGAGTGGTTGAGTATTTGGGAGAATTTCAAAATTTGGTCTGATTGTAGAGGAAAAGACATTATTATTTTATCAGTTTTACTCAGACCTAATATTTATCACAGCTTTGAAAAATAATTTTACTCTTTTGGGTGAGTGTAGCTGGCTCGTTGTACAAATGCATTACTTTAGTGTTTACCTGGGAATTTGATGTTATTAAAAACTTTGTCAGAATAGTAGTTGGCTAGTGTAATTACTTTACTGGACCAATTGCTAGGAATAAGTAAACAAACTGAGAAAGGAATGTATTTTTTTTCCTGTGTTGTCTTTGTGTGTAATCACTGAGTCTGGGTTAGTTGTTCAATAGCAACTTGCTAGCTGGGCAGCACAGTTGCTCAGAAATTGGCTGTTTATTGACACATGATTTCTTTATACAAATATTCAGTAATTATCACTGTGTCAGTACCTTAGGTGGTTAATTAGCTGTCATCTACATCTGCAGAAGCTGTAATCAAATCTTTGACTGCCCTGTAAAGTATCCCATTTCATTTCATACATGCATTTGTGAGATGATGGGGTTTGAACCCTTATTTGTCACTGTCATGTTTTAGTTAATGGAGTTGAAAAACTCATGTTTCACTGCCTGTCTTCTGAAATAACTTACCAAGAAAAAGCTTGCATCTTGTGACAGAAATATCTCGAGCCTTTAAAACAAGAATGGAAATTAAAGGTGGGTGGGCAGTGGTTCAGTTGGAAGTGACTGTTCTTATGTGGTTAAGCTGTTGAGTAACTTTATCTTGCTAAAGTGTAGCAAAGCCATCACCATTCTATTTCTTCTGGTTTCAGTGATACAGTTACTTTACAGTTACGAGTGGGTATGTTTTGTAAGGAACTAAATTGGAGATATGCAATAGTTTTCAAAGTCCTTTCACCAAGTGCTGTGTCTTTGGTTTACATCTTTGGATTCAAGATCAAGAGAAAGTTTAACAATGAAAATGTCTGTGTGAATTACACTGCTAAAAGTCTCTCTGCAAATTTTTTTTACTGCTCACAGCAGGTCCTGTGCTACACAGACTTCCAAATTATCAGACTTGGTTTTTTTTTTGTATGAATGTCCTATACCTCTAGCAGTCAAGCTTTTTAATGAGTAATAACAGCAGTTTTCTAACACTCCTTGCATCTTTAACAGCAGTGAAAACAATGATCTCATTTATTTTGAAACAGTCTGTTCTGAATAAAAGACCTGTAAACTGGTTCTGAAGCTGTGTTTCCATGAATGTGAGCATCTTAAGAATAAGGAATATGAGGTTAAAAGATAATTTCACTTTGTAGCTTAGCAGTTTAATTTAACCAGTGTCATTGCCATTTTATGGCTGCTCCTTATGCTAGATGAAATAAATTGAAATGTGCTTGTTAGAAATTGAAAGGAGTTAGAATATCATAATTCAAATTACTCACAGTAATCTTAGGCAATGGAAAATGATATATGGAGAGGCCAACCCTTATTCTGATACCATACGTTTCAAAATAATGTTGGGTTGACCTTGTATGATAGTATGATAGTGCTTGCACTATCAGTTCCATTACAGTACTTTTTGTACTGTTTGTCCATTGATAAAGCCACTTAAAAAGCATTCTCTCCAGATGATTAGGTTATTTGTAAAACCTATCATTAACTTAATAAATAAGAGCACCTAAGAGTTTTTACATTGAGATTGTCTCTCTGCAGTGTGGGTACTTACCAAATGTTTCTCCAGAAAAGCACTCCAATGTGGACACAGATAATACAACACGACTTTGCTTTTGTTTGTTAAAGAATTGCAGGCACTCTCACCTGTAAGAAGGAGAAGGTATTTCAGTCACATCATTTTCACCTGCTTAATGGTATGCTAGGAGTACTAGCCACAAAAAGTATGTGCCCACAAAGGCTCAGGTGTTACTTGTGTGGGACTAAATATTTGTTTCTTGAAAAATCAGTCAATTAAAAAAAAATTACAAGCATAACTGTTAGGTTTCTTTGCTACAGTGAAGGTTATGTTTTTTCTTTGAGCTTTTACATTCCACTCCTTCTTTAGTAGTTTGGTGACTGGTTTTTTTCTGTTTGTGTCTGAAGAGTTTCACAGGTTCAAAAAAAAGGTTGAGTCATCTGTGGACAAAAATTTATTTGGGTCATTAAATTTGCATGTCCATAGTATGTATATCATGTCAGTTGACATCATCTGGGTTAATGCCTCAGTATGTTCAAAGAAAGAATTAATTCGCTACTCTGAACTTAAAAAAAATACATTTGCACTTAATGAAAAAATATTACTGGGAAAAAAGGAATCAAGCACTTTATATGGCTTTTAAAAAACTGTACTTTTAAGAAAATTGAATACATTAAATATATTTTTCACATCAAAATTACATTTTTGTTTGCAGTTTCCTAAACTTTAGGAAATATCTTTTCTAAACCAGGAAATCAAAGACTCATTCCATCTACACTGGTATGAAATTATAAAGTTTTTGATACCAGCCTAGATGGTGAGAATAATTTTAATCATATTTAATAGAAGTATTTTTTTACTTAAAATGCTTGCTTTCTAAACTCATATAATACACTTTTTTTTTTTTAAAGTAACCAAATTCCTAAATATTTAATTAATGTAATTCATGTAAAGGAGTAAGTAACTATAACTAGCCATGTTCTTGTATACTGAGTGTTGACAAAATTCTTAGCAAGATGCAGTGGTGGTTTTGAAATGCTGTTTACCTACAGTATTCTGTATGCCGTAAATAAACAGGATGAAAATACGTTTATTCAATCAAAAACAGCTTTAGTCCTAATTAAATGTTTATTTTGGGAGGATAAAAGGATTAAATAAGATGAACATACTTATCATGATTTATACTTGTGGGGGAGGTAAGGACCAGGGCAGTGGCACTGAAATCTATCCTTTTAATCCCCTTATCAGTACTGAGATTACCAAAATGTCTGATCTTGAGAAGGCTGTAACTTATTCAAGCTTGGAGTTTGTTAACTTGCTCACAGATTCATATGTCAATAAAGATAAGTGTAAAAATTCACTCATAATAGTAGTACATTGGCACAGATTTAACAATACTAGTGTCTTTTATATTGCACAATGCTGTAATCTATTTGGGTATGTTTGAGATATATCAGCACACCACAATAAGAGCCTTTGATACTGTCCCAGGAGTCAAGGTATATGAAGAGGGCATTTAGTTTCATAGTCCTGAGAACAGGTTTCACTAACTAAAAAGATACTTGCCAATCTTTCATCAAGTTTAGGATTGGAATTAATGCCTGGGCTATTAACCCCAGTTTTGCCAGGATCTAAATTATTTTTTTCTAACTGAAACTGTATAAAATATTAAGCATTGCTTTTGAAAAAAAAAAAAAAAAAAAAGGAAAAGTAGAAATGAAATACCAAAAAGGTTTTTGTAGGAAAATAGAGTTAGATTGTTTTGGATTTTTTTTGTTTTGTTTTGTTTTGTTTTGTTTTTTTTTTAAGTTGTCCATGCAAGTAGAAATAAAATAATTCTGGATGTTCAATTGTTCTTGTGATCTTTGCAAATGAAATCACTGTAAAAACCTAACCGACACATCTGGTTTCATAAAAAGAGTTATGATTCTAGATGAATGTTAAGGAGTGGATCCACTCCTTGAAAACAAAGTCTGTTTTCTTTCTAATATTGTAATGACAAAACAAGAAAGAAAAGATCTGCTTTCTCAGCACAACTGGCTCTGAAATTATTTTCAACATATTCTGTGATGTCAGTGGATCTTTTAGAAGTTGTTAGTATATCTTATGTTTTATAAAACAACTGCTGATTGCTAAAGGAGCAAAATGACACATTCACCTTTGAATGCAGTAATTGATTCAGTTAATAGTCTTTGCTTTAGCTAATTAAGCACCAAGGACCAGATATTAGGTTGGCTAATGTCTTGTTCATTAACTACCTTATTAAAATGAATAAGATTGTTTGAAAGTGAAGTCATACATACTCTGGCTGAGGATGGTACAGTCTGGCCTGAAGGAAAGTTTTTTTAGCTCTAGTTCAACAGTACTTAAACGTTAATTGTTAATTCTGCAAATTCAGGTCTTATTTTCTGAGGGTTGCTTAATCTGTGAATAAGGAGGATTAAAGTTACCTTAGTTTAAAGTAGTTTTTCTTTTTAAAATATGGCATATATAAAATACTTTTGTCTCCAAATAATGTAGAAAAATCCTGTGATTTTTTTCTTTTTTTTTTTTTTTTTTTTTAGTATAGAAGAGTGTCTTAAGGACCTGCAATCAGACATAAATGAAATATGTACTGATGAAGTACTACAAAGCACAACTGACTGCATTCAGTGGCTAAATAGCTGCAATTTTAGTTCTCTCAGACCTTCTTCTACAGACCGTGGAGAACTGCTGGAGTTCCTTAAGACCCTGGTAAAAACTGTTTGTTAAAAAGTTCAGTGTTGGGAAATTGATTATATGGTTGGAGGTGGGGAGGTGGGTGGATGAGTTCAATTAGTTTTTTCATTTCAGCCTTTTACTGTTGTGAGGATAGTTCATAAATCCATGTCTGCAGCAGGGTGTTGTTTCCTTTTGATCGTGCCTTAAATAGACAAACTTGGAACAAAATCTTTCACAGATGCTACCATATGTTCAGCACTGCTTGGATTGTTTTATAAAACACATATTGGTAAAAAATCATTGGAAGTTACTGTCTGCACTGAGGCTATTAGTGTTACTGCATGTTCTTCACTTCACTTGTATCAGTATGAATTTAGCTCATCTAATGTACATTCTTGTTCTTTATGCATTATTTAAGCATAAACTTCCTACCTGCTGTGTGGGCAAAGAGGTAGGTGATGGATGCCCCATCCCTGGGTCAAGGGATGTTCAAGGCCAAGTAGTACTGAGCTCTGAGCAGTCTTATGTGGTTGAAGATGGCTCTGCGCATTGTAGGAGAATTGTACTAAACAAGCTTTTAAAAAGTCCCTTCCAATCCAAATGATTCTATGATTCTACACTTCCCAATGAGAAATGTGGGAGCTACATTCTTTGTTCTACCAAATTATGCAACTAGATGCAACCAGAAATCAAATTCAACTTCAATGAAATTTAAGAGTATTAAAGAGTATTTTTATCCAAAATTTTTATTGAAAGCTTACATTTGAATATACGCATGGAAATAGAAGTCTGGAAAATTGAATTGGCAAGATAAGAGAAGGTTGATCCCTCAGTAAATGATGGTCTTCAAGTTTATATATAATGTTTATATAGATGTGCATTTGATATGACACATATATATATGAGAACCAAACACATAAACAGTATCCAGTGATTATTCTTTGTCACTTGCATGTCGTGGTTTAGTTGTAGACCATGAAGAACTTTAGGCTAAGATTAGCTGTAATGGAAGAGGAAAACTAGAGAAGGGGAGTGTTTTCTCTGGCTAGAGCACCAGCTTGATAAAATCAGCTCTTGTTTTTTTTAACTCTTAGAACTCTTGTTGCTCTTTCAGTCACCACTGATTCCACTGGATATTGATCTGTATCAAATAAGGAAGTAACTTTTAGAGATACCAGGTCTTTAATGTTCATGTGGTGAAGAGTGATTTTGTTCTTTTCTGACAAAGTTGATCAGTATGAATGTTGCTGTTAATAATCCCATTCAAGGATGTCAGAGGCTGCTACACTTGATCTAGATGAAATTAGAGAATCCCAGAAAAATCTGACTATGAAGTTCTTGCTTTCAGGAGTCTTTTGTTATTCTTCTTAGTCCACTTAAATCCTTACTGTATTCCCTCAGAATGTGGCATGGCACTGATGACTTACTTGTGTCCATTCCATGCTTACTTCCTTCTTCAAGGTCTATTCAAGCCATATGCCTGAACACCAGGTGGCGGCATTTGTTTGGAAAACACTAAAATGTCCCCATTTTATATAAAATGTGCTTTCCAGCTCTCCAGCTTCCCGGGAGCTTATTAACTGCATGACAGTCTTGCTGTGAGCTGTAGTATCCAGTTAAGCCTTGAGAACTGCTCTGTGGCAGGCTGTTAAACAGACAGCAAAGTGAGAAGCCTGGAGTTCTCAATTCTGCAGCTTATCCTGAAAACACTTTTGGAGCTCTGCAACTTTCACATCACTATGTCCAGGCTTATGGCTTCTTAGATGATCCAGCCTGTTGTGTAGATGTAATTACAGACGAAAAATCTGTCTGTACTGTCTGTATCTGTAGTACTGATCGTACTACATTCTATCTGTAAGAAGTTACTTTCAGTTCCATAAACAGGTCTGCAGTAAACTATTTTCAATAATATTCAGCATTAATGAGATTATTATGAACTGACCTTTCTTAAATATATATCTCTATCCATTGAATTCATTAGCTAATTTCTTCTGGCATGCTTTTAAGTATATATAATTCATATTCAGTAACAAGAACCTTCTTTCTACTTCAGGACAATATCCCTATTCGTTGTTGTCATTTATTATGTCTATTTGTTTTGTTAGGAATTTTGTTAAAGCTGCTGGGACAATTGAAAAACAGTACAGAGTTCTTTCTGGGCTTTGCCTGGGGTGCTATGTTTAGGTTTATTGTTATTATCGTGCATTTGTAAATTTTTATGGAAATACCGAGAATTTCTTCATGAAGCCTGAAAATGTTAATGTGAAGTTTTGTCATTCTGTGTACTGTCTTGTAACTCAATATTTAAAAGCTGAGTGTATGCACTAACACATTGTCATTAAACTCTGTTCCTGATAAAATAATGGCAGTTTATTTTTTTAATCAAGTCTTCATCTTACTGTACTTGCTTATTGATATGGTAGATAGTTGTGCATATTATGCAGTAATCCGGTTGGTAAACTGCAACTGGTTTTCTATATGTCACTGTTGTGACTAACTTCCTGTGCTCAAAAGGGAACTTTCTATGCTTGTCCAAAACCTTTGGTTACTAATTTGAATCTTTTTCTCTTGAATAGTGCTGACATGGTCTCTTGCAATATTTTTATAGGTTAATTTTTAATTTAAATAGCGTATATCAGTACAGGCAATGTGTGAAGACACTTGATGACACTTTTCAGAGCTTGAAAGTTCCCTTCAGGTACTCTTTCTGAGTATCACTACATTAAAATATAATCTCCAAGATCCTATTTTTAATGCTGTAGTTTAAATTGCAAAGGTCTTGAAACAATCCTTAGATATATTAAAATATTTCTGCATTGCCTTACAAAGCAGCAGTAGGGATTTGCTTGGAAGGTCATTTGGATTCACAATTGAAGGCATCAGGTGCATGCACAGTTTTGACCACTTCTCTTGCTTTGTACATTTCAGAATGTAGTATTTGAGCATGAGTCATAAAAAACCCCCCAACATTTAAATTCCAGAAGTCTACTTGCTAAGAGACACCCTTTCAACACAGTGAGTAGTTAGTAATCAGGATTTCAGTTTACACTTTGAAACACTCTACTTTATAGAGTAGTTTAGCAGATAATAAAAGACAATGGGATCAGTATTATGCATTTTGATATATATGATTTAAGATTTGAACCAGTTGCACATATTTCTATTACATGCACATGCTTTTGTAGGATGATATTCAACTGATAATTTCCCTTATTATTCTGTCTTCCACATCTTTCCTGCTTGTTAAGTAAGAAGAATTCATAAGAATTTTTTTTAAATAAAGATCTAAAATGGAAGAGTCTGTTATTCTTAAGGCTTTCTTTATAAGATGCAATCAAGCTTCCAGTTTGTTATTCAGAATTAGTTCCTGTAGTGAAAGTGGGGGTTTTTTTCAAGAAACTGGTCAGAGTAGAAGGCAACAAGAAGTTTAAACCCTCTAAGGTATGCAACAGGTTTGAAACATCCAGAACAAGGAATAGGAGTTATGAATTTAAAACTTTTTTTTACTCTAAAGCATACTCATCTATTGATAAAATCTTGCTGCAGGAGAAAGATTTAGTATTTGGCATTCCAAAATGGTTATGTTTATGCAATGCCATACTGAAACTTGAATAATTTACCTCTCCTTCAAAATGGGAACAGAAATAAAACTAATAGTTTCTTCAAATACTGTAAGTTAAATAAATCAGCAATGCTGAACGTGGAAGATAGCAAAGGTTTCTTTATCAGTCTTGCTTTATAGGATGGAGACTTGCAGACTGTGCTGATTTCTAGTGTCTATTACAGGGCTATGTTTTGGATTTGTGCTGAACACACAGCACAATATAAAGGTTTATCTATTGTTGCCGAGCCGGGCTTACACAGAGCCGTTCTGGTGTTCATACTGTGACACTGGTGAGGATGTTAGGGTTGCATGGGGGTGCAAGGAGACACAGCCAGGACAGGTGACCCAAACTGAACAAAGAGATATTCCAGACCGTGTAACATCAGGCTCCGTATATAAAGTATGGGGAAGAAAGAGAATAGGTATGTCTGAAATTATGACCTGGTGATGAGTGGCGCTGTCCTGGAGATGACTGAACACCTGCCTGCCATTGGAAGCAGTGAATTAATTCCTTGTTTTTTGACTTTTGTGCACGGCTTTTGTTTTACCTGTTAATCTGTCTGTCTCTCAATCCATGAGTTTTGTGGCTTTTACCCTTCCAGTCCTCTCCTCAGTCCTGCTGGTACAGGAGTGAGCAAGTGGCTGCCTGGGGCATGGTTGCTGCCTGGGTTGAAACTGTGACAGAGACCCAGATAAAGGACATGACTGGAATGAAACCCCCTGAGGTGGTTTGCCACAATGCTTTTTTCTGTTGGAGAGAAGTAATGGGAGATGAAGGAGCAAGTGAGAGGGTTTCTAGATTCTCGTCTACTTAAGGCTTTCCTATTGAAACTAAGAAAGTTAAGAATACTACCAATTCCACTCAGTTTTCTTGTGATGGTAGTATTGAGCTATGGCAAGAGGAGCTGCCATTTGCTGCATGACCTCTTGAAGCTGAAGCAGCTCTAAGGTTAGAGATCCTTGCCCTGGACTGAGAGAGAGCTCTTCAGACTTGAATGAAGAAGGAGCAGCAGCCATGTGATTTCACTTGCTTTGTTAACTGACTGCCTTCTCCAACCCATACAGCAGAGATGTACATGGAGGTCACTAATGTATCAGTCTGCATCTTGTTTTGATGGGTTACAAGCTTCTTATTCTTCTGTCCTGTGTCATCTAAGGCTCTTTAATTCTTGACAAGTTTTCAGTTTTAGTTCTTTAAGGGACTCCTGGGAAGACTTTTTTATTCTTAGAATGGTCTTTTTGATGATTGCCTGCTGAGCCATAGAAGGTGACCATTTTATAAATTCCTTGCTTGGTTTTATGAGAAAAGCCTGTCATTTTCTGTGTAAATCTTAAGTAATTTTTTCATACCGTTTTCTTTAAAAGATACTGTGACAACAAAAAAGGCTACCAAGGGTTTCCTTTGAACTGTGGTGTAGAATTGGTTGAGAAAAGAGGTTGGGGTTATAAGAAAGATGAGAAGATGAGTGTGAGTTATTGGCAGAGGTAGAGAAGAAAATTAATTCGCTTATAAATCCTGTTTTCCATGGATTTTATAATTTCAGTTGCTTACATATCTTGCTTGCTATTAAGATAATTAGTATAGGAAACTGTTTTTAATCTAATATGACGGTGTTCATTTAATGAACCAGAATTAATGAAAATTTCTAAAGTATTGTCTGATTTACCTTTGTTAGCAAAGATTGTTGAAGAATGAGAAGAATCAAGAAGAAATGATACTTCACTTCCTTCTGGACCTCTCTAGTCAATGTGGTGTCTCATTTCCCTGTACTGCAAGTGGGATGTCATTTGAGTTAACATCTTCGCTTCATACCATTCAGGATGATTCAGCTGTGGATGTGAAATCTCTTTGGGATGATGTGAGATTGCATCTTCGACAATTTTTAGTAAACAGACTGCAAAGTCAAGAAGAAACAAACACTAATGCTTTGCCACAACAAATGGAGTTTAAAACTCAGTGTGTACAGCAGCTTTTGTTTCTTTATCCCAAAGCAGAAGTCTTAATGAGGTATCAAAATATGCAGAATAAACTGGTTAGTGATCTTCTACAAAACTGTATTTTGTCTAGTTGTGGTGAAACAAATTTTGATAAGGTGGTTCATGGTTACCAAAGTTCCATACCCCAATTGTGCACAATGATAAAAGAAGATTTGTATATACTAAGTGGAACTATTGGTCCATCTTCGTCATTAAAGTTTATTAACGAAACTTACCTGGATACCATCACTGAAGAAATGACAGTTCTTCTTGAAAGACTTTGTGAGCTGCAGTTCAAAGAAAATGCTCTACACATTGTTAAAGCAAACAAGATTTCAAAGAAGCATAGAGGAAGAGTTCATGCTGTGGGTTAGTAATCTTAATTTATGTTCTCTGTAGTTAGTTGTTATTTTAATTATGCTACTTTTTTTTTTTTTAATATGCTTGATTATTTTCTGTGAAGAGAGAGACTTGAAAATAGTAATTACAGGTTTACGTTTGAAACACATTACTGCAGTTGAACTCTAGACCGTGTAAGAGAGAGTAACTCACGTAATTAAACAAAATCCTATTATAATCCATTGGATAATACTGTCATGCCATAGTAATTTTTTTCAGCCTGTTTTATTCCAGCTACTGAAATATGTACTAGAATAAGAACTATTTAATCCAGATTTATATAAACACAAACTGTTGAGTCTTCTACTCCCACTTTTTTTTAAAATTGTCAGACATATAAAGGAAAGATTATAGGAAATACTGTACAGTAATGTGTTCATAAAACAGATACACATCAGAGCTGACCCAAAAGATTAGTATGCAGATTCTAATTCTCAGACTAAGAAACAAACAGAAAATGCACTTACACTTTCTAGTCTTGTGAAAGTACAGTAAGTTCAAGTTAATACTGCCTGGTCATTTTTGCTTGTTTCAAGAAATGTCATATAGTGTATATACTACTGGGTTGCAGTGTTGGTGGGAAACAATGAAAAGAAGTAGTGTCAGAGTACTGATGAGATGTGAAATAACAAGAAATGTGGTTTTGGATTACATAGTGAGACGTGAGTCAGTGAAACAATTCACTGACAAAAAAAAAATTGCCTGGAGTTAACAGAAGTTTGTAACTTAATTTTACTTTCAGTCTCAAAACAGCTCACAAAGATGGGGAAGTTCAATTATCTCCATTTTACATCTAAAGCATAGAGTTTAAAGTGATCACAAACATGTCTCTCTGAAAAATCGTACTTTACCTCTGTATTATAAGATGGAAGAAAACAGTCATTCAATCTATTAATAGAGTATTTCCTCTGTCTACATTTTTTTTTGCTACAGGATGTGACTTAGCATGTTTTTGTGCCAGTACATCTATCAGTACAGATTTCCAGTGCACATTTCTTTGGTATAGTCAAAAGCACAGAGGAAGGTGAAAACAAACAGTAAATCTTAGGACTTTCTTGCTTTAAAACTTTAAAGCATTTTCTGCAATTAATTAAAATATCATTTCTGTATTTCATAAATATTAGACCAGATTTTAAATTTTATTGAAAATTCATTAAATGTCAGATTTCAGATGCAGCAGCTGTCTCTTTAGCCTCATAAAATGTGTTAAGATTTGCTGTTCATTAATATAATTTAATTCTCAGGATTACTTTCTTCATAGGGGCTGTCATATTCATGTGTTTGTGTTATTTTACTTCAAGAAGTTTATATGGGAAATAGCTATTGATTTGCTTACTGGTTTTCTACTATTCCTACTGATTTTCTGCAGAAAACTGCTCATACACACTTCAGCCAGAGAAACCATAAGGCACCAATAGTGAAATCAGAAATCAGGCTAAAACAAAATATGTGGTCAGAGTTGTGAAGTTTTGAGTGTGATTTCAGGTTTTTTTTTCATTTCTGGATGTGTCATAACCTATTATTTGGTATTATTCATCAATTCAAGCAAAAATTATCCTTGTATCATAACTAAAACAGTTATTACTGTGTAACTTATTTATCTATGAGCTCGTATGTGAAGAATCTTTTTTGGAAGGAGATTTCTCTTCTATAAATATATGAATATACTACATTTGTACCAAACTAAGTTATGTAAAGGCATTTTTTTCATTTAGAATTAAAATATTCACATGGCAGTTCACAGTGAAATAACTGTTTGGGAAATATTTTAAGAGATTTGTAATGGTGGCCAAGTTCTTAATGTCAAATGACTTTTCCTGCTTGGAACTCTTAAATTCTGGTACTTTGTTGCCTTACCACAAATTAGAGTGGAAATTTATTTTTCCTAACCAAACATAGGTTAGGTTAAAAGACAGCTTTAATAGATTACCTTGACAGTGATACCCAGTTTGCCAAGTATTAAAATAACCTCATGCATAAATATAGAGGGAAGGACAGAAAAAGAAGGTTTTTTCTTAGCTGAAAGACGGATGAGTTTCTTATTTTTTTATACATGTTGCCTCTGCCCTTTGGGAACCCTCAAACCAACACATTTCAAAATATCAGAATAATTTAATCTAGGGCATTCAGTTGGGACTGTTATCCCAGAGGTGAGAGAAGGGTTTCTGTTTGCTTAGTCCATCCTCAGGGTAATGTGGTTTTTATTTGATATTTGTTGTGGGTTCTTTTCGTAAGAACTGCTGTAATTTATCCTACTATACAGCTACTGTAGGGGAAAAAATAACAGAAAATAATAAAGCAATGCCAGAACCTCAGAAAACTTTCTATAGACAACCTGTTTCTTTTGGGAAAATAGAGGTAGTCTATAACAAGCTTTAACAGAGTTATCTTTAAAATTTTCCATATGTAATAATCTATATGTGCAGTAAGAAATTAACATTTTTCTTCTCATTCTGTACTAGAGCAGTTATTCGTGAAGTACTATAAAGAGATTGTTTCCATTTATCAGTACCTAGGAAGTGTGTGGCTTCACAAAGAAGCTGTCAAAATGGCATGTGAAAAGAGGCGAATTTTGGAACTCAGCGTCTTTAGTTGCCAACTCTAGTGGAGGCAGGTGGTTTTATGTTACAGCTTGATCCTCTTACCTATTAGATTTGTGCCTCTTCTTACCTTTAACAGTGCAGGATTCAGCCAATAGTGTTTGGGCTGTTACTGTACAAGGTTTTTATGTAACATTAATTATAATGTCTTTGTGTACTCTCAGAACGTAGTGTTTCCAGCTTGATAGAATAATGTGCAAGGAATGTTTCCCAACCCACTCCCTTAAGGTTTTTGGTTACTAATGGGATTTTGTTGTCTCAGACTTTCTATTGTATTAATCATTTGCATATTTCTAAAGTTTATGTAATTTTGTGGTATTTAAAAGTATATGAAAAATATCTGTTGACAATACTTAGCATGGAAAGAATCTCAGTTGGTTTTCAAGTTATCTCTTGAGATGTTTTGCTTCGATTTCCAGTGTGGTATTTCTCAGAAATTATTTGTGGTAAGTCTGTGTACTGTATTTTAGCTTTTGAACCTTTTTTTTGCCTTTGTTTCCAAAAATATTAAGCTGGTTTAATCAGGCATGACTAACATATTAATTTGTCATCTGTTAGGTGAGGAAACAGCTACTCTTACAGATTATAGGACATCGGCCAGAGAAACTTAAACCCCATGGAATTACAAACAGTTGATGTATTAGTGGAAGGTCTTCTTTGGCTTTAATTATATAGTTTTTGTATATAAATTGAGTATAAATACTTACGTAGACTAATTAGCTGTTTTTTCTAATTTCCTGTGGTTAAAATGAAACAGAGATGAGAGCTTTAAGTTTTAATTTTTCTGACATATTCCAATTGATTGGCTTAATATTTTTAAATATCACGAACTTTCCAGAGACCCTTAAACTTTTAAAATCATAACTAAACTTAATTTTTAAAATCTGAGGTAATAGATAGTGTGTTGCTAAATATCAGTAGTTCATAATTTTTAAGAAAAATTTTATTACAAAGTGGAGGTAAACTAAAGTGATACAGATTTAACTAAAAACATTTTTTGGTAGAAAATAATTAAAATGCCTTCAGAGATATACTATAATATTAATATGAATTAATTACACTTTTATCCCAGTATGTAGCCTTTTAGTTAGATGTCCAGCAGGCTTTCTTTCTCCAGAATATAACCAATGTCCATTCTATTATAAAGATATATTCAAATGCAAACTGTGATTTAAATTATTATATTTTAAATCTATTATCTTCGAATGTTCATGACTCCCTACAGAATATATTGTATTTGTGAAACACCTAAAATGAATATGGCATATAGCTAATCTTGAACAGAAGGACTCACTACCATGTACAGGAGCTGCATTTGTGCAGTGGAGTTGAGAGCAAGAAGAGAAACAGGCTCTGGAGTAATTTGTTGAAGTGAAGACAACTTTGTAATGTTAAATTAAAGTACTTGGTATGAAAAACCTCTTTTGAGCTCACTTATATTTACATATTCCCAGCAATTTGCTGAAGAGCTAACTTGAGATAAAAGTTTTCAGTTTTGCACATTTAACTTAAATTTGATTTCTTTACTATTTTTATATGCATATGGTTTTATTCCCCCTCATTTATAATTTCCTCTTTTTGAAATTAAGAGCTTTAGTTTCAGATTTGTTTTGATCCTTCTGTATAATTTTCATTGACTTGGTTTATGATCTCAATAGCCTCCATTATGGCCTAGAACAAATCTTCTATGACTTTTGTCTTTCCTATCAAAAATATACCTAAAATAGTATTAATACTTGCTGGTTTAGCAACTGCATGTTCAAAAATACCCCAACTATTCACATCTGGGAATAAAACTCAATAACTTTAATGAAATTCATCTTCCATTTATATCTGGAAATTGAAGAATTCCAAACTTGGATTAATGCAATTAATATTTATATATTTGTAACTTTTTTGGTATTTCTGTAAAGATGACAATTCATTGCAGAAAATTTACAATATTTGTACTGTGTTTTCTTGCCCATAGTCTACTATCTCTTTTTTTACAAGTATGAGGGTGAAAGGGGAAAGTGTTTTAGTCATTTGACTTGCTACTGTTCAGTCCTGAAAGTCCTGTTGCACTTTCTTAAGTGCTGAGAAGGCACATAATACAAAGTAATCCATATGGATTACAGATGATAATATCCAGTGTAGCATCCTGCTTCTGCAGATCAAATTAATTCTTTTGTCCAAATCCTTGGACTGGTACAAGCTGTCTTTCAGTTAAATTGCTAATGTGTCCCGAAGGCCACATGTTTATAATTATGAAGTTTGAGATCTTAATTATGGAAGTTATTTGAAGTTGGCTTTTTTTTCATAAATTTTAACTTCAGGGTATTTGAAGACCCACGTCACTACTGTAGTGATTTCTAGACATTAAAAAGAGAAAAATAAGAAAGTTATAATAAAAACTGTAACTTTGTCCTCCTTGCTTCCTTGCATGTCCCTCTTCTTGTTTTTCCTTACTTCAGGAGACCCACAACAACCTGTTCATCCCCTCCTGTGGACATGCTTGTTTTGTTTCTGTTTGTGCATGACCAGCAGCTTATGCGCTTCCATTATATTGCTGACTGCCTGGCCTCTCCTTATGTCTTCTATTTCTGATATCTCTGTCCCATTGCAAAGTGCCTGGCAACCTAACTTCTGTAGGAACAGGGCTTTAAGGACCTATATAAAACCAAATACAGAAAGAACGGTGCCTATGTGCAAGTCACCATTGCAACTGCTGACCCCTTGAGCTGCTCTGCGTTTATATTCAGAGAATTGTAAGGGTTGGAAGGGACCTGAATAATCATCTTCTTCCAGCTCCCCTGTCGTGGGCAGGAACACCTTTCACTATTCCAGTTTGCTCAAAGTCCCATCCAACCTGACCTTGAACATTTCCAGGGATGCGGCATCCCCAGCTTCTCTGGGCAACCTGTTGCAGTGCCTCATCACTCTCACAATCAAGAATTTCATCCTAACGTCTAATGTAAAGCTACCCTCTTTCAATTTGAAGCTATTTCCCATTGTCCTGAAAGGCACATGGTTTTATTCTTGGTAATTTTTTTTTCTAAATATTTTCACAATTAGCAAACACCAGCTAATTGCCTTCCTTTGTGTTTTCACAGGATACCTGCATTTTCTTCCTCAGAATGAACAGAGCATTTAACTCACTATGCTCTCTAATAATTTCATTCTCCTCCCAAGTGTAAAAGATGAAGACTGATTTACTCTATAGTCTGATATATTGTGAATGTTCAGAAGTCAATTTGACATTTATATACTGTAGTTTTCTCTTTAGCAATAAAAAGTGACAAAATCTGAGGGACAATTATGATGAAAGTCTCTCTTTTACTTCAGAATATGGGCCTGCATGAAGAAGACTTCGTAGGACTATGGCAGGTTAGAGGACGCTTCAAAAATGTCTTTAAAATATGCTCCTGTGCAATTGATTAAAAGAAAGTTGTTACAGGAGTCTTTTCAATGTGCATCTACCACCATTACTCACAAGTTAATGAGATGGTCTTGGCTGATTTTTGCCAAGCTGGAGAACCCCTTCTGTCATAAAATTGTACAGTAAAAAGTGAAAATTATTGTAATCACAATAGTTCGTTTTGAAAAATAATATAGGTGGTTAAATTAGGGGGGAGTGTCATGCCCACAAGATGCTTGTAACATGCTAAATTAAGATATTAATGTCCTTTTCACTGAAGCTTAGTCTTAATTTTCAAAAACCCCTCTATCTTCGATCAAGGGGCCACTGTACCTACTGAATTTTTGAAAAACAGAGCTTTCAGACAATTTATAGTACTTTTTACTACATTTACTGAACAGAGCAAGGCAATGGATATATTCCAGTCCATCTGAACTACAGAAAAACAGAGAATAAGGATGGTTAAAACCCAGTCCAACTTCTTAATTAGAAATCTAGCACATGGTCTCCATAAAATATTGTGGACTGTCTGAAGATCAGTTACTGATCTTAGATTTTCCAGAAGAGTTTATTTTGCCTAGAGTAGATTCAATCACTGATCACCCTCTGGCTAAGAATCAGATCTTTGTACTCTAGCACAAGGGACACTGTACTGACTTTGTGTTTATGTGCTGCAAAATTCCAGCAATTTCTGTAACACAGAAATTACATGTTCTGTTATGCACCATATTATCAGCTCATGTGTAAAGAAGCGTTTTAATTGTTTAATCTCACTCAGTGAGTGGGAACTTGTATCTTTATTGACACGTGATTAATCCTGCTTTTGTATATTAGTCTTTCTACAAAATATTTTTTTAAAAATTATGAATTTTGAAACATTTCTCTGGAAGTTTCTAAATGGCAGTGTCTGTCCTTTTTGCTGTCTGTGTAGATTTATTTTTTATGTATATATTCATTGGAAAAGTAATCATGAGAACTTTGTGGTGACTTTGCAACTAGGGTTTTGAAATACAAAGGCACAGGAAGCAAAAATAAGAGTACTGGCTTCAGCTGTATTTTTTTATATTGTTTGAACAAATTAGAACTGGCTCTCTTGTATCTTGCAGTAAGAGAAGCAGAAGTGACACAGGCACTTAAATCTCTTTTTTAAGGAAATATGTAGCATCTAATATCATGCATCTATCCTACAGAAAGGAATGATCAACACGTGATAGAAATTACTGACTGGTTGAAGGTTCCTAAAAATCTAATTTGAGTAGAGTAGTTCCAGTGCAATGAGCCAATCTGTGAGAGACTCAACCTCTGTGAATGCTGAAAATTGAAATTCAGCTAGCAGACATTTTTACATTTGCAGGCATTAAAGAAATATAAGGCAGATTAAAATAAGTATGTTGATTACTGTGTTTTCAAATACACATTAGAATTGCCTTTTATCAGCCAAGTGCTATAAAATGGTTTGCAGGGAAACACATGCAAGTCCTGTCAAAGTTAGAATTCATGAGAAGGTATGACAGACCTGGCAGTCCTTAATTACAATTTCAGCAAAGACTGAGGAAGATCAACTTTTAGAGTTCTTCAAGGACTCCTGTTTCAATGTAGCTGCTATTTTCAGTTATTTTCAGTAGGCTTTCTTAGTTTTTATGCTCTCTGAAGCATTCTGCTTTGGCATTTTCTATATGTGAGTGTGAATGTGATAGTTGAAGGAATGTTTAAAAAATGTCTGATCTTTCAATATTGATTATCAAAAAATTATTGGATGTCACATGCTTAATTCCTTAAATGGACCAGTCAGTTAATTAGTTCTAATTCAGAAACTAAATAATTTGTTTACATTTGAATTGTTTAAAGTGTCACTGTCTACCAGGAATTGAAGTGCATGATAGGAATGTCTTGTAATTTATTAGAGGGTATGCATGCTTTTGGGAATTAAGGAGGAGGTTGAGTATCTGGTTTCAGAGCAAACTGAGATAGATATCTGTGTATGAAATAATTTTCTTGAACATGATTACAAGGCACTTCATCCTCAAAGTGCTTCAGGAAGTCTTTGTAATCTGTTCCTCAGGGTTATAAAGGAGCTGTATGCTATGAAGGAGTCAGATTTGTGAGATAATTTGTTTAAGTTTACAATATAAATTTCAAGTCAGAGTGCAATGTTCTTGTTCTCCATCCTGTGTTTCCAGCACTGATCTATTCTTTCATTCATCATTTGGTCAGTAAACACGATTTACAATTAAAGATTTCATTTTGGCAGATGTACCCATGCAATGTTGACAAAAGACTTCAGCATTTGGTAGCAAACATCTAGCAACCTGACATGGAATCAACCTTCACTATGAGGTCAAAACTGATCTCATTTTACTGGGAAGATATTGTGGAGCAGGTTTTAATAAATTTTAATCAATAAAATAAAAAACCTCCTCAAATTAATTTCAATTTAAATAAGTTGCATGTGTAGTGAATATCTTTCAAAACATTAGTGTAGTTTTCACTGAGGTTGTTTAATAGCTGGCAGTGACATCTCTGTGACAGACACACTAAATTAAATCTATGCAAATTTATGCATGCTTATCATGTTTATACATCAGTTGAGATCCCTTACTTCACTGCATTTTTTTTTTGCCACATGCACAGTATGGGTATATGGCATAAACATTTATGAAAGTCATGTGGTAATGGAGATGTCTAATAAGAAAATGTTTCCCATTTTTAGGCCTGCGACCTTTTGTTTTTTAAAGGGACAAAAAATACCAATGTGTAGTTTTTTTGTGAAGGCTGCTTTACCAGGTTTTCCTGTAACTCCTGGGTCTCACTGCAGCTAACAGGGAGCTGCAAAGCAGGACAGTTGTTTAAAAACCTTTAACCACTCAGATAACAGTTTTCATCACTAACAGTTCTTTCTAGGTCAGTCAGTTTCAATCAGCAGAGAGCACATGTGATCAGTATATCTGATAAACTTGTCAGTGCCTTTTTAAAGTAGGATTCCCCAATCTATTCTATTCAACTCTACTCTCTCCTTTCCTTATTCACCATTTCAAGTGGAATCTTGATAAGACAGAGATACAAGCAGCTGTGTATAGCTAGCTCTGGCTACAACTAATTTGTGCAGAAAAAAATTAAATCAGGAGGTAAATTATTTCATGATTGCTCATTCCCAGCAGAGTTGGGCATCATTCTGAAGAAAATATCAAATAATTGGTTTCAGACCATGTCAGACACATGCAATTCCCTTCTCTAATGGCTGTGTGAGGTAGGACTAGGCCTCAGGGGTCACCAAAGAACTGAAAATAGCTTAGTGCCAGGCACAGCAATAGAGAGACAGAGCACATAGGAAATGAAGTGGCAATAAGTGCAATCTATAGGGGAAATGTGCTTCACTTGGAATTTAATATATTGGCTTAGAATCTGGCAGTAAGCCATGCAACAATTGTTTACATTTCTGTCAGCATCTGCATCTGTTCTGCTTTGTAAATGGCACTTATCTTTGAGTGTGTAAATGGTGGAATCAATAACAACTGTTAAGGGATTTCCTTTTTTTTTCATATTCCATAAAAATTCATGCTACAGACAATGTAGCCTTAGATTAATAGGAAACAGACATTAACAGGGTCAAAGGGATTTGTTTAGGAACATTTTATAGCTTCTTGGGTTTGCAGTAATTGTATCCATGTGACTTGAATGTATCTTGTAACATATCCAAATTAAACTGTTAAAAAAATGCTAGCTTGCAGTAATGAAGATGATTTTTTATAATTATCATAAGTACTGTGTATAGAAAACTGCTGGCACTGTTTGTAATAATTTAGTGTAATACCGTGTATTACATCTGCTATGCAGAAATACTAAGTTGCTTTTCACAGTATAAACAAGTTAGCGATTATATCCAGCAATACCAATTGTTTAAACCTAGCAATTGCATTAAAAACTGTATACCAACACACAGTTTGAGGAAACTGTGAGCAGATATCCATAAAAATAGAATATGTCTTTACTAAATGCAAATGAAAGAATAATGCGACTTATATACAAGCTCTGTTTAGGAGATAGTGTGCAGATGAATGCTGTCATAAATGCAAGATTGTTATAATAGTTATGGCATCACTTAAAAGTTAATATCACTGAGACCTGAGGAACACATTATTGTTAATGAAATTTATGTGTGTAACTCCCTCTGCATGGCTTTGAAAATTCACCTCTTGGAATACCCCTATACACAGTGACTGTCAGCAGCTAAGTTTGTTTTTCTTTATTAGGCTATTTCTTTCTGGATTTTAGCAAAATGGTAATTCCATTTATTACATATGCAGGTTGTAGTTAGATTTTAAATTTAATATTGCACTTTTGATGTTTTTATTTTCTGCCTTATATAGCTTTATTGAATGAAATCCCTGACATTGCCTACTTGTGTCTGTAGTAGAACAATACTGTAGATCTATCTTACATGAAATCAAGCCTTAGAAATGGGGACAGATGAATGATATTTAATGTACTGTGTATTGGGAAGGTATTTTATAGTATAATTGTTTAAGAGGGTTTTAGACCCTTGGTTCCTGCTGAAAGAAATCCCTACTGTAATCACTGAAGAAAACAGTCATCAGGTTGCTTTCCAAGGATTTCACCATGAGTCTCAGAAGCAGTTTAGCCATGTGGCTCTGTAGTATGAGTAGTAAAGGCTAATTAATCTGAGAGCAACATTGTCATAATGTGGTTATTCTTTACCATTTAGAGCCAGCTCATGTCTGATGCACACTTTACTGAGTCACGCACCTGGATGAGTTGAAATGATCAGAATTAGGAGCTCATTTTTTGAGATGTTGTAAATTCAAAATTCTTTAAAATATTAGAGGCGCCATGCTCATTTAAAAAATATAAAGAGAAAATAATAACAAAAGTTGCATTTAGCTTATGGGTCTCATTCACACATGTTTTCTTATGCCTTTTGAGATTTTTAGTGCCTCTAGGCTATAACCAAGGGAGTTGGAACACTTTTTTTAATGGTTTCAAGAGGTACAGCTTTGAGGAAAGTATCACTTTTGAAACTTGTTATAAAATCACAAATTAGCAGATATACACAGGTCATCTAGATCTAGCTCAGCCTTATTTCTTATGCATCTTCCTTTTCAAAGATGAGGGAAAATCTTTAAAAGTGCTAAGATAAAGGCAGATACCTTGCTACTGAATTTAAGTACTTAGGAGAAGGTCAGATACTATAATCAATTGCTTTATAGAATGTCTTTCACTTTATGTCGCTTGAAAAATGCCTTAATTAACTTATTAGCTGTCTTAGAATTCATATGAGCACCTCTCAACTTCATCACTGATGAAGTGAAATTCTGTGATACCATCTGTCCAGCTACATCCAGCCAAATGGTCTCTGGTAAAATGGACAGCTTTATTCTTCTACAAGGGTGGCATGTCCTTCAGATCTTAGGAAAATTTCTTCAGCTTCATTTCTGCTAAAATGAAAGGCCAAACCTGAAAATAGTACCCCTAGTTTCTCCAGTGTTGTATAACTGCATCAGCTGCCTTGGCACCCAAACCTTGCATAAATTGATAAACACCCTTCTTTTGAGCCTTCTTTTTCTGTTAGAAAAATTCTCTAAGAGAATTAGAGAATGTTGTTTGGGTTGACATACTTCTGGTGCCTGTTTTTTGATAGTTGGGGTAGTAAATCAGCATGCTTGAAGAAATTAAATGTCCTTTAGGTCTCCTTTACCTCTATGTGGTAGGAACTCAAGAGTACAGATGATTGCATGGAAGTTTTGAGCTTATTCCTTTGCTTCATTCCAGTTTTGTGTAATGAAACATCAAGATTTATTTACTTGCTACAAATAAATGCAGTTCAGGTTCAAGTGAATTCAAGTAATTTTTTTGTCTTCTCCCTCCTATTCCCCCAGAAAGAATGCAGAAATCTCAAGTACTCTCTCTTTTTTCCTCTTAGCAAAATAGTTGTGCTATCCTCCATGAAGCAGAAAGACAGTTTCCCAATTTTCTGAGGTTTTTGTTTGAAAATTCAAATTCCTTAAGAGCTATGCAACAAAGTCTTGTGTGCATTAGTGAGCCTGAAGGCCCTGACCAGCCTTTTCAGGGACCTACACAGCAGCCTGCCCAGAAGATCTATTTCACCTGCACCTGAGTCCTCAGTCTCTGCTTGCACTATGTCACAGGTGTCCTGTTGTTCATCTACCCCAGAGCTGTGGGCCCCATTTATTCAATTTTCCTGCCATGAGCTTGAACCTGCCTTATCACTATGGTTCCACTGAGTGGTCACTAAACTCTGCCTGACTTGTGGTTACCTTCACCAGACCAGATCTAGGCTCGAAAGAGCGAATTAGCTTCCTGATTCGACTCAGATTTGTGTCATCACCATTAACTTGGCTGATGATCTGGACTCTTAGTTGAAACCTGTCAAGTCAGGGTCTGTCTTACTTGGGATCTGCATGATTGGGCCCTGGCTGGCAAGGAGCCTGTCCTGCTGGCTGTATTATCATGCTTGACTCCCTGTCAGGGACTTCAGTGGGCCCTGACACTGTATTCATTTGAATCTTTCCTGTTGTAGCTTAAGATAGCTCATTTTCCTGACTTACGGTAGTTCTGCTAGCAGATTTGGCCTCCAGAGCAGTTTAGAAATCATCAGCATAGGCACTGGTTTTGTACAGAAGTATTGGTGTGATCCTTGTTTTGCAGAGACTGAAGCCTGGGGCTGTGTTCAGGAGATCAGAACCTTTTTTACTCCTCTGTGTTCGTTTAGATCCTGATCTCAACTTTTTTTTGAGCAATACTTGTAAATCAGCTCATTGGCACATTGAAAAAGGTTGTAGAATGCACTTCACCTCTCTATAGCTTCTGTACCAAATCTTCTGTCCCTTTTCAGAAATTCTCTCTAGGTATTGCTTTAGCAGAAAGCCAACATATCCTATTGTTATGGAGGTACTATAGAGATACTGTTTATGTTTGTCTGTGTCCAAAGATCCTGCTGCATCTGTTTCCTTGTACAGGGACTACATGAATTAAAGTCAGACATGCAGAAAAAATCAAATTTAGAAGAATGATAGTAGTAAATTGCATGTGGTTTGGGAAGGAACCACCTTGGTTTGTATCATGTAACTTTCTCCATTTCCTTTCTGTCCTGCAGTTAGACTAGAACGCTGTTGCTTAACTGATTCACGGCTGGCTGAGATGAGCTTATTGGGCTTTCAGCCACCCTGTGTATTGTCCTCTGGCTTGGACAGAATGCTAACAACAATTTCAGACCGTTTTCATAACGGAGGGGTGCACAGTGTCACGTGGGTAAATGAGTTATATTAGTTTTCTCACCTAACCCTCCAAGTCATGATCCATTCGGTAACATTTCCATAGTAGCCTTCATGTCTATTTCACATCTTTCCACATGGAGACATGTTCTCTTCATGGCAATCTTCTACAAGATTTATAAACCTGTTTTGAGATGTTCTCTATGTCATTGCATTGGCTGCTTTGCTCTTGGCTGTTACACAGTTCTTAAAGGTTTCTGTTCTGTGGTTGTCCAATCAGAACAATGTCAGAAAAGAAGTGTCTTTTCATTCTACTCTGCTAAAAAATGGACAGTGATGTGCTTGTTCAAGCAGGCTGGTCAGTGTTCTTCAAAATTAAATGCTGTCAGTATTTTAAACCTAATGATCTGCATGTATAGAAGGCTTTCCAGTCAAGCTTTGGATACTCAGGTACACTACTTGAGCATCAAGCACTAAATAAATGAGTTGTTATTTCTGAGAAACAATAAAACTGAAATATATTCTGAATGATCATTAAAAGTAAAGTTTTTACTTTTTCTGAGTTTGGTAATGTATTCTAAAAAATAGCATCACTGTGGTATATCTTTGTCTTCTACGTTCACTTTCTTTCAGTCTAATAAGGATGATATCATTTAAGGCAATCAAATAAGTGGACTGTTTCATTGTTGCTCCATAGATGGGGCAGAAATATCACCAGGTTTTCTAATTATAGGAGACAGAACTAATGTTCTGTTCATTTTTAGGATGTGTTTTGTGGTTCTTACACTGCAGACTCAAGCAGTCTTTTCATGTCAATTAAAATTCAGATTATATTCTCTAGTTTTCAGGTAAGGAGTAAAATCCTGTGAATGTGATTTTTTTGTAGGTTTAAGACTTAAAATTAAAAATCCAGTGATAGATCTGTTATTTACTCATTATTCAGAGAGGAAAGACATTGACAGAGGCAATTATGTATAACTCTTTTGACATTCTTAGAAATGCAAGGAACTAAGATGAATACATCAGATCCACATTCAGATGTGGATGCAAAACCTGTATTCCAGTCTCTAACGCTTTAAAACTGGAATAGCAAATTATGGAATTAGCTCTGCTATTTAGCTCTATGTCTATTTAGAAGTGATTTGTAAATGCCTAAAAAAATATTTAGAAACTTTGAGGGAAAAGGTAGATACAAAGTACTTAAAATTTGCAAAGGTCAGAAAGATTTGACGCATAAAAGTACATTTCAATCAATTTCTTTTTATGTTCGTCTTTCAGAGCTTCTGTTTCAAAGTACTCTGGCTCTCCCTCTGACACTTACTAGATTAACTTTTCTTCTGATGTTACATCTGCAGCAGAATTGCGTAGGAACATGGTATCAGCTCACCACAATTTGCATAGAAGTGCAAATTTGTTACATTTAAAGACATTATAAAATTAAAGTATTTAAACCCATGTGGTTTGGTAATACTGAATTGGAAACATCTCACAGTCATTTATAGTCTGACTGTGCTGAAATCAGAGTTCCCTAGTTGATGTGACATGATTATATGTTATGAGTGCATGTGTTAACCTTTCAAAATAAAATGTTCGGTTTCTTCTTTTAAATACCAAATGCTGATAGTTATAATACTTGCTGATATTTGCTCACTGACAGTCTCACTTGTTTTCAAACCCCACATATTTAAAGTTGTGGAGTGTTAGATTGATGTTTCTTTCACTCAAATGTCATATTCATCAACTGTATTGTGCTAGCAGATTGTTAAACAGACAAGGTGATTTGCAGAGTGACAAGCGATGTGATGTCCCAAACCATTAAAATACAGTAATGATGTGTTTTTTCCCTTTCGGCTTTTGCAACACAGTGGATTTTCTGTAAAACACAGGTGAGAACATTCCTGAGTAGATCCATGGCGTAGAAAAAATCCAAGTTAATGAATAACAGAACCTGGAAGTCAGTTGGAACCTCACAGATAATTGAGAAGTTCTGAAGAGTTAGAAAAAAATAATGTAACAGTATTATATAATGAGAAAAAGATACATTATAAGGAAAATTAAATTGCTTGATGTATTATACTGTCTTACATAATCAGTTTTGAGTATCTTTTTTTTTTTAAAGCTATAATAAAAGCTATTTTTTAATTTTACTTGAATAGCCTCCCAGGAATACCACAGGAAAGGACGGAACTTCTGCTTAACCTTATATCAACTCAAATGTCTTTCTCAACTTATCAAACTCTTCTTATTAATGGAGGAAAAAATTGAAGAGCTCTCCACAGAAATTCTGCTGCTGCCTTCATTTACGGAGAGGAATAAGAATGTTCAAGGTAATGAATGATTGTTCTGATTTAATGGTTTACCTTGTGTAAAAGAATAATTTTATGCTATTTTCAACATTAATTACGTAATTTATGTCATCTTATTTTTCAAATAAATGTGTTTCCATAATCCACTGAAAAAGCTTTTGAAATGTGCAGATTTACATTTGAGCATGATGACTTGTAGAAAAGAACTGATTGCTGTGTATAAAGATGTGATGTACTAACTGTAGATATTGATGGAGAGCCATGATGAAAAGCTATCAAACACTGCAACAAGATATCTCCTACTTGATTCTCTATAAAATCCTGTGTCTCATATAGGACACAACAATACTTGGAGTCTGAATTCTTTGAAACTGACTTTTTCTGAACTTGTTTTTGAAAACTGCCTTTTTCAAGAGAGAAAGCACATACATGAATATCAGTTTAGTTGATCTTAGTGTACATGAAACTAACCGCTAAAGGATATAGTCCATTCTTTACCTGTATTTCTCACACTTACTCATATGCACTGTGTTTACTCGCATGCTTATCTCACTGGCTTCAGTGGCTGTGTTACAGAAGGAGGCTCTACATCAGTAAAATGATCAAGCCTCACGTTTGCATTTAGGTTCCAAGCTCACCTTTTTTCCTCTAATTGTATTCAGTAGAACTGGGTATCATGAAAATTCAGGTGAATAACACCTTCATATGCTTATAAGTAATATGCTTATAAGTATTATTCTTCTCTGCTGCTTCTGCCAGTGGAGACTCCAAGTCATGAGAGAGAAGTGGTTTCAAGAGCTTTGATTCTATTGCAGGAAAAGATCAGACCAGAAATGAGGCCAGGCTGCTCAGGGAGAGCGGATAGGTGAAATCAAATGTTCACTATCTATAGGCTGAGGAGAAAGATATTTTGGGAATGATGTTGTCTCAGAATACAACATTGATGAAAATAAAAATATTAAATAAGAAATGTTTCAAGGCACGCATTTTGTTATTGTATTCTTTACCTCTAATATTGACACTCCAAAATAAAGAAATACAGGTTAACCTATATATTTTTAGAATATACAACAAAGCTCTAATAAAATGTGTATTCAAATTCCATTTTTGCTGACTTCAATGACTTCAGTGACTTCAATGTATTTCTTCCTCCTTTAGTCAGTTTTACTAATTCAAGAAATGCTAAGTTATTATTATGCATTATAATTTATGTTTTATGTTTATATTTATATTCTACAAAGAGGTCTTAGAATAAACTTGTACAGTTTTCCTCATGTGTTGGACAGGCTATACACTCAGGATGGGCAATGGTAAATGTACTTTGTATTACTGTATCATGTGTAAAGAAATTGTAAAAAAAGGAAGTGTAAAAAAAATCAAAAAGTCTTGAATGCAAAATTTATTTGATATTTATGTGACTATATTCTAAGGCAGGTGGTCTCCAGTAATTCAGAGAATTTAACAATTTCAAGATTAGCAATAAATATTTTACTTTCCAGGAAGTAAAAATTATCCTGCTTAATTAATTAATAAAAATTTTCCAAGCTTAATTACATCCAGAACTATTTCTCCAAAGAGTGTTAAGCTGCCTTCTTTGAGAAATGTTCTTTTAGAGTAATCATGTCCATAGCAAGTTGGTTCTTAATTGGTACCTCTACTTAATCAAATCTGAATTGGGAAAATATTATTAGACCTTGTAGGAGGCAGTCTCGTGGGTAAAAGGTACATTCCAGAAAAAACACAGAATTCATCTTACCCTGAAAAATAATCAAGGGTAAATATTTTTCAGGTGCTTTTAGTGAAGTCTTCAGACATACTTTTGTTTTTAGGGTTGCTGTTTTGATCAGGTGGTTCTATTCACAAAACTGTTTGCAGTGATCTGTTTACAGATAGTTTGTGAAAAGAAGACATGTCCGGAAAAATTTTTAACAAGAGGTCTGACTAGAAGAAAGGTTTATTGGTGTTATTTTATTTTCATATTGTTGGAAATCTCATTTGTAGTGAAGTGAGGTGAAAGATGATTTAGTGTGGGAGAATGAAAGCTATGTTCCCAGTAGTTCCAAGTTGTGTTAAGTACCTAAAAGGATTTAAGAATTTAGGATTAAGGATTTAAGGTTTGTTATTGTCCTATATTGGGTTGATAATTTTATTTTTTTCACTGAGGATGGCTGAGTCTTTTTATAAGAAGGGTTGGTTAGAATCCTTGTTTTATTTGCATCAGAACACATTGTAATATGTGACTAGACAATATAATGGCCATCTTCAGTACTTATTTAGAAGACTTATTACTAGAAATATTGTTTAATTTAGCAGAGTCAGGATTGTAGGTAAGTCTGAAGCAGCTTTAAGTTATCTTGAGTACAAAGGTCAGGTTTACAGTGCAGCACGTGCTGCAGAACCAGTCTAAGAGACAGTGAATTAACCCAACTGAAGTGAATGCTGATGGTGCTAGACAGTTACCCATACTCTCAGTGGGTTCAAGCTAGGTTGGGTATATCCAGCCTACCCATCAGTCTCCGCAGTGAGGGATATCTCAAGTGTCAGTGCACTGCAAGTAGTACTGCTGGCAAACTAGCTAAAGACGGCTGATTCATAAAAGGTAGATGAATGTCCAAGTCACCTAAAGTTTCCCTAGGCATTGTGTAGACAGAAGCCTTGTACTTGTTTCCTTTATGTTTTGGTTGCTTTTAGTGTTCATGGGAGACTTTTAATCTATGTAGCTCACACAGAGGTGCAACAAAAATAATGGTTTTTTCATGTGCTTGTGTCAAGTGGTATGTTTATGTGTATAGCTGTTTCAATGTCAATTGATTTTTTGTTTTATATTCTGTAGTACTTCAGTTTTGATATTTAGAACATGTATAAAGTTCCATCAGAGACAAAGTAGTTCTTTGGATGGTTCCTCTTTGTAAAATTTTTTTTTGTCCCAAAGATGGCATCTGAGTTATATCTAAACCAGACGGTTTCTTGGCCCTCATTTTTCCCTAAACCCAGCAATGACAAAGAGCAACGGCTGCATAAATTGGATGTAAGAAGAACACTTAGGGTTTATCACAGAAGAATCAAAGATTTCATATCTTCTGACAGATTGTTTGTACTCTTAGGGGGTCTTAAGAGGGGTCAAATGGCTTCTAAGAGTTGCTTAGCTAGATGGTTAAGGGATTGTATTAGAGAGGCGTATGTAGTTAAGGGTAAAGAGGCTC
This sequence comes from Onychostruthus taczanowskii, assembly GCF_017590055.1. Lineage (NCBI taxonomy): Eukaryota > Metazoa > Chordata > Aves > Passeriformes > Passeridae > Onychostruthus > Onychostruthus taczanowskii. The sequence goes on from NW_024505008.1 coordinate 2,798,894, forward strand.
CCAGGGTTTGTAAAGCTCATTACACTAGGACTATAGCTGCTTCTTGGGCGGAGAGGTCGAAGGCTTCCACATTGGAAATTTGCAAGGTGGCCACCTGGGCTTCTCTTCATACTTTTTCATTGCATTATTGCTTGGATGTAGTCTCTTCTGCAGATTCTGCTTTTGGTAGGAGGTTGCTTGTGAACCAAAAAAAGAACAGTGAAGAAAAGAAAGACATGTAGTTCAGAGTTCTAGCTGGCAACAAGACAAGTTTCTTTGCAGCGTGCACAATGGAATCCTATGAAGACCAATTTAGGCCGTTGAAAATAGATGTTAGAGGGAAGTACTGCCTACCAGTGTTCTCTGATGGTAACCCCATGGCAGACAATAGCACCAAAGGAAACAGTGAACCAGAGTGAACTCTGTAGGGAGATGGATGTAGAGAGTTTTTAGGTGATACAGATAGGTCTCTGAGTTCAGTTTGAGAGTTCTTTATCTGGCATCTTCTGGAATATAGTCAGAATTCTCATTTTCACAAATTACTTTACATAGATTGGAGAAAAGAATTCTCTGAATTGCATTTTCCACTCTACTTCTTTTCACTGTTCTCCTTCCAATTCTTCCTGATTTTAATTTTGACTTTACCAGCAGTAACTTAGTGTTCCTCAATATGTACATGCCAAGATTTGAGCTTGATTTAAAACTGTATTTGTGTTATCTAAGCACAGTTTTTAAAAAAGATAGTATCAATATACATTTTATCTACTACTAATGTGTTCTTCAGGTTATCCTTTAAATCAAAATAAGGAGAAAATCATGCAAAGTTCTTGGACAAACAAGTGAAGGCATGGTTTTCTACCCCTGAACATTAGTGTGTCATCTGGACAAGACTGCTACTCTGCCTTTCAGAGAAAAGGTATCTGTATTGTTCTGTCGTTTACAGGACATTAATTCGCAATGGTGTATACCTTCATTCCACTACAGGCATTGGATTTCATAAAATTATAGGAGTAACCATTCCCAGTTTTTTCTTGACTATTTAACCGTTTCATCTGCAGGTATCTTGTCATGCCTACTGTGATGAGATAGTCTACTTCTCTATTTACATTCAGCTGAAATTAATGAGATGTTCTAAGATACCTAGTACGTCCAGATCACAGCTTCTCTTTGAAGCAATCAGGAACATGATTGTCTACAATCAAGTGTTAAGCATGAGACTTGGGTTTAGAACTCTGCCAAATTGCATTCTCTTTCCAGCTTTAAGATAGATTTTCCTTTCCTCTTGGGTTTTCAGAAGCTTCTTGTTAAGACTTCTAAAAAATCAAAAATATCTAATGTGCTTTCATCTGTCTCACATTTTTTCCCCATTTCAGTGAGAAAGGTGAACTTTGGACAGATCAGATAACGAATACCAAGAAAGGCTTTTTCCAGTGGAGTGCTTGAAAACACTGTGGGTGAATTTGTCAAATCCTTAGGTTTACAAGCTCTGTCTCATGGGACTGGGAAGATTTGCAAAGGTCTTTCCTTCACACTTTAAATAGAGATGCTTAACTCTATATCCATTTCTGGAAAGGGTAATAAAAGGAATGTAGAATAAAATTTTTGAGGTGCATCCTCCTAACTGACTTTTGTTCAAAGTTGCAGTATTGCAAGAGTTGCAATTGAAGATTAAAAAAAGTTGTGATTTTTGCTTTGGTCTCAACATAAGATGTTCAAGTATCTTCTTTTACAAATACACAGCTTCAGTGGATCAATCCAAAGTAAAGATGAATTTACACTATTAGGAGAATATGATTTCAGAGGTGCATTATCTGCATCTGGGCTAGTACAGTTTGCTTGGTATAGTAAAATAAGTAAAAAGTTCATTATTGAAGATAGATGGCAGAAGGTTTTTTTGACCCATAGTTAATCAGTCATAACAATTTTTTAGTTGTTATTTATACATGGAAGAATGGTTCTTTCTACTTCTGCAAGATGTATTATTTCCAGTATGGTTTCAATAAAAGTTCTGACTGAGCTGGCTGAATCCAATTTGTAAGCTACTTTGATAGCACTGATGCTTAGCTTATATACAGATAGTGAGTAGCTCATACAAAAGCTTTCCTTGATACCTTGCTGCATGCAATATGGTATCACAATGACTGGGCTTATGGCCCTAAATGCTATAAAAATAGGAAAGCTGTGGAATTCTATAGAAAAAAAATTAATAGAACTTCTTATAAGAAAAAAATAATTATATTTAAAATGCAAGAGGTGTCACTATCATTCTTCAGTCTTTGTAATCACCATTACAAAACCAGAAAATTACTGAATTGGAGAAAGAAATAAACAGATAAGGGGACATAGGCAAACAGTTGTTTTGAAGAGAAGAATAATCCCAAACAAATTTTAATACACACAAGGAAAATTTGCTGAAGCATTTTGATTTTAAGTGTAGCACTGGATATAATCTTGTTCTCATTATTTACAATCAAAATTATTAAAGCTGCCTGGTTGGCAAACTAAAGAAAGTACACAAATTATGAACAGTCCATCAGGACTAGATGTTTGTAGAACATCAGTTTCAAGAAAGACATAGCAAGGATTTGTGGTTAATCCAATCTTCCCTAATAATTAAGAATGCTGAAGGTTTAGAATATGCTCCGGAAAAGGAGAAAACGTTTTTCTTCAGCCCCCATCTTCTTTCACAACATTCATTTTTTTCAGCTCTTTCTGCAAATCCTTTTCTCTAAACAACCATGTGAGAAGAACCACATGCATTTCTTTTTATCTGTGCAAAAGCAGTTTGATATGTGCTATTCAAAGAGAGGAGTCAGAGAATTTGTCTAGATAGGTATGTTTCCTCTGACCCATCCCTGCCTTTCTGTCTGCGGTAGCAAACTAATGTGGACTGCCTAGCAGCTGTACCTTGAATAAAGCTATGATTCTCTTTCCCAGGAGAGTTTGCTCATTAGGGCAACACAGTCAGAAGACAAGTTGTAAAGCCCTAAAATCCTTACTTGATGAGACACTTAAAAGGGCTTGTGGTTTTTCATAGTTAGACACACAGTACAGATACCAACAAGATATTCTCAAGAGGTCAAAGCAACTTTACTGGCAACTTCAGGATATCAAGGAACTTTAGCAAAACGTTTAGGCCAGCATTCAATCAACATAAAACACTTTTCAAAGCATTAACTTGGCCCATTCAACTTTGCGAACTCTAAGCCGGTTCAATTTTAAGTTACTCAAAAATTCCAAGAAGAGGGAATTAAAAGAAGAAAGAGAGAAAGGCAGAAATTATACCGAAAAGAACAAACCTAACTACCACTCCTGGTTCCAGCAGTGTTCAGCTCATAAAGATTCAAAGAGGAGACAGGGTCAAGACATGCTGACCTTGTGTCTCAGGTTAAATACCCTTTGGCTTTCCTGGGCCCTTCCCCAGGTGGGAGTTTCAGTCATCGGGCCACTCTAGGGCTGAGCTGGGGCTCCAGGGGCAGGGTGTGGAGCATTGCCTGTAATGTGCCAGGGACTGGCGGCCACTCTGGGCTGGGACACAGGCTCTGGGAGATGGAGTATATGGAGCAATGTTCTGCCTCACCAGAACAAGACCTGACCTGTCTCTTTCCCTCACACAAACCCCTGAAACATTTTGAGCAAGCATTCCTTCCAGTCTCTCACACAAGTGAAGAAGTCTCAGGACAGGAAGGATATAATTTGTTATCTGTCTCTGTGGAAATAGTGTTTGAGAGGAAGGTTGTAGTAGTATCTGAAGAGTGGAGGCTCTATGGGGGGCTGTGGCTAAGTGTACAATGTTCAAGATACAGTGGGAAGGTGACCCTTGCTAACTGGAGGTTAAATCGAAGAAGAAGATGGCTTTAGCCAGCCATACCCAGATGAGATTTGGGGAAAGCAAAAATTTGAGAAGCCAAACAAAGTCAGTGAAATATGGGGGACTTGAACCTGCAGCTTCTTTGAGAAAACCAGTGAAATTTTTAATGTATGTAGACCTACATGCACAAGCATAGATACATATGAGTATAAAGCAGGAGTGTCCAGACTATTAATTAGAAAAGGAAGTACGATAATGTAGTAGAACATGTTAATTTGATAATGAAGGAACCTGTTAAATGACTGGTATGGGTGTAAGCATCATTTGTCTCTTTGGTCCAGGCCTGTGGTCCTGGAGTCACAAATCTGCCATCAGCTGAATACCTATTTATCTCAGCTGTAAGTTCTTAATAAGTAAGGCAGCAATGCTGTGAATAGACAAGGATTTTAGCTTAAATGTTTAAGGTTTTCTTTAATGTCTTGATATAAAAAGTTTTAAATAGTAGATCTAAGTAGTGACAATAATACAAGAATGTGAATGTATAGAAGCTTACTTGTGGTTATAGTTAGAATGTGATATCTATAAAAAAGAAGAATTGAAAGGAAAAAAGGTAAATTTAAGGTAGAAAACATAGAATAGAAAATAGGGAAAATATCCAGTCAGTTAGACTATTATTTGGGTTTTTAAAATTCTGGACCGATTTCTAAAGAAAACTGTTAGAAACTTTATTATAAAATACATTAAATTGCTGAAAAAAACCCAGTAAGTTTCTGGTACTGTCTGTAATGATGAGGATCAGGGAGTTGGATGGCCTGATTAATATATTTTGTTTTTATGTTCTACTATTTTATTTTTCATTTTTCCCAGCTTAAATCTGTCAGTGTATTTTGAAAATGCAAACAAAAATGGTATTTGGGAAAAAACCCCTCCAAATGTACAAAAAATCCCCCAAAACAAATAACCCCACAAAAACTTCAAAGCTCTTCAATGTTGTATAAGTGTTTGAAAAACAGTGTTTCTTTTCAGAATGCAAATCAATTAAGGAAAAGGTTACATCTATTTTGGATAAATTAAATCCAGTGCTGGAAATTTCAGAATACTGAAGACCTCCAAGGTTATGACTGGAAGATAATCTTTGACAATGATTTGGTAGCACCTGGTCATTTAAAACCTCTTTTAAAATTTCATGTTTCTTATGAAATACATTACTTTAGGAATATCTGCACCAGTGTTTATGTTACAAGACAGACTTTTAAAATACATATCATTGGGTGTTATTCTTGTATCTCTTTGTGACTCACAGAATCACAAAATGGTTGAGGTTGGAAGGGATCTTCATATTGTATTCATATTGTCCAACAATCCCTGCTCAAGCAAGGCCTTTGGAGCCAATTGCCCACAATTATGTCCAGATAGCTTTTGAGTATCTCCAAGGATGGAGATTCCATAACCTCTCTGGACAACCTTACAGTGCTTGGTCACCTTCACAGTAAAAAAAGCAATTTCTGATGTTCAGAGGAAAACTCCTGGCTTTGCATCTGTGACCATTGGCCCTGTCATCGTGGAAGACTTATTCTGACCACTTTGGACCCTCCTTTCAGGTATTTATATATATTAGTGCCCTGCTCTTTCTCTTCTGTTGCTCTCCTCCATTTACTTTGTCATCTTCCACGGCCCTTTGTTAGACACTCTCCAGTATGTTCATGTCTGTCTTGTACTGAGTAACCCAGAACTGTACACACCACTCCAGGTGTGGCTCATCACTGTTGAGCAGAGAGGAAGAAAAATTTCCTTTGACCTGCTTATAATTCTTTGCCTGATCCAGACCAGATACCTTTTTACTGGCTTATGTTCAACATCATGTACTTCTGGACCCCCAGCTCCTTTCATGCAAAGCTTCTCACCAGCTGGGAGAACATCAACATAGAGTGATGCCTGGGTTTATTCTTCCCCAGATGCGTGACTTTGCTTCTTGGAATTTATGAGGTTCTAGTGTGCCAATTTCTCCAGCCTGTTGAGGTCCCTCTGGATTGGCACCATGACTGTCTGCTGCCCTGTTTGATGTCAGCTGCAGACTTGCTGATGGTACACTGTACCCCATCATCCAGATCATTAATGAAGATGCTAAACAGGATTGGACCTAGTATTGACCTCTGAGATAGATTGCTAATTACTGCCCTTAGACTTTGTACCACAGATCGCTGCATTTGGGGCTTGGCTATTCTGCCACTTTTCAGCTCACGTTACTGACTGCTTGTCGAGTCTATGCATCTTGTCTACATCTTGTCCTCTAATGAGATCTTATGGGAGACAATGCTATGGGCTTTATTGAAGTCCATGCGGAAAACATCCAATACTGTCCCCTCATCTACCAGGCCAATCATTTCTTCATAGAACTTTATCACACTTTGGCCAAGCATGACTTCCTGTTACTGAAGCCATGCTGAGTGCTCCTGATGAATTCTTTGTAGGCACCTGGAAATGCCTTTGTTACCTTCCTTGGGGCAGAAGTGAGGTTGACAAGACTCTGCTTCCTTGAGTCCTCTCCTCCTTGCCCTTTTTTAAAATAGGAGTGACATTTGCTTTCTTCTTGCCTTTGGACTCTTCTCCCAGTTGCCATGATTGATCAAAAATTATTGAGTGGCCTTGCATTGACATCTGCCAGCTCCCTCCACGCTGGCAGGTGCATCCCATGAAAGCCCAAGGATTTCAGTATGGTGAGTTTGCTTAGTTATTCTCAGACTTGATCCTCTTCCATCTAGATTATGTCTTCCTTGCTCCTGGTCTCTGGTGCCTGGGATTCCTGAAGGTTGGTCTTGACAGTAAATACTGAATTTAAGAAGACATTCATTATCTCAACTTTTTCCATATCTATGTTACCAGGTCCCCTATCTTGCTGAGCAATGGGCTCATGTTTTCTCTAGTCTTCCATTTATCACCTGTGTACTTACAGAAGCTCTTCTTGTTGTCTTTGACATCCCTGGCCAAATCAGATGCATTTGCGTTTTAGCTTCCTTAACTTTTTCCATGCTCAGAAGTTATTTATGTGTTCCTCTTAGGTTACTCATCCTTACTTCCACTCTCTGTATGCTTCGTTTTGTGTTTGAGTTTGGCTAGGATCTTCTAGTTCATGCATGCAGGCCTTCTGCCATTTTTTTTTCAGCTCTCTTGAGATTAGCAGAGGTGATACTTGAATATTAGTCAAATTTCTTGTGTCCCTTTACCTAGGGGGCCTTATCCTGTGGGACTCTTCCAAGCAGACATTTGAAGAGGCAAAATCTGCTCTTCTGAAGCCTGGGGCTGTGATCTTGCTTTTTACCCTTCTTTGTGCTCTCAGGATCTGGAACTCCACTATCTCATGCTTGTATCACAGGGAAGAGGAATCATCAGTACATTTCAGGAACCCAGATTTCTTGAATCACTGATAAAAGTGATATCAAACCCAGATACTGGTTTGTCTTGACAAAACTGGGGCAGTATCCCATTGCTCTAAGATTTATGAGTGAGCTTTGTACCAGCCTTTCTTAATGAGCTTCTCTTGTTCTTTATGTTTTTATAAGCCATCATTTTGCTTATAATATATGTACTAATTAACTGTGGTTTTATTCTTACTGTATTGGTGTTTCCAAATAAGTGAAGGCTGTAAAAGATATATTAGTGTTCAATTGATATTATTCTTTGAACAAAGAGGAGAAATTAATTTCTATACATCTGATCAAGTGTTATGCATTCTCCTTAAGAAGAGATGACTTCACAATCAGTATAAAAATGCATCGATGACAAAAGAAAACATTATATGTGCATTTGTATAAAATACAAGTACCACTAGATGTTGATTTCATCATGTTATATAAAAGAAACTGTATATAACTTGAATTTGACTTTATTATAACATTAGTATTCCCCTACATCTTCTTGAGGGTTTTTTTATGCTTCATATTGATATATAAGAAGGTGTTGAAGACTGCTGAGTTTTCTACAGAATTAATATAAACTTTGATCTCTTTTGTCATACTGTGCAGGAGTTCTGAAGAGAGCTAGTGGGGAGCTTTTAATAGGAGAAACTAGAGCAAATGAAACCAGCGTGCTTCCTGAACAGTTACTTCAGGTAGAAGAGGTGAGTATGAAAGGAGTCTTACACTTTGTATGGGGTTTTCTTTTGTGTGTGTCTCCTGTGTAGGCTTTCACCATGTTCATTATAAACACCTATTGCCATAGTTTCATTACTTCAGCTTCTGTGATTACTTCTATGTGCAAAGTTTCAGTTTAGATGGAACAAAATTTTATGGCATTCAAAGAAGTGGTTGGTATTTAGTAGTTATTAACAGAAAAAACATAATTATAAGATACCTCATAACAAAATGGAAAAATTTACTTAAATATGATAGCTTTCTTAGTATTATACATATAATCTCAAAGAACCTTGAAGAAGATTTATGAAGTTCTTAGAATTTGATCATAATGGTTCTTCCTAGACATGCAGGTAGTCATACAATGTCTAGTTTCTCTGATGCCAAAAGCTACTGTATAATGAACACTGTGTTTTGTAGAATGTACGTGCAAGATTGTTTTTATCTGGCTCCCATTTATTACAAAACACATTTTTATTGTTGATTTTGTGGCACATAAAGTGCTCCAACTGTCTCATACTTTATAGTAGTGGAATTTAATTTCTTAATGGCTTGATTTTAATGCTGAATTTTTTTTAAAAATGTACTTTGGATTGATGTGTGAAACTAATATGTATTACAAAGAAGAATATTTTAGGTAGATTGGGATGTACTTGATCCCCATTAAAAAAAAAAAAAATGAGGAAGTGCAAAAGTGTGTGTCCATGGGGGCTCTCCCTGTACATTGAAGAGCTGGTTGTTGCTAGTGGGGAAAGGGAAAGGAAGGAGGATACAGCTTTTACATTGAAGTAAACTGGAAGGGCTTCACTTTGTAGCTCTTCATTCTCTTCCAATTTAGTAACATAGCTGAATGAATAGTTAGAAATCTGTCTTTTCTATTCTCCTACTGTGCCCTCATGGTGGAGATATTTACTGAACATTATCTCATGTCATTAAAATATATCTCTTACAGTGGTGCAATTCTCAAATGGCCACTTCTGGAAAGGTTTAAGTCTGATATAAGTCATAAGAGCAATGCAAAGTCAGATAAGTCGAAAAGTAATGATGTGCTACTGTGCCTACTTCTGCCAACTATTACACTTCAGATTACTTCAGAAGTCTCTGTTTAAAGAGGGCAAGGAAATTATGTAAACCACAATAAAAGCCATCATTGGCCTAAAACTATAAATCTCTATTTAAACATTTAAATCTTTTTTAAGTCCATTTCTAGAGGAGTGAAGTACAGTGTGCCTGTGCTGAAACCATCTTCTCTCAAGGGTTTCCCATTGAGATTCATGGTTAGTAACTTCCTGTTGTTAACTTGCAGTGAAAATTACTATAGGGTATACATTGATAGATTACTGTTGAAAGTACCTATGAATTCTTTGACTTTTTAAAGCAGAGTCTGTTAAAGATTACGAATTAAGTAAAGATGAAGCATGTTTTTATAAAAGCTGTCTTGTTTAAACAGGAATTCTTTTTTCTGAAAAATTTGATGACATGTTTAATGTTGCTATGCATTTTGTTGAGTGTAAATACTGCTTTTAGTATTATTTCAACACTAGTGGACTATATTTTAAATTCTTTAAATAATTTCAAAATGTGATGGTGTCTTGTAATTTAATTATGGATGTGCATTTAATTTTCAGACTATATTAACACTCAATAATGGCTTTGGATTGATTTAATTTGAATATGTGTTTCAGCCTATTTTACTGAATTTTGGCTGGAGAAATGCATTTAAAGACCTGTCTTCTTCTGTGGCTCACTGTATAACAATTGCAATTGAGGATTTTTCATCTAAAATTCTTCAACATGAGCAGAAAGAAGAGTTTTCAGCTGCAGGCTGTGCAATGAGTCTTGTAAACAACCAGCAAATGAGGGAGTCCTGCAGAGCAGTCCAACAGGAAGAGCAACCAAAACGAATTGCTAAGGCAGGTATCAAAAGATCTTAAGTTTGAAGAGAGACAGAATGCCAAGGCTGTTTGCCATCTACACTTTGAAGTACTTACAGTACTATTAATATTCTATATCTTATATAAATGGAATTAAGAAGAAAGTGAGAGGCATTACAATGTGAAGCTGAACAGAGCTTTATACAATAGCCCATAGTTTGTACTTGAAAGAATTACCTTTTAAACTTCGCTGGCATTTTTTTTTCAGCCAAAAAGTTCTAAAGCATTCTGATTAGTATGTGCTCTGTTACCAAGTGGTTAGATGGGAAAATGTCAAAAGCTTTGAAATACGGCTATAGAGGGATTTCCTGTATTCATATCATTAGACATGCCATTCAACTAATTGGCATAACCAGTAATAAGGCAAATTTTGAGTTATTTGATTTGGCTGAAAGGTCATTTATTAGTTAAATTCCTTTTGTAAGGAAAGGTATGTTTGAAAGACTTTTTCTAGTAAGATCTGCAGCTATGCTAGCAGATTTGGAAGGCTGTTAATGAATACTTGCTTGAAATAACACATGAGCATTGGGGAGATAATTTTAGGGAGATTAATGTATGACTTTATGAAGAGATGACACGTTTGTTTCCAAATCCAGTGTTAAGAAATGTGTTTGTGTATTTTTCAAAATTCATTAGTTTAGAAAATTAACATTATTTACAAGGAATTAGCCTTGTGCTTTGAATGAATGTTTAGTGACATCAAAACCAAATGAATACATTACTAGCATAAGATGGTTTTAATTTTTCCCCTAGTATAGAATATGCAGCTTTAACCCAGGAAGGAATGAAAGAATATTTCATTTACTTTAAAAAAAGTTACTCCTCTTTTTAAGAGATTAAAATGTTTGTAAAACTGACTCAGTATATTTGTGTTTCATGCCAATTTCATTATTCAATAATCTGACCCTAGTGTGTATAAATTAAGCAGTGCTGTCGGAATACAAATAACTTGGTGCCACATTTATTTCTCTCAGTTTTGTTCTGACATCGTGGAAGAACTCGACACATTGCTTCCATTGGCTCTGGCCTGCAGAGATGATTCTCTTCAGGAAATTAGAGCAAACTTTGTAGAGGCCTGCAGCAAAGTGGCAACGGCTGTTCTGGCAAGACTAGAGGAGAAAAGCAAAGACGTTCCTGTGAAGGCTCCCCTGCAAGACTTGTATGCTTCCCTTTCCACGGCGATATATGTCTTTCAGCATTTTACAATGTATAGCAATTTGATGAGAGAAACCAGCAAAAGGTATGTTCTTTTTACTTAAAATGTTTAATTCAAAAGTAAACAATATGAGACTTCATTCCATTTTGGTGATACAGTGTGGTAGTAGTTTTCCAAATTGCATCATATTTTTTAGCACATACAGTATGTGTACTGTTTTATGGAAATACCTGAATCAACCTGATAATCCACAGCAGCCATTGCAAAACAAATTATTTATGTGTAGGATCTGCATTTGATTTGCAGATTTTTATTTTTTTTAATTATTAAATTTGAGAAAATAGGATTGTCCAGGGAACTCAATGTACTCTGCTGTCATATAAATAAAGTGCTAGGGCCTTGATTTCCTTTTCTGACCTTTGCTATGCCTAATTTTCATAAGATCTGATCCAGGACATGGCAATCATAGAGGACAATATAAAAATACATCCTAAAACCATGTGTATTCAGACATGTAAAGAAATACATACAATAAAATGCATACAATACATTTTAGTTTTAGAATTTAGTTTATTATTACTTGCAGAGTAAATATTAAAGCAGACATGAAGTAGGAGTGTAAAGTCAAAGGCAGTGTTTGACCTGGGAGGAAATACAACTGCACTTGCTTTGAGGAGATTTTGTCTTAAGGTACTCGGAGTCTATTGGTCCACGCCTTTCCAGCCATGTGCAATTTAAAAGTAGAAACAGTGGTTTTGGGGAGGGACCCTGAAGTAGCAGAATTTCTAAGAAATATGTGATTTCTAAGTGGTTCTATGCACTGTAGAGCTGATTTCCCTCTGATGTTTTACTGTCTCCTGCATGAAGTGTATCTCTGTCTGGCCTAAAATACTTCTCAATAATTCTGCTTAGATGTATTATCGAAGAGTTTTAGTACATACCCACCAAAAGCAATCTCTGTCCTCTGTGCTTATGTATTTTTTGTCATACTCAGTGCTAATGTAATAATTGCTGATGCAAGAATGCTGCAATTAAAAACTCCAAATAAGTGAATGTCAAATGTACCTGTCTCAGAAAATAGGATGAAGTAATTTATTTCTCAGTGATTGGTTAAATGAGAATTTATAGACAAGCAGACATATTTTGAGAACTTTTGAAACAAAAAGTTACAAAACTGAATGCTAGGTTCAGGACCAAGAGGAAATGAATAACTGATACCTACTAATAAAAACTATTTACAGTACTAGGGATTGTTACCTCCTAATGCTCAGCCTTTCGTTCATTGTGTTTTTAATTATTCTCTCTGAACAGACCCCTGTTCCTAGTGGCTATCCAAAAATGTCAAGAATTCATCAACATTCTCCAGTGTCAAGTTACGAACTACTGCATCAGAGTTTGTGCTACAAGTATTTTACAGGATGCTGAGAGCCACTGCTGGGATGACTACAAAGCTTTTTATGAGGTGTGAGGTTAAGTTTACTATGGCTCCCTTTTACAAAATGTGTTTTAGTGTTTGCCAGCTCACTGACTAATCAGAAGCATGAGATCAGCATTGTTTTTACATAAGAATTATTGGAATGTACTATTTTGAAATACCTATTATTGCAGGCAAGTGTCTATTTAGAAATGATGTAGGAAAACATAGTCATTTAAAGATGAGATAGATTGTTACCGTGGCATGTTTATGTCATTTACTTCGTAAAATATTTATTGTGTGTCAAGGCATTTATATAGAACTCAGTAAAGGCACACCATCACCTTAATCTCTAAGAACTTCACACTTCTTTTAGAAAGTATGGCATATGAAGATCTTTTTCTGGGAAATTTTTCATCTGATTTTTTTACTTTTATTTTCAATTGGTTCCCTTTTTGCTTTTTGCGAGTAAAGGGTGAAACAGAAAGGTGGTCAGTATAGTTATGTAAAGCATTTAGCAATGTATTTCTGAAATAACCAGTGCCATTTCACCTACATCTTAAAGTCATGAGTCTGATCTATAACTGTAATCCTAATAATTCTATGAAAAAAAAACTAAGATAATTATTTCATTTATTGGATTTTTTCCTTCATCCTAGTTAAATACAAACATAGGTTGCCATACACTGTTTGAAATTATTTTCAATTAATTGCAGGGTGAAGTATTATATGGGTTTTTAATCAATAATAACTGAGGTGTCTGGGAAACAAAGTTTTGTTCTTCCTTGTATAATTTTCTGTGTGAGATAATTAGTGTGTACAGTTAAGCATTTTCTAAAATTCTTACATGACAGAAAATTTCATCTGATACATGTAATCTACAGATACCCTGTAAGAAGCTTCTCAGTCAGTGACAAATTCTGTGCATACAGACCATAGAGTAATTTATCAAAATGTCCATCCCTCCAAGACAAGTAAATAAACATTTCAATCTTGTTTGAATGATAGATTATAAGGTAAGAAAGGCAGTGGGTTTTGGCAACTGCTGAATCATGATATGATCTTCATTGTCTATAGTGCCTGTGGTGCTGCATCCTGTTTACTGGTGATCCAGTAACTTCACCATGGAGAAACAGTTGTCTGACTGAAAGCATATGGAGTAGCTAAACAGTTTTATCATTACTGAACAGAACTGATGTGTGTAGGAAGGAATGAGGAAAACTGGTGTCTCAGTTCTGTATGTTTACAGGACTTGAGGTGAAAAGTATGTAATTTTACATCATCACTTCTCTTTTTATTTACTGGACCATGGGAGATGGCCCAAGGGTGGACTGTGATCTGCTCCAAGTTCCTTCACGAGGCATGGTGCAGAGCAGATGTTACTTCAGTTGATCTCTTGTAGGCATCCTAAATGGAAGAGATTGGATTAAGATCTATTGCTTGTTACAGAGGCAATTCCCTGCTGAAACTTCCAGCAGTGAGAGGTGGCTCCTTTCAACATATGAGCTCAGCAGGAGGAGTGAGCCACTGGGCCAGCTCTTCAGATTATGTTTTTGAATGAAGCTCTTAGTGTAGCCAACATCTGCTGTAGCTGTGGGAACTTACATTTTCTAACAGTCAAAGAATAAAGAATTGTCTGTTCAGAGATAATACTGAGTGGCTTATGTAATAAAACACAGCTGCTTGTTTCCTCATATATAGACTAAATAAAAGCTCACATCTCTTTTTATTATCAGAAGCCTGCAAAAATAGCAGATGTTTATCAGTGAAATTGTCCAGAAATGGCAACAAATAGAAACACAGGTCAGAAAAGGGGAGTGAATCTCATTTAAATCTCCAGTGATATTGTTGCTTCTGCAGTGGAGGTACAATACAAAAAAAGGGGAAAAGAGCTATTTCTTAAATAAACCAAAGCAGAGAAAGTGAAACAATTTGTGTTTGTAATGACAAAGTTAAAAAGTAAAACTTGTCAATAAGCTTGTTTATTTTGTTCTTTGTCTTTTTAATATAAAATGCACTTCAAGTATTGTGTCAGAGGAAAACCAAATAGTGACATCTTCCAATAATCTGCTAATGTTCATGCTAATGTATTTTAAAAGAAGCCAGATTATTTTTTATTTTACTGTTAAAGAATGCCTACCAAATTCTAAAAACCTTTTAAAAATTGTGGGGTTATTTTATACTTCTAATTATGCTAAAATATCAACAAATGCTTAAAATATTTTCAGTTCCTTTGGGATCTTCAGTAGGAACTGGAGATTGAAGTCTCTGTTCTCAAAAACCTTCATGATACTGCTATTTGCTGAATAGGTATTAGTTGAAATATTTAAATGTGAAACGTATTTCCTGGGTACTTTTTAGAATTATTATGGAGTAACTGCTGTGATTCTGACTCCTGTATATTTATTTCTCTGTCTTAATGGGATAGATCTGTTTAGACAATGAAATATTAATGCCAATGATGTTTCCTTGCCAGAAAATGCTTGTTTTCAATACATCCAAATTACAAGAGGAAAAAATATCTTAGTAAAACAATCTGTATATCTCATATTGTCAGTTTAATAGTTCAGTTGTTCTTATCTCTTCTCTTCTCTTCTCTTCTCTTCTCTTCTCTTCTCTTCTCTTCTCTTCTCTTCTCTTCTCTTCTCTTCTCTCTCTTCTCTTCCGCATATGTGTATAACCAAGGTTTTGTAGTTGTGGTTATGCATAACATTTCTGCATCTGGGTAAATACACATGCTTAAGTAATTTAAATCATTATTTTCTTTGCAGACAATGAAACTGCTATGTTAAGTTTATCTGACTGTTCTACTGTGTACAGAATACTGTCTATGTTTTTAAACTAAACTTACAACACTATGGGTTTTGAGAATAGGTTAATTGAGGATATAAGTGTTCAAATGCTGTGGTTTTATTTTGTGGCAGCACTGTAATTTTGTGATTGAAATGCAACATGTGTTTCCTTGCAAATAAAGATGTCTCACATCTTTTCAAGCACCATTTTTTGCCATCATATTCCTGGACCTCTTTAGTTATTTCCATTCAGATTTAAATAATTAAACATGTAAAAGTTAAACTGATATTTTAGAAATGTGTGTTTTTGTTATGTAATGTGTGGTGGTTTTGATAGGGGGAAAGATGCTCATTCTCTGTCCAGATGTGGCATTACTTCTGCTGTGCTCTTCATCATGATCTATGGACTATTCTACCTCCAAAGACAGCCCAGGAGATTCTTACAGATGTACTAGAGCGATCTTTGGATATTCTGTCCTCCAGATATTGTCAGGTGTGTCCCAGTTACAAAAGAACACCACAAATCAGGTAATGGTTGTATATTTAATACACCGTTTTGATGGATGAAAGAAGTAAATGTTAGCTTTCTTCTTTCACTGCTTTCGTTCAAATTTCCATGTTAATGAACACAGCAGAGGGGACAGACCAAATCTATGCATTTTGATATTTGTTTTAATAAAATTTATTTTGTATATTTAAGTATATTTAGTAGTTATATTGCAAACTGGGCAGAATGGAAGGGCTGTTTCAACTCCGTGAAATTGTTTCATAAACTGCTTAATTGGTTTGAAAACCTCACAATGAAAGTTCATAGAGGATTGGTGATGCAACCGAAAATGTAGCTAGAATTGACAATGTTAGGATTAGAAATCAAGCTGTTGATTCATTAAGAAAATTTAATGAGTTCCAGTAGAATTTGTGTTTTTATATGGCTTTTCAAGTGAAAGAGCTACAAGTTCACATCAAAATATTTGTCAGAATGATGCCAGTGAAGGAGAGAGGAGAAAGAGCCTATTTCTTTTTCTGTCATTCTAGAAAATAAGAAATTGGAAGTTTATCTTGTTGCAATTCTTGTGTTTTGCCAGAGAGTACGGTCTTTTTGAGAAATACTAATGCGAGTGTCTTCAAGTGGAGGTTAACCCTACCTTTGTCCTTTTTATCCAATGTCTTGTTTTACTGAATAAACAGGTGTATTTCTCCCAACACAATCATGCAGAATTATATATTGGGTGAGGCTGGAAGAGACCACAGTGGGTCATCTGGTCCAACCTCCCTGCTCAAGCAGAGTTATCCCCAGAGTACGTAGTGCAAGACCAAGTCCAGACAGTCCTCTTAGATGTCTCTAGTGAGGGACAATCTGCAACCTCTCTGTTCCAGTGCTTGGTCACTCACACAGTAAGGAAATTCTTCCTCATATTTAGGTGGAACTTCCTGTGCACAATTTCTGACCATTGCCTTTAGTCCTGTTGCACAGCACCACCCAGAAGAGTTAAAGAGTTTGCAATTTTAGAGGGTTAGAGACACTTACCAAGTCCATGCTCTGTGTGACCTAAGAGTTATTTGCTGTCATCTCAACTTGTATTATGAAAAGGAGTTTTGTCATGAAAGCTCAAGTAACTTGCACAAGATCACATTCTTGAAATGGGTAGGAAAAAACCCAAAATTTTATTCTATGTACCTATTTTTGTGCTCTGTTCCTGCAATAACTTACTGTAATCAGGCTGTTCTGTATCTTTTGGTACAGAGAGGTTTTCTGAAAACTTGCCTGGAATTTTTTTGTGGGGAAAAAGTTCCCTGAAATATGAAAAATGCAATATTACTTAAGTGTCATATTAGTCAATTCTATATGAATTTACTTCAAACTACTGAAGAAGGAGCTTTTTATGTTGTCATTTTGTAGAAAAGTTGTATATTTGTTAGGGTGATTCTTGAATTTTTCACTAAGTAGATTGAACTGTCCAGTCATGAATAAATGAAAAATAAAAAAACCATCAATATAATTCAGTATATTTTTATGACAGAATGTTTACATGTTTTTTTAATATTGTTGTAGTTTGTGAGGGTATCTTTTCTCCCAGTGGTTCTTCAAATGGTAGAGAACTGATGTATGATATGGACAAATGTCTTTTTATGTGTGTTGTCTAGATTTTTCAAAAATAACATGACCCTTAAAAATGCATATGATCACATGGCTTTTAGGTACTTAAGTATTTTTTAAAGTCCAGCCTCATACCTCCCATATTTTTTGTGTTCACGTGTTTCCTATGTATTGTATGTCAGCATAGTCCTGTGAGATTATGTTGTTGTAGTTTGGGTTCTTGCTGTTGTTCAGGCCAATGACATGTGGCACTCTACCAACCAATATCAACTGGCAAAAGATTACTTACAAATGTTCCACATTGTACAGTGTTGTATGGAGTTAGTTTTGCATATTGAAGATTAAGTTACTTTGTTCATAATTTTTGCCCCATCAGGATTTGAAAATAGTATGTACATTTTAATTATAAGAAAACAAAATTTATGTTTATTTACTTGTAGTTTAGAAAGTAAATTGTTCATGCCTTTGAGAAAGGACATTTCCAATTTTTTAAGTCTTCTTCTAGTTTCAGTAACAACTTCTCTGTGAAAGAGTAGATTTTTACAGAGTAGTGGGTGGAGACTGAAGACAGACATCACTGAAGAAGAAATTTAAAGTCCATGCTATGATTTTGGTGTTTTATCCTGTCAGAGAAAATGTCTGTTTAATTGGAATTTACCACTGACAAGAAGTCTTAAGTAATGTTATTCTTGGGCTTTTTTTACTTACAGAATTGATATTGCAGCAATTTTGATGTCCACTGAAGATATGCTCTGGTCAATTTGTAGTTCTGTGCAGGAGTTTCTGAATCCACACAAAGACAGAGATCTCAAGATCTATAAAATACATAGCCACTGCAATAGTCTGATCTCTGTGCTGGCTATTTTAACTTCACCATTGAAGAATTTGTATGAGTGAGTATGAAAGAAACATTTAATTTGAGATAATGTTGGTTTCTTGAGCTTACACGGATAGATCTACGAAGGTGAATTTTTGTGTTGCAATCAAATGTAATGCATAGTATTGCCACATCTTATTAGTCTTTGACAATTTCTCCATTTGATCCCATACTTATTTTTGTGATCGTGCCTAAAGCCCGGTTATATCTGCTGAGATTTTATTAGCTTTGGATCAAAATCCGGTGCTGTACATTTTTTCTATTAATAACATAAACCATCGTGAATGTCTAAGTTTATTTGTTGTGACAAAATCAGTAGAATTTCGTTAATTATTACTGCTCCAAATTTGCAATTTATTTTTCCAGTTAGGACATATTTCTTTTTAAATATGGTTTTATTGATCTGAAAACATTTACTAGTATGGAACCAAATGCTTTGGCAAGGTTTTCAGGGACTTAGTCATTCATCAGTTGAAAAGAAATCATCTCACTAGTTCAGATTTATCTGCTTCAGGCTTCCAGCTAAATTAGAATGTTCTGTTGTCATCTGATAATCTTTCTAGATGTATTGGAATGTAAAGCTAATTTACTAAAATGATCATCTGGTTACACGACCAGTATGCTGCAACAAATGTAGTTAAAAGTATAAAAATATAGAATGCCCATATTTATAAAATCATGTCTTCACAACTGTAAAAAGTGGACACGTAACTTGCACTGAAATTGGGTCTGAGTCTTTTGTTGATAAAATTCATCTGTAAATTTGGTGTTCGAGACAATACAAAGTGAGATCACAGATTTAAAAAAGAGGAACAACAAAACCAAAACCCCAAACTGATGAAGCCACATCCTATTCAACTGTCTTTAGCTTCATTATTCAAAATAAGAAAATTAGAAGAGGTACTAGGGTGGAGACCTCCTGCATATAAGCTTCTTTATATAAATTTTTTTGTCACATATGGGCTCATTTTAATATTTGTGGCTCTAAAGAACATGCAAAAGTGGATTGTAATTGGTTGTTTGATCTTAATATAACACAGGCTTATGAATAGATAGCAATTTATAGGATAGCTCAGAAACAGATTAGGTAGTCCTGCTATGGCAGTAGAAATGGAGACAGGAAAGGAGACTGCAGTAGCTGTAGCTGCTTCTACTGTCAGTTTTGACAGCTCATCTTTCTTTTATGAAAGCCCTTAAAATGATAGACCAAAGTAAATATGCAGTATAATTTGTTCCTTTAAGCAACTCTAGTCTCCTCCACTGATCAATGTTTTTTACCTATTTATGTATACATAGCATGACAAAAAATGTGTGCTTGTTGGAGAAATCTGGAGTTTCAGAACAAAGTGCCAATGAAAAGCTTGGTTTTTATTTTATGTAAAATTCTGCAGGTTAACAACCTGGTCATATAGCTTTCAGAGTTAGCGATGTAAATTTGAATCCCTGAATTTGCGTATCTGGAGATCAAAACCTTGACATGTGCTGAATGTAACAGCTGATTTAATTTACTACGAAGTAGTAAAGTACTGTGCAAATCACCACCAAAATATGGGTGCTTTGTTTAAAGAGAATACAAAAACATTGTCTTATTTTCTTATATAGTTACAAAAAAAATATTAACACTGAACACTATATTTCCATATAGATGATGCATGTTTTACAGTAAGTAAAACTGTATTTTTTTAATGAACTTCTATTCAGAACCTGTGTTTTCACAATGTGAGGCCCTATTATCGAAACAATTTTTTTAAATTGTATATTTAATTGCAGCCGATATTTGTCAGATAACTAACCCAGTGTCCGGAGTACAAAGAAGAAAGTGGTTTAGCCGATCAGCTTCTTAAATGACTATATACAATTGGAAGCACCTTGATATAGTGAATTTTAGGTAAATTACTGGGGTATGCATAGTTCATTACATTAAGAATCTATCAATAATAAATTCAAAAGTTATGCCTGATTTTAAAGGAATATTAATCTTTCATCAATTCTCTCTGCAATTCGCTTGTATAATCACAATTTCCATCTGTTGTCTTGGCCCTATATCTTTCACATCTTTAGTAAAGTTAACTGGAAGTGAAACCTTTTCTTTTAAACCTATCATTCTGTCTTTTTGTACTGGAAGTTTTCGTTAAGTGAGTAGAAGTCAATTATCTTTAGACTTTTCAGGAAAATTCTGTGTAATCAGCAAAATGGCAGTGATGAAACATTGTTTTCCATGAGTTGTGTAATAATATGACTGGCTCATTTCCAACTTACTAGAGAGGCTATATCCTCTATTGCTTAAGGGAACTAAAATTATTTAAATTTCTTAGTTATTTTGTGGACGTTGAACAAGACAGTAATGATGGTGAAAAATTAGTTATATCCTTAACTTCAGATAAGGTGATTTGTTTTCTCATAGCCAATTTTGTGATCTAGACTTTCTTTTCTGTATGAGAAGGTTACTTAGATCTGGTCCAAAATTCACCTATGAATCTTGGGTCGTAGGGTTTGATATTGTTTTTCTATGCTTCAGTTTTCTCCATCATTCTGTGGCTTTCCTGAAGTATCTTTAGCATAATGGAAATGTTGGTTGGAAAGGACTGCTGGAGGTTGTCTAATATAGCCTCCTCCTCAAAGCCAAACAATCACCTACAGCAGTCTAACATGTCTGTGTTTGACTGACTCAACTGACGCATAGCAACCTCCAGGAACTGAAGTTTTACAACTTTTGTGAAGCCTGCTCTGCAGCTGTGATACCATAGTGCAAAATATTGCCTCCTATCTAGTGTGAGCCCTCAAAGCTGCTGGCTATAATTTGCTCTATCACATCAGCCCCACTGAGAAAAGTTGGTCAGTGTTGTCTTCGTAATTATGAATTGTCTTAGTTTGGGTGGTTGTAGGCTGCCTTTACATAAATTGACAGTTTAGCCGCCTCTTCACCAGAGTAAAGGATTCTAGAGCCCTCAAACTTTTTTTACAGATTATTCAGTTTAGTCTTCTCTGGTTTCCTCACATTCTCCTTGAACTGTAGGCCAAACAGCTGGACAGCATTCTAGGTGAGGCTTAAACCGTTGACGAGCAGATTAAGTAAATTATCTTTGTTTTAGTTGCTGTGTTCCTTCTAATACAGCCAAGCGTGCAGTTTGCTTTTTTTCTGGTGGTAATACACTGTTGACTTGTCTTCAACACCCTGCTGCCCATAAACCCCAGGTTTGTGGTTCGATAGGGTGGCACTCAGACGAGTCAGTTTCCAACCTAGGTTGTTGTAATTCTAAAGTAAACAGTTGCTTTTTACCTCAGTCAGTTTTGTGAATTTCTGTTGGCCCAGTCGTCCATGAGTAGGCACTTGGCTGTTTGTTGTGTCTGCTTCCTCCAGTTTAGTGTCACCTGAAAATCTGCTAAGCAACTGTTCTCTGTCGGCTTTTGTCCACGTTGTTGAGAACCTGTTGAACAAGGAGTCTCTAGAACATGCTCCTCAAATCTACTGAGTGTTGCTATTTTCTTGCTGCTTACTCAAACCTCTGAAATAAGAGGATTTTCATAATTCTGAATTTCCAGTCATCATTGTCTTACTTGCTGACAAGGTTGTTGTCAATTACTCAGTTCTAGTAGCTGGGGTTTCATGTAGTGGATCGCACAGTTTCAGTGCTGCCTGTGAATGAATACACGTGTATTCAACGCCATTCTTTACTCATAACTTTGTAGAGGAGTAAATTACCTGGGCCTCAAAGTAGAGACTGTCTTCTGCCTCAGGTTCAGGATCACTCAGTTTGGAGCAGATCTATTCTTGTGCCTATTCTGATATTCTTTAGTCTTTTGTACTGATTAGGGGATGATAGTCTGTAAAGGAAGAATATAAAGAGTAAGGTGGATGCACCTTTTTGTGATCTCATAGTATGAATTGTTATATCTTATTTTATCAACAAGAAGTCAGGTAAATTATTTAAATGTTTAGAGAAGCATATAAAGAGTGTCAAAAAAGCACAAAATTGCGCTCTGTTGTTTTAAATTCAATGTTCTTCAGTATTAAAGATTGAGAACATTTCTCTTTAATATATGAGTTATAACTCATGAAGTTGCTTTTTAGTAATGTTTATTCCTTATACAGACAGAAATCATATAAACTACAAAGAAATACTGTTAGGATGCATCTTGCTGGCATCTCATTTCTTCACACCTGCACTCAGGCTTACAGGATCAATTCTCACATTGTAATACTCTACTGAAGAATAAAACCGCTATAACTTGAAATCTTGCTTTGGTATTAAATCAGCTATCCAGTGCTTTGGGATAGTAGGCAGCTGGTTTAGCATAATTTGAAGCAAAAACCAATGTCCTACTAACTATTATTATACTTCTGTCAGAAGATAGTTGAATTCAACAGTCTGGCACAGAGTTGGGCATTCCTGGCAAGAATCACCTAGCCAGCAGTGGACATTAAGAGATGCTGTCATGAGAATTACTGTATTATCAGATACTTGGTTTTTTAATAGTATTTTAAGCTATTCTAATATTTAAACAATCTCTAAAACCCTCAGATTATCTCTATCTCACTTTAAAAATTACTGTAGAGATTTCAGTATAAGCAAATAAGTCAGAATCCAAAAATCTGCCCTATGCTTCTCCTTAGGATACAGCTAAGAAATCATATTTAACAAGCTGCTCTAGTCCAGAATTCTGTCAAACAGTTCCTGCATAACCAATAGACAAGATGTGGTCCTCTTTTTTTTAATTAGATTGCTAACCAAAATGTATTTATCACACTTTTGTGTAGGATGTTTTCTCTGTACTTTGCTGTATTCAGAAAAAAAAATTTCAGTGGATGAGAGACAATAAGATTTGTTTTTTACTTTCATAATATTGAAATTACTGTCCTTAAAATTATTCTTTTCAAGTTTGTATTCTTCTTTTGGCTATATTAGAATCTGAGCTTTGGTTTTAATCTTCAGGTTTTCATGAATTCACAAAGAGCACAAACTGACTGTGCTAATCCTTCTGCTCAGATTTTGCTTACTTAAGATCTGTATTAAATCCTTTCTTTTTTTTTTTTTTTTTTGGTTAGTAAGAGTGGTTTCCAAATAAAACATCTTTTGGAGAAGTTCAGAAACTATACAGCTACCTTTCTTGTTGAAAAAGTATAATTCTCTCTCTTCTTTCATCTGAGTCTTATAGACATTTAGCTATACTACTGAATTACTTCAGGTGAAAGATAAAAAAATTCACAGTCAAGTAAGATGAAAAGTAAGGTGCTTGTGAAGTGATAATTGTTTATATTAAATGGAGGATGCGTGTGACAGGTTGGAATTCCTCTCTGCTGGAATTGTAGAGAGAATAAAAAGAGAAGAGGCCACAAGGCATCCATTACTATCATACATTATTGAATCCTATTGGCTGCTAGAAAATTGTACAAATACTAATAATTTATTAGTAAACAATAGTTAAAGGCAAATATCAAATTATAGAATCTTGTTCTTACACATATCTGTAATCCTATCATATAATTAATAAAATATTTTTACTATCTGTGGATTTTGCCTGTCACATCATTTACGTAAGTGAAGTATTGTAAAAGTTACATCTAGTCACAATCTAGTTCTACTCTAGTCCTTTATCTTTGAAAACAACCAGTATTCCATTTCTCTCAAGCCAGTGAAAGTCCAAAGCTTCTGCTTCTGGTTCAAATTTTTGTCCCAAATAATCCAAAGTCTATATATGCTTGCATATCAGTCAATATAATATCAAAAGATACTTTACATATCATTATGATAAAAGTGTTGAAAATACTGTGTATTTTTGTTATGACGGAAGAAAAGAGCTACAGAATTGAATGACTCAAGAAGAGAAATTCGCTTATTGAAAGCCTTTTCAAAGCCTTATACATTGTTTGAAAATGTATTATATAGGAATAAAAATATGAAGAAAACTTGAATAACAGTTATTAGATATAATTAGTTATTAGATATAATAACTATATTACTGAGTTTCAAAGAGTGAAAGTTAATAAAAATATAGAATTACATTTTTTACAGTACATAGAGTTGCAATTACGTTTGCATACATATATTAATAGTATTCATCATAAGGTATTTTCTGTCTTCTGTTCATATATACATACTTAATAGTAGTGATCCAAGGGGATTTTCAGTCTCCCATGTAATTTGGAAGTATTTGGTTTCTTCCAGGACATTTCTGGATAATTCTGATGAACATCTTCCTCAAGATTTTTCAGAAGTCTCTTATCAGCCATTGCGCTGGTTATTTTGCATACCGTCATCCTGTTTTTTCTTTGTAAAGTGAGTATCAAAAGTTGATTGTTGTAAAAGGATCACCACATAGTCAGTATTAGTCAAATATTGAAGAGCATATCTGAATAAATGTCTAATTAATATTCTGATTTTTAAAAGCCATAGAAGTATTTGTTAATTAATTGCAGATTTCTCTAATCTTTGAGAGTCTGAAGAAAAGCTGCACTGAAAGCACTGTATTTTGCTAATCTATTAATTATGTTTGATATTTGAATTATCTGTAAGGTTTCCTGGCTTTCATTAAGGAGTATATAGTTCTTGACAATACAGAAGTTCAGTACAGTTGCTGTTTTAAAGGACTCATAATTAAAGGGGAGATAAAGAATGTATGCCTTTCTGTTTAGAACTGCTGTTTAAAAATAAATATTTGGTACATAAATAATTAATTTAACAATATGCTGCTTGATTGTAGTTGAATTTTTTTGAGGTTATTGAATGATTAGAAGCAAAAGCTTAACTTTTCTGTGTCATTGCATATAAGGACAAGTGACATAGAAGATAGATGCTACCAGCTGTGCTATTGTTTGCTTTCTAATTTTGAAACTGAAGCACTCCCACACCAGTGTAGATCCTCTCCTAAACCCTTCACCTCCCTCTCCTCCTTTTCAAGGTTATTTCCTGAGAGGTTTTTCACTCTCCATTTTCATGAAAAGCTGCTTTTGTAAGATGTTACTGTGTTTTCCAAGAAAGTATTTTTATCTTTTGGAGGAGTGAATGGTGACCTATGAATGACCCATGTACTTTGGATTTACTATCTCTTTCCGTGTACACACAGTATCTTTTACCTTGTATATGTAAATATCTTCCCTATAATTTTGCCCCATGCTACACAAAACATGCTGATTTCTCTCCATAGGCTCCACTCCTAATTGCGTGTCATCAATCCTGTTGTCTCCTTCCATAGTGCCTCTGATATCTGCTGAACCAGAGACGATATATGTTGTGACTGCATCAAAATCATGTGGTTTGCTGACTACATGCCAGAGTTTAATAACTGGTGAATTCAGAATGTGTCCTGGTTGAAATAATAATTTAAGTTCTTATAAAGCGTGAAAGATCATGTGTGTTTATCAAGCTTCAAGGAACTTTGTCAGAGACTTTTTAAGTTATACATGGTTGGAGAGGAACGAGAAGGAGGGATACAGTAAAGGAAATGAAAGAATTCCTTTCTGCATTAGAAAGGAATCTAGTCATCCATTTCTGGAAAATTTATGCTCCGTTAAGTATTCATTGTAGAAAAGACAATACATTTTTTGATGCCCTCATGTAAGGCCAGATCTCTAGATTTAAATTACACTGTAAAGTGTGAGTTTTGGAGGACAGTTTCACATGTGAGTACTTTATACTGTGTAACAATATGTAAAGGAAAGGATGGTACCATTTCAGTCTGACATAATTATCTTTTCTGAGGTGGAATTAAGATAGATACAAATAAATAGCTGAAGAACTATTCCAGAGCTATGTAGTATGCACTTATTTTCTGTGGAAGAAAGGTACTAAAATAACAACTTCTTGGTCGCCAAACCGGAAAATGTGAAGTACAAAAGAAAGGACATCTCTGAGAAGATACAGTCAGTGTACCTTTGTGAGAAAAGTCCATACATAGAGAGAGCCTTGCAATACTGTCCTGGTGATAATGAGTGAACTATATGGGTAAAATACTTAATGTTACTTTTTAACACCACACCTTTCAGCTGCTCAGGAAAAAAAATAAAGTGAAGGACTCTGTATCTAATGAGTAATTCTGAGGTGTTCTAGTTTTTTCATTGGTTTTATAGTCTATGTGAATGAAACATTTTTTCCCTTCAAATACTGCCTTTATAAAGAACATTATAAAGAAATGTCATATTTAATTATTGCAGAAAATTATATTTCAGAGCATCCTAATTATTCATGGGTTGTGTTCCAATTTTATGACTTATATCTAATTAAAATATATATTCACTGTCTGTAACAAAGTTGGAAGCACAGGTCATTGTATACCTCTCAACTGTGGCCACCTAATTTTTAACTGATGACTCTAACCTGTCATACATTTAGCTATTAAGTATTTTGTCTTCCTAAGCTTGCTATTTCAAAAAAAAAAGTTTTGCTAGTTCCTGAAAGTAATTTATTTACTATGTAACCTGATTTTCTACATTATTTTTCATTACTGTAAATAGCTACAGTCTGTTTAATTTTCTCAATTTGACTCCAACATCAGTGTCAAGGTTGATATCATGAATTAGCATATCTACCTGCCTTAAAACATCTTGAACTTAACACATGAGGTTTTCTTCTATCTTGAATAGACACCAAAATAATATAGCTGGTTATCAAACTAAAGAATTACTGATAATTTATATTACAGTTCATTTAGTGATAATAATTAACTTAATTATTTATTTAGATATATTTATTTAGTTACAAATTGTGATTAGTGCTAATTGTGATTAATTCTTTGCCTCATTTGGGGTTTATAATTTTAGCATTTGCAAATCAAAGTTGGAGTTTTTTCCTTCTACTGTACAAAACAGGACATTTAAATGTGTGATATTTATATGTACTTCACCTTTTGTCTCTTTTTATGAGGCTGGTCTTATTTTCACTAGTACTGAGCTGTGAGGATGAGAGAACATATGTCTCTCCATATGCACATTACAAAACTTCTCAGTGCATTTATTGGTGCTAGCTTCATGGCTGTAGGGAATGTCTGCTATATTTTATTTTTCCTCTAAGTGAGTCACACCATTGTACATTTCAATTTGCAAGATGCTTAAAGAGCCAAGAACTGGTGTATATTACAACATGATAACTTCCCATCTGGTCAATGACAGACAGGGTTTTTTTTCAATTCAGATACTCTAAAAATATAATTTTTTTCTACAGGAATTTAAAATATTATTCCTCATAAATCTAATTGACCCAACTTGTCACTTATCTTTTAGTTTGAAGGCAATGACTGACCTTATTAGGTAGGATAACATGACATTAAAAGAAGAGAAAAAAAATTAAACTGGCCTGAGTATTTTAACTATATTAGTGGAGAGTTGAGTTTGCTCTCAGCCATAGCATTTAATTCTAGTGTGAATATAGTAACCATTTTAATTTTAACTTTAATTACTAATTACTGATTAGATTATATATAAATTATACATGTGTTAGATTATATATATAGGACTAATCTTGAACATACAGAAGTTAGGATAATTATTTTAAGAATGCAAAATCCTAATGTCTGAATGCAATATATATTTTAAATATGGAATATTTACTTTGACTGCAAGTTCTGTCAAGATTTAAATGTATATGTGTATATATTTTTCATAGATATTACTTGAATCAATTATGTGCTAATATTCAAATATAATTGTAGAGTCAGTGCTAGCTGTCGGCAAAATATATGAAGTACCAGATGGAAATCGCAAAAGCTGTACATAAGGTTTTCTGACACAGACATTGCTTATGAAGTTAGAGGTATTTGCTTTAGTGTTAAAAGAGCAAAGGCTGAGGTTCCTTTACTAAAATTACTATTACAGTGGAGTTTTGCCATAATAGTGGGATGTAAGAGCCCTGCTGGAAGATGGTGCTATGGTTTCCTTCGGTGACTTCAAGGCTGCCCTTCAAGATATGTGGCATACTGCTTTTTCTGGAAATGGAAGCATAGACATGTGAGGGACTAAAGCAAAGTGTATCAGCTGACATTTTCTTTTCCAGGACTTGAAGGTTGTATTGAGTATATTGTATAAATAGCAGCTTTGATTCAACAGTGAAATACTTGTGCAGTTATGTGGTTTTATTTAATGTGTGTATTCAAGCATAGTTGGGAGGTGGCACATTTGGCTGAGTCAGAGGTTGTAAAAGCATGCAGCTTAATGGAGAGGTACCCCTCTGTTAGAACTACTACATGAGCCCATTTTAGTACTGTCCCAAAAGTTATGTATAAATGGCATGTAAATTGTTTGAGCAGAGGTACATAAATACTTCTCTAGTCTGATAAGAAAATGTCAGATTGAATACCTCCCTGTGAAGAAAGTTTTAACTGAAGGTGTTTTTTGCATACTGGCAGGTAATATTTATGCCTGCCCAGTCAATGCATATGAAGTCCTTAAAATCATGCGTGTAAAATTCATGTGCATCAAAGTTTGTCAGGTGTATAAAGTTTCAATGTTATCAAGTATTGTATAAACTTGTAGCCAAAAAAGTAAATACAGTGGCTAAAGATCAGTTGAAATTTCATTTTAAAAGAACCCTCAAATTAATAAAAACTTACACATTAAAGGAAAAAAATTATCCACAATCCAATTTTGAAAACTTGTTTTTAAAAATGTTTCAAGAAAAAAAATACTAAATACCATAGGTGGTAAACATTTGGCAGGACAGATTTGTTTGTTTGTTTTTCGTTTAACTGTAATGTGAATTCAGTGGTTGGTGTTGGGTCAGTGGCTGTATTCAGAGTAAGCCCTGGAATAGTATTTGGAAACCTCAATTTTTGCAGAACATGGAAATCACAAACAGAAAATAAACTGCAATCTTTTTAAAGCTAATGAATTTGTACTATACTTTCTCACTTCTCTCTGCTGGTGAAGCAGTAACTCAACCAGTCTAATATTTCTTGTGGATTTTTCAGGACACATAAGAATTGCTCAACCTAAAGTGGAATTTTAAGACCCCTTTGAGCATTTTCACTGCCTTTTACTTAAGGGCTTTATACACTTCATCAAGGAGAGACATTTCAGATCTCTTACTCAACAATTACTGCAATAATAAATTAAAAAATTATACCCTTGCATATATTCAACTGCAGGAAAAAAAGTCCTCCTTTTTGCCTGGTAGAACAAAATAAATATTGTTCCATGAAAGAGGTAAACACAGTTGCTTTGTATCAGATTTAACTGTGGCAGACTAACAAATGTCAATTTACTTTTAACCAGTTGAAATGAAGTGCAATTCTTTCTATGAGCTGATTTGAAGTAAGGAAGCATGAAAGCATTTTCAGAGTAATCTGGGAGGAGTTGACACTTCAGGAATTTGGTGTTACATCTGCAATTTAAGGGTATTAATTTTATAGATAAATCAACTATATTATTCTTTCTGTCTTTGTCTTGTATTTTGAAAGGACTCCATCAACCAGAGAAATGGCAGCCCAAGGTCTGCTGAAGCTGCTCTTATCCCAGCCATACTGTAATTTGAACTTGCTTTTGGAAACATTGCTACACCATGATTGTCTCTTAGTGAAAATTTTGCTGAGAAGCTCAAGTAAGTATTGATATTGTCAATCCATACAAGATTATCCGTGAGAAACACAAATTTATTTTTAACTTAAATGCTGGAGGAAGGCTGACAGTCATTTTGAGGGTTAAGTACCCATTTACTTACCAGTAGGATACTTCTCGAATGGGTAAAAATATTAAAAAATCATCACTTTTTAAGTGAGAATTTACATAATACACTTGACCAGTGTATTAATAATTTCAAAGCAAATTGCAATTTGATAAAATAGGCTGCTATCATAAATGCAAAAGAGTCAAAATGAATTTGAACTTTATGGAGTTTTGATACCACAACTACTGTACACAGGTTTTTAAAAGTATGGATCAGTAGTCTAAAAGAACACTTTCAAAATTACATTTGAACAGTGGAAAGCTTCTTAGATGTTTTGTTGTTATTATTATATGCTTGTCACTGTAGGCATTCTAGAATTACATATATATGCTTCTGCTTAATTCATTAATGCTGTTTTGAAAGTAGGCTAAGTAAAAGAATATTCTACACATTTTTATTTGCATTCTGATGGTATTGGGTTTGAAGCAACAAACTTTATCACATCTTTCTATTAATAGTTTGCAGATCAAATGATCATATTGTTGAATAGCTAATGATATAATCACCTGTTTGACTTAATTTTGCAGCAATATGAGAGTCTTAGTTTCTTTTTTTTTTGTTTTTTTTTTTTTTGTTTTTTTGGCAAACAAATTCTTCCTATTTATCAAAAACCTGTTTGGTCCGCATAATATTTTATATTTTATATATTTATATTTATATTTATGTTTATATGTATTTATCTATCTATCTATCTATAACATATTTAGTTCTGTCATTTTGAAATGGTGTAATATTTGTCAGGAGTACAACATCTTCCATTGCTGTCATACATCTTATTGAGAGCTGCAGTGCATACAGCTGCTTACTGGAACACATATCATCTTTTACAAAGGCTGACAAATGTTTGATCAAGGTCATAGTCTTAACCTAGTGTTAACCAGTATTGAGTTTTACTATCTGTTTAAATTATTACAGGTAATAAGTGACAGAATGTATTAGTCTATTGACTGACCAACCTCTTAAGCTTTAGGAAAATCCATGTGATGTTGAATTACAAAATGTCTTCTTTACACAGGTTTTATTCCAATATTTAACTTCAATATTGGAATGAATAAACTTCCAGTTTAGATAAAGTCAATATATGTGATGATCCATATAATCTAAATTAATTTCAGTGGGGTTAAGTGTCTAATGACAAAAAATATGTATTCTTTATTCCTTCTCCTATACAGCTAAGTATACCATAGTTTTTGATCAATTTGCCCTAGTGGTTTAATTTTTTACATTCAGTCTTCCCTTTTCCTTTTAAAAACAGGCCAGAAGGCAAAAAAAATCTCAGGTATTAATGAGTTTTCCTGTATTGTTTTAACACTTTGGGATGCTCAAAGTAGATGTCAATCAAACACATTCAATTTCATTGTAGTCCCTTTGTTCTCATGGTTGTACCACGGGGAGGGTTCAGTAGGAATGTATATTCCCCACCAAAGTAGGGAATACTGTTGGGAATGCCAAAATTTTTTCAGTAGAAAAAGTATTTGTAGAGAAGCTACAAATCATGTGTACATGATTGATGTTGCTAAATATTATAAGAAGGATAACATATTTGTAGAAGCTATTAAAATTCCATGTATATAATTATATACTATCTGGACACGAAAATGAAAAAAGTGCACTTTTGTCATTTTTGTGCATTATGATATATGAAATGTACATAAAAACTAAAATATGGAAATATGAAGTTATTGCATCAAAAATACTAAAGGTAATAAATCAGGTTACCCAGAACTGAACCATTTATTTGTCCTCAGTGCACATAGCTACTGCATAGAGGCAGTTTTGAAAAAATGGTTGAAATATTTGATTTGTGTATTTGACCTCTATAACAAGCTGCAAGTCTAAATAATCTTAGGTGTGTTAAATTACAGTGCCATATAATCTTAGTTTTTTTCTATGGGTCCAACATCCAGCAACTTTTTGTTCAAGACATGTTCTTGAGTGTGTAAAGGGTCTAAGGTCTCTGCTGTGGCTTTGCAGAGACCTTAGAGAGAAATAGTGAAGTTAGCTGGTACCATGTTAATTTTCTGACAAAATAAACTATTTTGCAGTTTACTTGGTGGATTTTTTTAAACCATTATTGCCTTATCATTCATGGATGTGAAATAGAAATGGGTTATTTTGATAAGCAAAAAATAATAGAGGAAAAAAGGAAGTGGTGTCTGTATAAAATAAGCAGCTGAATCCAACAGATGCTGACATGAAAATGTGAAGGATGTAAGTGAATTTTGAGCTTTTCTGCTAGATTTGCTCTAAATAGACATCATTCCAGTGGAACAGTCTGTGACTTCTATTTCGATAATCATTATTTCCAGGATCAGAAGTTTTTCTTTGCACAATAAAGCAAACAGCTATAGCTTTATTGGATTGCACTGGCCCAACACAGGACTAATATGTGTCAGAGGGGACCCCATCAGACAGTAGACCTAGCCACTTATGAATAGCAGATAAGACAGTGGTCACTAAGAAATTGTAACTGAGAAATTGTTAACAAGGCACATTCTAGACCTTCAGTCAGTCTTGGCGTCTCATACATTTGTTTAGGAAGAGATAGTAGTATCAAGTTGATGATGAACAACAGCAAATGCAATATATTGCTTCTTAATCTTCAAAATAATCTTATTCATTACCATAAAAACTTGAGACTCCAGTTGTTACAGAAATATAATTTGTCTTTTTACACACAGTCTTAAAGTGAATATTGGCATGTGGCGATAAACTGTAAGAAATCTGCATTCACAGCAGGACCAGGCTGTTGGCAGTTTCACCTAACTGTCACGATGTACAATGTGTCATTTTAAGGTAAATTTTAAGTACTAACTAATTTTTATTCAAACTTAATAAATTAAATTTTAGACACATAAAAGTAAATAGCACTGGTTTTTTGTGGGTTACCCTAAAAGTACAGTGAAAAGTGGTCACTTCACCAATTGACCTCATTGACTGAACTACTAGTGGCAGTAATGAGTTATAACAGAAGAAAATGTACATGCTTTACACAAATTACCAACTCCATCAAAACTCTGGCATTGTTAAAATCTGTAACAATTTGACACTTTTATTTCAAGTTCTTGAGGGTCATTCCTTCTTCTAATACTTTCATTATACTTTCTTGTACTTCATTGTACTTTCTTCTAATGACTCCTTGGATTTAATAATCCTGTCATGGTCTATCACATAAGTGAAAAAATTGGCAACTGTTCTAGTCCCATGGCTCAACCACACACCATTTTGGGAAACGTAGTCTTGCAGGTTTTGGTCACAAAACTTGGATGTTGATCTGTAACCCTGCCGTTATGAGTTGAACAGAAGTAAATCTCATAGAGTATTTTATATCTTTGTGCAGAGCTAGATCTCTCCTCCTGATATTTGTGGATAATCCAATATAAGGCTTGTGGGTACCTCTGAAAGTTTTCTTAGCCTCTTTGTGATAGCAGTCTGTGTCCTGGTAGCCTAATGGTTAGAAGATTAGTTTAAAAGAGGCACCTCCTCAAAAGCTCCATCTGACCACTAAGCTTATTGGATTCTGTACCTGCATAACCAATGAAGGATATACTGAAGTGATATACTTGTAGCTGGAAGATAAGTAAAAAAGGGACCTCAATGCAGATATCCCGTTCCATTTGGTGATTTTCTAGTGATAAGCTAGAGAAAATATAGGAGTAAAACCTATCTAGGTTTCTGAAAACCTAGGTAGGATTTGCTATTTGGACTGTAGTGGACCCCTGCTGTGAATATGTTACCTTTTCTTGACAGAGTGTGAAGATAATGTCTGATACATGTGTGATAGACTTGGTGTCTGTGGTATATGCTCATATGGTTAACTTTTCAAAGACTTAGTAATTTCTGATAGGAACTTCTTGCTACAGTAGTGCTCTAGACTGAATAAGTTTTAAGAAGGTAAGCTGTTTAGTATCTACCCCAACACATGGAGGAACACAAGGGAGCTAATGTAGCCATAGGAGTATATTCAGTATTGCCTAATCAAATTTTGGCTGTCAGAATGTCATACTTTCTGCATACTATCCCATACAAACAGTATTGGAGGTATTCTGACAATAATGGGTTTGTTCTATTGGCCATAGATAAGATCACGATCTCAGAAGTTCATTAATGGAAGCTTCTTCTCAGATAGTTGAAAATAAATTGTTTAGAGAGAAAAAATTCCAAATGGAGTTGAGTGAAATTAAAATGCTGTGGCATTGATGACATATAAATATATCCATACAGAAATAGTTTGCTGATACATTAATAATTTATGGACAGATGATATAAGTGTTGTTAAAGCTTTTTTGCCATGTTGAGCCTTATAGCTGTCATAAATTTAGGTTTTATTTGATTCACGGGTAGCAGCTAATTCAGGGCTTATTATTATTTGGAATGTATTAAACTGAAATGGGTAGGTTTAAGATCTGGGTTTTAGTCAGGATAGGAGTAATATCACCCCAAGATTAGTTTAGTTGATTAGAACATGGTGCTGTTAGCAACAAGATTGTGGTTCAATCCCTATATGGGCCATTAACTTAAGAATTGGACTTAATGACCCTTGTGGGTCCTTCCAACTCAGAGTATTCTGTGACTCTTCCATGAATCTATAAGGTAAAATTTCTCCTTGGAATTTAAAACTAAAATAATACACTTTCTGTCAAAATGAAGCCATGTTCAAAGTTACAATAGATTTTAGCTGTCATTGGAGAGGAGCAACTCTGAAAGAAAAGTAAAATGGTCTACTATGTCACATACAGTAAAGGAACAGAAAAGTCAGTGACACAAGCACCACTGAGGATGTAGTGTACCGTAGACTGTCTGCTGAAGTATTTGATTCTATAAACAAATAAAGCATATTCTTTTTGCATTCTTTATATCCTCATCAGTTACTGTGCTTTAAAGAAATCTTTAAATTCAATAAAGGAAGCAAAAGTTTCATGCTGCTTGCAAATTAAAGACCAGTATCAGAAATAATTTGGTCCATCTTCAATTCCTCTTCCTAAGTGAAACAGCATGTGTGCATTTGAGTTTGACTACCTCTTGTGGTCAAAAAAGACAGCATAGCTATTTGTATCTTGACAGTTGTGTATGGATTGATTGGGGAGTGTGAGGTCTAGAGTCAGTGACAGGATATTCTGAATTCAGCAAGATTCATTTTATGGCTAGACAAGTCAGATAAGTGCTGGATGAGTGATAATGTTGGCAAATTACTGGGTGGTATTTCTATCAGTAAGAAAGAAATATGGGTAAATTGCACTTGTAAGTCTGCCTTTCTGAAGTTATGCTTTTAAAATACGCGGTAGTATCCCAAGAGATTTAGTGCATTATTTTGTCATAGGAAGAATGATTCATTGTGAGTGGTTAGGGCATAGCTGTTATTCAATAGATACATCATTTTCTTATAGAGATATTTTTTAAAAAGAATAGTATTCTAATATGTTTTGGTATCTGTTGTGCATACAGAACATCATGGTATATGGAAATTACAAACAGCTGATTTTTTTTGTTCTAGCAGGTATCTAGATAAATATATAGTCACATTTATGAATGCTAAGTCTTGCTAAAATAATATGGAAGCATCTCCTTTGAGCTACCTATGAGAGCTTTAGGTTCCCTTCACAAATTTGCTTTTGCTGTACAAATGCAGTCAGTGAAAAAAATAGAAATGTATAGAGGGAAGCATCACAGGACAGTAAGTATAATACCTATCATATAAATTCTCTTCTATGTAATAATTAACAAGAAGGCTGCATTGGAGTTCAAACTGGTATGAATATTTAATGTTATGACAGGTGAGCTAATAAATGTAAAAGACAAAATCAAGGCAAGAGAAATCTACATATCTTTCTGTAGACTCCTACTTCATGATATTTAACCAGCTATACTGATCTGCTAGCTAAACTTTTCAAATTATATTATCCTTTAAGGTCCCTTCTAACCCAAAGGATTCTGTGATTCTATGATCTATGCCCATTTATCAATCAGAAACTGATTTTAACCTGAGCTTTCAGGTTGTTCTTACAACAAGGATAACATTTACTTCAGGGTAAAGCAAGAAAAAGCTGATGAATAATTACATGCCGTGTTATATTTAGTCACAGAATGATTTAGTAGTGGATTTGTGCAGATCTTTGCTTAAAAGCACAAGAGTTGCATTATACAGTAGTTATAACAAGAAGTATTATAGCCCTTTCTATAAAATCATTTTATGTTCCTTTCTCTTTATCTAATTTTTTGGTAGTCCTAATTGATTTGAAAAGTTATTAGTAAGTTGTGAATTAAACTTTCCATGCAGCATGGTCATAAACCAAATTTAGGCTTAATTTCAAGTCATGAGCACCTTTAAATAAACCAATTTCCCATCATGTACTTCAAAGGCAGTTTACATAGTACTTGAAATCTTAGCAAAACTCCCCCTAGAATTTGGTTAAATTAATTTCAAAAATAAATACTTACAGTAATAGAATCAAAGTTCACTTCAGATTTTCATTTCACCATTTAACTGCTTTTTCTGCTTTGATGGTTAGTTCATTGTCATACGTATCCCTGGTTTGAGTGAGTAAGTGGAATCCATTTGGTTCTTCACTTAGAAGTATCTGGAATTGTAAACAATATATGCCAGCTCACTCAGCTCATAGGAAAAAGAAAGCTGATTAAAAACCTATCTTATTGCAAATCTGTCTGCTGCCTTGGGGGAAAAAAACCCACATATTGTTGGTTATCAAATCAGTGATCATGTTTTTCTGCTTTCTACATCCTTTTTTCTGCTAAGATTGCATGCTACCTAGATTGAATGATTTACAGAAATACATGAATTAGGTTGTAGGAATTCAGAAGCGAGTAAAATGAGAATTTTTTTTAGTTCTCAAGTAATTCAAAGATGTGTTGAAAGCAATGATTTTCCATTATAGTAGATTTTGAAGACTCCCATCTTTCTCCTCCATAGGTTGCTTAAAGGTAAAGACAACCAAACTGGCAGAAAGCAATGACATTTCATAGTATAATTTTATCTAAATACTTTTTATAGAAATCACTATTTTTACAAACTAGAAATTAAGAGTATTTAACAGGTTATGGCTCTGGTTCTTATGGTTGGAAACGTATTTCACAAACAGGTGGGAAGCTCAGGTCTTCAACATTAGCACAAATCAAAGTTATTGAATTGCATTAATTCCTGGAGTTTTAAACACATCCTTATGTGTTATATGTGGGAGATTGTCTTTTACTGATTGTCAGAAATATTTGTAAATATTTGTAAAGAAGTTATCGCTTAACTCTATGATAATCACTACTTGTCTTTAAATTCTGTATTTTAGCAGAGCTGAGATTTTGTTTTATGGAACTGTTTTATTCTGAGTTTCACCTAACACTGAAAAACAAAGCCAGCACACTTTGGGGAATATGGAGCTGCTACTTTTCTTAGCTTTTATATCTACATAGGATTTTATTGTTTCATATGACTATTATATAAGGAAGAGTTAAGCAGTAATAGATTTTTGACTGTGATTCTGCAATTTAGATCTTAGTCTAATGATTAATCTTCAGTAAATAATAGATTTCCAATTACAATCAATTTCAACTTAATTTTGAATTAAATAGGCATATTCCATAGTTTGAAAACATGCTTAAGTCTCTTTTATTATTGGCTACACATAATTCAGGAAGACAGTAAGTGTTATTGTTTGAAATATCAGTTAGATGGACTTTGCAGTTAATTTTGAACAATACTATCCATTACTGAGACCTTAAATTACTTGGAAATTATTGGAATCATGTTTTTGTTTATTTTGAAGGTAATCAAGCATTAAATTGTGATGAACAAAGTTCTCTCTTGGAACAGGAAAATAACAAAGAGCCTACTCTGATTGAAACAATCTTCACAGTATTGTCTTACTGCAGTTTATCACCCAAATCTCTTGGCGTTGCTTTTGAGTCCTACATGGAAAAAGAGCTGCTGTGGAACTGCTTATACAATATGACAGGTTTTTATTAATTTATTAATTTATTAATAAGCATTTCAAATCTGATGTTAAATGTTGTTCTTTTTCAGACATAATAATTCAGGTGAAAGTATGTTAGCTTACTTCAAAATTATGGTGTTATTGAAGGGTTTTGTGCAGTCAGGCCATGGTAGGAGTTGTTAAAATTTTGAAGAATGCAGAGGTTCCAGAGCAGTTTTTTTGACCAGGAGTCTGATTAAGTATTTGTCTTACCAGCAGACTGGCT
The DNA here is from genome assembly GCF_017590055.1 of Onychostruthus taczanowskii. Classification (NCBI taxonomy): domain Eukaryota; kingdom Metazoa; phylum Chordata; class Aves; order Passeriformes; family Passeridae; genus Onychostruthus; species Onychostruthus taczanowskii. The sequence continues at coordinate 2,836,947 of NW_024505008.1, forward strand.
GCAGAATATTTTTGTAGGTCTCTGCCATTAGAGGTTCTTCATCTCTATGCATTCAACAGCTCCAGGCCTTTGCCACAATTTAAAAGTAAGGAAGCATCGAAGGAGAGTGGAAAAAGAGAAGGAAGGACTTTTTCTCGAACTGAGGGAGAAATAGTCTGATGAGTAGTCTCTATTGTCAACAGGCATTCAGCCCCTTAATTTTCTGTTGCGGGAGAGAGCTGGCCTCACAATTAGAGCAACTAATTCTATCTGCAGGGAAAAACAGTATTCAACCAGAAAAGACAGGTGACGTTAGACGGGTGATTTTGCAAATTATGGATTAAAAGCAGGAGAGCTCAAAAGAAGAGGATGAAAATGGGAGAATGCAGGAGGGGAAACAGAATTATGAGCATCACAAAATAGAAAACAATGATAAAAGTGCCCAGATACATCTCAGAGAAAAATGTGATGGCAAGAAATGGTAATTTAAGATAAGAGGAAGAAAAACAGAGAAGTGGTGCATGGAAGATCCCAGAAAGACCATGATTAGATCAGCAAAAAGTAGAGGGAAGCAAAAGTATGAGCAAAGTATCTCAAGACATAATGTGTCAAAACATCTCTGAAATGCTCTGCAACACTCTGTCTGACAATCGCAGCTCCATGACTATGGAGAAACTGCAGTTTGCTGTGGTATTATGAATGTGGAGAAGATTGATACTTGTTGTAATGTCAATAACTGTATTTAGAATGATGTGTTTTGAACATGCAATCTCTGATGACATGCTGTGTTTCAGTTGATAACTATTATTTGTATGTATTTTTGTTTCCAAAATAACTTTCTTTTTCTTTACTGTCTGTGGTATAGCAGTTTGCGTATCTAATAAATGCAAATTCATTAATGCTTTCAGGACAAGAAAGTAGAAAAAAAGGTGTATCTGTTTGCCTCACTGATACCTAACATGTACTTAAATATTTCCCATATAAAAAGGAAGACATCAATCAGGTTCAATAGAATTTTTATAAATGTATCAGTGGATAAATGAGAATGAAAGAAATAAATTGATTTTTTGTCACTCTATTAAGATGGTACCAAGATGCCATATGTTTTGCATTATACTCTTTCTTATTTTGTAACAGATAAATAGGTCTAATTTATTATGATATAATATCATTATATCATAATGTTATATATTTTATATCATTAAATTATATAATGATTAAAATGATAATGATATTTTATATAATTAAAAATTATATAATTTTTTTTCATAAGAATTCTGAAAACACTTTCTGAAACAGATTTACACAACACTTACTGAATAGTTAATAGTTCTTCCTTCTGAAGTTTCCAGTTGTGGTGAGTCGGAGCCAGAAGTTATCAGATGCTTGAAGTTGACATTGATTAATTCAGTGAAGGGTATAGTGAAACAAATAATTTCTTTGATGCATTCATGGGAAGCAACAGAAAACTATGGAACATACCAGCACAAGCAAATAGTTCCTGAAAGTTTACTGAAAACCATTCCAAAGGAATGGAATTACACTCCTCGGGAAATGAAGAGAAAAGAGTCTGGGAAATGTAAGTGAAATTTATACATAATATTTATATATGTATAATACATCCTATAAGCTTCTCATAAGAAATTTCAAGTCCTTTATTCCAAAACTGGGCAGTTAAATTTTGTGAGTGTTGTAGCTTTACAATGAACAAGCTATTTCCTAACATCCTGTGGTGGTTGGGGTGTTTTCAACACTTTCCATTAAAATTTAGTTATTCTTTCTTGAGGCTTACACCCATACATATACAAACCAGGTTTTGAAAATAATAAGCATTGTAGTATTGGTAATAATAGTAGTGGAGATGTTTCCAGCATTTGGCAGTAGTCAGATGAGATTCAAAACAAAGTGAAGAATAATGCCTATACTTTGGCCTCAATGGCTGTAAACAGCTTTCCTTTTCGTTATCATCTTTTCATTCGGGACTGTCATTCACCCCAACTTTACAACACATCAATTTATGCTTGAACAAAACAAGCACTGAATGCTGTCGCTTGGTTGTTGAAACAGTAAAGGAAGAAAGAAATCATACAGAAGGTGTTTTGAAGGCGATTAGATGTAACGCTGATTTCTGGTATGTATTTTCATAGCCCACAGTGCCTAAAGCATCTGTCATTTCAAGATCGTGGTTCAGAAGGCTAACTTTTGGAAACATTTCATGATAAATTTTTGCCACCAAAATACTACCTGATTATTTTCAGTGTTGTAGTACTGTGGCACAGTTTTGAGTATGTAGATTGTGGCCAAGCCAGGGCATCAATCCATTCTTTTTTTTCATACATCTTCACTGCACTCTCGTTTTAATCTAGAACTTTTGTATAGGTATTTTAGGCTAATTGCTATGTGTGAACTGATATGCAAACTGAGAGGTAAGAGTCTAGGCTTCAAGACAATTTAAATTTGTATGTGTGATATATAGAACAGATGTGATTTCTTTTTTTTTTAATAAAATAAAAACATTTAGAATGCAGGTGCAATTACACAGGGTTTTCTTGAATTGTTTGGAGATTGGTGCTTTTTTAAATCTTGACACTTTTTGCTATATTTTTCATTTTATATACGTTTTGGGTTTTGAGGAGCGCAATTTCTCTGTAGTTACTTTTATAGCTAATTTTATTATCTAGGGTCTTTAAAATGCAGTGCTATCTAGTGTAAATGCTTATATGAAAGATAATAAACTGAAGTTTTGTCATTTTGGACATAGAAAGGAATTTATAAAATCTAGAGACTATAAATGTATGTAATACTCTGATACACAGAGCAATGCTTCAGCTGTGAAGATGAAAAAATACTACAATTTAGAAGACAACCGTTTACCATTCAGAATACCTGAGTACTGTCTTTCTCAAGAATCCTGTAATGACTGTGCACAGCAGGACTAATTGTTAAGAGAGTCACAGTCTAAATTTTAAATTTTCTGATTTCAATTAATGTAATTGTTTGAGTTTTGTGGGATTTATGTGCAGATAGCATAATACAAGTGAAACTACAGTGTTGAGTACTTAAGCTTTTTACCCATTTTCAGAACAAAAGAAAGTTAAAAATTATCATACAATATTCAGAAGCAGTTAGAACTATACTGTTAATCATATCATCTTTTCTTTCTATTTTTAAGGCTTCACAAGACTTGCAGCTCAAGCAGTATCTATTGTAATCAGCAAGTTACCTACAGTGATTGCATGTTTGTCTCCCCCAGTTAAATACTTCTTTTTTCTGGCTGAGAGAAAAATGTCAAGAAACTTTGCTGAATTGAAGAAAGCTGGTCTGCTTGTCTGGAACTTGATTGTAATTATATGTCGGATATTTGAGGATGGAAATACTGCAGAATTTTTAACAGGTGCAACACTTGACAGATGGAGCAAAGAAAAACTCAGTTTAATTCGTGTGTGCTTAGAAAGTATTATGGGAAAACAGAAAAGTGGTCCTAAGCAAGTGACCCAGAAAATTATACAAAGCATTGAGCAGCAAAGACCAAACTGGATTGAAAGCCAGTTGCTGAAGGCAAGAAAATTGAGCATAGATTGGTAAGAACATAGTATTTTTCAAACGCTATTATTTGCTCTTTTATTTTACTGGATTATTGGCATGTTTATGGCTACTGCTCAATTTTAAGGAAAAGACGTGAGCAGTGATCTTATGTGAAACAGATTAGTCCTTAATATTGATATACCATGGGTTTGTAATTTAAGTTCATTGCTGAAACAATAAAACATGGTTGTTTCATCAGAATGCTGTGTTCGTAGTACTGCAAGATTTCATGTTATCTTGATGAACCAAAAATATGGACAAGTCCATTGTTATATCTTTCAAAATGTGAACAGATAGTCAATATATTTATAATTTAATTTTACTATGGTGATTAAATTAAGAGGAACTGTGAGAAGCTTTTGGTGTTCATCTGTGAATAAAAAGTAAGTGTACTTTATTCTAAAACATATCAAACCCTGAGGCAAATAGGGTATATCAAAACAGGACAAAAATAATATCCTGCTGTGCCTTTCTGAGAAAATACCAATTTTTCCTTCAGATTTGACATTAAGATCTTTACAGTGATTTTTCAAGGAGTTGTGTACATGTCAGTGTGTTTGTAGTCCAGTCTGTTTTAATGTTGCAGTCATGTATCATTCTGTAAAAATGTACTATTCATCAACTTTGCAATATTAGATTGATTGGAATAACATGACTTACTGAATTAAATTGTAGCTGCTGAAAGTAAGATTGCCAGTTTTTAAAATTAGTGTTCTTGAAGGTTGCAGTTGTTGCTGTCATGTCAGGATTTGTCCCTATAAACAAAGGATATACTGATTGTAGGTTGGAATAAGTGATACCACTGAACAGGTCTTCATGCAGTGCTTTAAGGGACAGTGTCCTGTTTCTGTGAGTAGTCAGTTAATAAATGAGGTAAGCAGTAATAGTGTCACACAAACACTCATTGACGCTGGCCTTTGTTATCTTTGCATTTTCATTTAATTCTAATTTACGAGATCTAATCCAATGAATAAAAGATTGAAGCCAGATGCCAGTGACTGATGGAGTTGTAGAATAAAAAAAGTATAATGATAATTTGTATATTGATACTTAACACAATGGTCCCACAATACAATTTCTAATGTCGCTGAGAGAATAGGTACTTTTTAAAAATACATATATAGGAAGACAATATTGTGGATAACCTCTAAAAACTAAAACTTGAGTTAATTTGCACATCTTCAGAAGCTGAGAATTTTAAGATAATATACTGCTGTATTTTCTTGTGTAAAATACCACAAAAATGCTGTGTTACATTTAGGTATTAGATTGTGGAAAGTAAACATGGGAAAATGTTTCTGTATGTCTCCAGTGTCAAGCAAAGAGAGAACTAGTTTGTGACTAGGCCTGGTAATTTTAAGCTTAGGAGAATGAAGAATACATTGCCTGCTCTCCAAGTGAGCAGTTATTTGATGCAGTTAGGAAGTTGACTCCCCTGACTTCAGTTGCATTTCTGCAGTAGAAATCTAACAGAAATGTTGTTTTTCCACTTTTCATTCAAATGTTATGAGTCAATATCTGCGGGAAAACATAGCCAGTTTATAAGTACCTGAGATATGAAATCTAGATATTAATGTTATTATAAATGCAAATTACAAAACTAATATATTAGAGCTGAAATTCAAATGTTCAGTTAAAGTAAGTAGTGTCCACATAATTGCTAAACTAAAAACAATCTTTCAAGGGGAGATTTATGATTTTCATGAATGAAATTACTATGCTCTGATTGTATGCTATGTACTGTATTGGTGCTATGTAAACATTCAGTAATCAAATGATTTTCTGATTTAGCTGGATGCATGTGCATATATGTATACATACTTATAAATGCTTAGAGATTTTTAATAGATACATAGGAAAGAAAAAAACCCTATAAATTTCAAAAATTTATTTGAGACTCACCTGCACAGCCATAAAAACATTTTTGAAGTGTAGTGGGTTTTTGTAAGTAAAATTCTTGCTTGATTTTGTGTTATGTTACTATTATCAGAATTGCTATTTACATAAAAAGTTAAAATAATATATATTAACTTAGTTTTACAGAATATTTCAAAAATTATAGCCTTCATTGAAAGGTTCAGAAAACAGCAAAGGTTCTTTGCCTGTCTTGTGTACTTCCTGAAAGAATTACTATTCGTTAAAGTAACCTTCACTTTATGGTAGCACCAGAGCTATAAACAGTCAAGTTAGATTCTAAAAAACACACATCCTGGGAAGAAAAGAAAAGTCTGTCTTTGCAAAGTAATTTGTCGAATTGAAGATTATTGTTTTTCATCATGGTGACCCTGACCTTGCTGGCTGGGTGCATATACAGATTAAGATGAATGCAGTTACTCCTTGGCTGAGGCCTGCCTCTCTCAGGGCACATTCTTGCTAATGACATGATTGATAGGCAGTCCCAAATCCAGAAAGGAAGTCATTAATCATAGTGCTGCCTGAATCCAATCATCTGCTTCACCTGCGCAGTAACAGGCAGTAAAGAATACAATTTGGGTGCTGACACTGATACATTCCTTTGTCAGAGGTCCTTAGCTTTTTCAGTGTTGGTTGCTAAGAAATTTGACAAGAAATTCAGGTTGTATCTGTATGTGGCATCAAATATCAGTTTTAAGTGTGCTTTAATTTAAAGATCAATTTCTTTGAGGCTTTTCTGTAAAGTACACCATAATAACATAGTATCACTTACTTACATTCAGCAAAGAACAAAATTATAGTTTATATTTTGAAACTATTTGCTCTGTAGGACATTCTGAAACTGCATGTGGAAGCAATATCAGCTTTAATGTCCAGCAGCTGTGCAGCATTTCAGAGAGCCTGTAGGTCAAACAGCAACTTTCAGAAGGACTGACTTTGTAACCATGGCACCCTTCCAACAGTAAACTGCAACCAGAATGGTTTTGTTTTCAGGTTTTTGGGATTTTTTTAATGTTTTGTTTTTTGTTTTACTTCTAAACGAATACAATACTGATTTTTAATTAATTGATAATGCTTCCTTAGTTTATTTTAAATTAATCCAACAGTGTTTGCAGAAAGGACAATATACTCTTGTTAATCTTTGGAGTTCTTGACACATACATGTGAAATACCTGTGCTGCAGCTCTAGTATTTGAGGAAAATTTTAGTACTTCTCCTTTCCTAGACTTCTTGGTAGCAGTACTAAGATAGTAACTTGTGGTTTTTGCAGAGCGTCTGACAATGATCAGAGATTTGAATGCACAATTGTGGAGGCGTTTGGGAATGTCACCTTCCTATTTTTGTTGGTAGAAGTTTCATACAAATACAAAAAAAAGCCCCAAGGATCGGTATAGGGCAAAAAATGCAACAAGTGGCAAATAGGTACCCTTTAAATGGTTAACAACATACCGGTGGAAAGAAAACTACTTCAATTTAAAACTTCTATCCTATACTTAGAGTAATGGCTACCTTTCTGACATGTTAATTAGATTTTAATATGTGCTGTGACAGGCAAAGAAAAATGCACAAGAGATCGAATGTAAATGCCATTTCTAGTACCAAATATACTTCTCTAGGGGAAACGAAAATATTTGCTACTTCTATATCCTTAAAGAGTGTTTTATGTGTTAATTTTTTCTTATTAAGGTGATCAAAATTAGTGTAATACTGTTATTTAACACGTATTGTGTGAGAGATACATGTAAAACAATATATGTCTAAGTCAAGTACTTCCAGGTTTTTTTGATCATGTAGTTCTAGCTGAGTTCATGTTAATATTTTGCTCTTAGTAAATTTAACTTAGGACTGTATCTTTTCTATCTTCTAGTGCCTCAGTCACAGTTAAAAGTGGAACATTAGAGGAAGGTGGTATTGCACTTGGATTCTCTGAGCATAATATAAACATGATGGTCCTGGATATCTGCCACAAACCAGGTGGTAGTGAGTACCTGAGGCAAATTTATCACATCATCCGGCTCAATGAGGTAGGGAAACGGCCTTTCCACAGACCAATTAGGTGTGTACTGGCCTGGGGCAACATCTGCTGGCAGCTAAGGGTTAGTCAAGGAGGTGATAATAGTTCTTAAAGTCACTATAGAATCCTATATTGTATTTTAATACAATCCGTTCAGTTTAGGCTTTTGTGCATTTCTACAGAAAAGATTACTTTTACTGTCGATTTTATTTAGGTACTTAGACAGTAGTATGGCTCATAAACTTTCTTCAGTTTCATGCTATAGATCATTGATTCATTTTAGGAGTCTGAGCACAGTAAAAAAAAATAATTGAATTGACTGTTACAAAGGTAAAATCACACTTGGTTAATTAGCTGTCTTAATTTAAACAAACAAGCAACCCCTATGGCTGTACTGAGGAACTAAATGAAATCTTACTCAATTTAGACAATTCTGTTCATCCACAGTGCTTTTAAAATTACAAGATACAAATTCAGATTTATTTGCTGCATATGGAATTTTGGCAATGTAAAAGAATAATCATGTTATTTCTAAGGCTGTTCTAAATTGCCCCAAGTTACCAAAAGTGTTCTGATTTTATTCACTGAAATAAACATAGGTTTAAAGTGTACAGTAGCACAACTTAATTTAGAAAGTTCTGGTTTTAGTTTTAATTACTTAATTCCTTGAATGCATAAGCAGGTGCTTAAGACCCTTGTGTTGCGGTGCGTTTTGAGGTGGGGCACCCCGGGGATGTCCCCGGAGGGCCCCCTAGGCTGTGAGTTGGCTGGCAGCAGCAGGCAGGCAAGGAGACTCCACACGGCTTCTGATCAGATGAAGGTTTATTTGGGGTCCCAACCCCGGCTACAGCATGGCTACTGAGGGAAAAGGGGGGAAGGGGGAGGGAGAGGGAGCCTCGGGGAGGGAAGGGGCAAGAGGGGGGAAGAGGCTGAGAGAGAGGAAGGGCTGAGAGCCAGACTGATCCCCTAGCACAGTTTAAGAGGGGTATTGAAGTGGGCGCGGAATCAGACTTGAGCCAATGGGATTACAGGTACAGGATGGTTCAGGGCAGGACCACAGGCTTAGAACATACCATACATTTCGGAGGGGTGAGACAGAGCATACCATTTAAATAAAATGGAATACAACACCCTTGCAAGTGTACAGAAGTGTTTATAACAAAATACAAAATAGTGCAAATATAGGCAGAGGCCAGGATTTTTCCTCTGAAAAACTTGATAGTAGAAAACCCTGACTTAGAGAGCTATGTCTGTAGGAAAGCCATAGAGAGCGCCTTAGTACTCACACTGTACTTCTGAAAATAGGATCCAATTGTTTAGTTCATAGGCTTAAAAACAATTTTTATGAATCTGTCTTAGGAAGCATCAGAAGCAATGTAATCATATATGCAGAGATGGCAACCTTACATTAGTACAGTACGGAATCTTTTCAAGTTTCAATTTCCTGAACAATTAACTGGTTTAGGAAGTGAAGTGAAAATTATTACTGTAATAAACAAAACTTCTTCACCTGGAGCACATTCAAGATTACTCTTAGCTATAAAGGAGTGTGGAAAAGACCACCAAAAATAGCATATAGTCCAGTAGTTAGGACAGTTACCTAGGGGACAGCATAGGCAGGCTTATATACTTCCTAGTTTATACCAGGGAATTGAATCTGCATCTCCCACATCTGAACTGATTCCCCAAACCTCCATACTTTACATACTATACTAATTCCCGAAACCTCTATACAGCTATCGGCATGGAACTCCTTCTTTTTCCCCTGTTGGAGTTGTTTTGCCTTGTAGAAAGAGTGGTAAAAATGCATTCTGTAACTTTTAGGGTCAAAAATAGAATGATACTGTAGCTGAAGGAATAAAATACACATCCTGGGTTTTGGAGACCCTGATCTAAGATCTGACTCCTGGGAGTATTCGTTTATTTATACAAAGTGGAGCAGCTCCAATAGGAGGTATGAGGCTAAGAGAATTAGGGGGAAAAGGGACTTCAGCCTGACTTTCCACATCCCAGGTGTCTCTCCTTGAATTTCTGCAGCTAGTAAAACCCTTTTTAAAAATAGAACATTTCTCAGTGGAAAAAACTCTGTTGTTTTAAAAATGAAGAAGAGAGGTCCTGACCAGCTTGAGTTACAGAAGGATTTAACTGTATTACTTTCTAATGCCTTTGAAACCATTACAAAATATTTTAATGCTTAGCATGGTATCATGATTATGTACTTTCAATATTATTTTTCAAAACCTAAATTATGTTTTATGTTCCTGCTTACCAAGAAATAGATTTCATTGTGTATTCAAAGGTCCATTCTCTGTTTAAAGACTCTGTAGAATGTCAAAAGATTGTGTTCTTGAAATAAGTTTAGAGATCTTTATGCTACACTGCTTGGTAATCGTGTAAAAACAAAATTATAGGCCAGAAGATTGTTGTTTTTAGTAATATTCTTTAGAAAAGCAGACGAAAAGGGATATGGATTCTTCGAAGCTGGATTTGAACATATAGATATGATTTTATAAAAATTTTTAACAGTTACTGTGGTACTCAGAACAGCTTACAGCCCTTCATGTGTTTGCCAAAAATAGTAATAATTTTTAAAATAATTTTTTAGTAATGACAACCAAAGAGATAACTCTTCTGAGCTGTCGGGCTCAATAATATTCTGTATACTTGGTTTGATGCCCAGTGTACTGAGGATATAGTTCACATGTTTACAGATGTGATTTCATATTTTCACATTTTTGAATCATGACACTTTCAGAGCCTACGATACTTACTGTACTAAAAGGCATCTTAATGTAATATATTTACCATTGTTGAATAAGTCTCTTCATCAAAACCACTCCATAGTATTTTATTAAAGACAGTACAATAACTTTACAGTATTCAGCTGTATACCACTTGAATTTTTCAAACTCTGGTAAGCAGGTGTTACCAAAATTGGTCAAAATCTCCTTCCTAACACCATGGCAGCATTAAGAAGCAGGCATTCTTTATTACAGCACCAGATGCTGCAGGGATATCTCCACCAGAATTGTGCATGTCAAGTACAGAAAAGCTCCTGCTTTATATACTTTATTTTACAGACATATTCATTGATTTTCCCAGAACGAACCATACATATAATAATAATAATAATTTCATGGAGACCCGCAGCATGCCCTCCCCGCTTTGCGCATGCGTTCTTCTGTCCCGGGGGTCCCTCTAGTGGTCTCTGGTGGTCCCAGACCCCGAAGTTGCCTGGTCAGTGAACTGGAGTTTCTTTCCAAAAAGGGAGCTGAGATGGCATACTCAGGCTGGTTCATTATTTTGTTAATGGCCAGCATGATCCTACAGAATACATATTGTGCCGTTCTGTAGACTACTGGTTTTGCAAAATAAGCATTGTGTTTTCCCACCAGCTGAGCAAATAGTTCTTCATCTGGCAACACATGGACAGCTATTTCCAGTATTGCTTCTGAAAAAGCAACACAATCTGCTTCTGCTGGCTCTGTTACATCCAGAGGGCTGGGTTGCTTTAGTCTACAGATTTTGTAAAAATATGTACATGGAAGGCAGTACATTTATGAAAATTTGGTAGATGTACAGAAATTGCTTTTTAATAACTTCCTTCACCATGGCTCTGAAATCTTTGTTATGGCATAAAGTGGTGAATGAATAAATGAATGGGGAAATAAAAATCCAGATCTTTTTGAAAAGGTGATTAAAAATAGCTAAAAGAGGTTATGTTTTCACAGTTGCTTTTTGATATTGTTTTAAGCAGAAAAAAAGCACAATTTGTTTTTCTTCTTTTGGTTGGTTGGGGTTTTTTCCCATACACTAAGACAATTTTGTGATTCTCTTGGTTGGACAAGACCAAGTTATTTATTTGCAACCAGCAGAGAGACAGTCCTTCTCTTTCTCTTGCCCTTGTGCTTTTCCACTCCTAAGCCCCCCCTTTGTACTAGTACTAGAAATCATGTGGCTTGTTTATCTGGATGAAAACTTTTTTTTTCCCTGACTGATTTCACAACATATGCTAGTGCCAACACAAGGGAGAAACAGCTACAATCTGTGTGGCCTGAAACTGAATTTATGCCTTTCAGGTGAGGCCATAATTGGGTAAGTTTAAACAAATTATGAAATTCTTCTTTTAGAAAGAACTACGAGAGGCACAGGATGCTTTGGCAGGTAGTTTGCCTGTTATTCCATCTCAGTACTACTGCAAATAAGAGGAGCATTTGCATTCACCCATCCTAAATGACTCACCTTGAGTATTTGCTCCATGTAATGGACTTCATTTTAATAACAACAAACTGTTTAATCACAGTAGTTATTCCAGCAAATGGATGTTTAAATGTTTTATTATCTAGTTCTTCATAACATGGTTCTATTTAATCAAAACACTTTATTGGCCTGCAATGATGATTTATTTACATAGTAGTCGAAGAAGTGAAAACAGAAAAGATGGTGTCCAAAATAATAATGCATCTGTTACACTATAGTTTCGAAAATTGCAATGCAAATCATACTGCTTCTAGTCCTTGAATGTTTAAGCAGCTAAAAATAGCTTTCAAGAGTGGGAGAATATTTATTTCCTGTGTTCAAATACCATGGTTACCACATGTTAATCAAAGAATTGATTTATAGTCAATATAGTAATGGTTGATGGTTTTCCAAAAAGTTTAATTCAAAAGACATGAAAAATACTTGTTGGTCACTTCTACATATACCTAGCATAAATATATATATATATATATATATATATATATATATATATATATACACACGCACATATTGAATGAGAACTTATACACGTAATTTGACAAGAATTTCAAAGCAATAGGTTAGATTGTTCTGTTTCGCTCAAGCTGGGTGCATGTTTTCTGGGGTTATTTCCTGTTCATTGTAAAATGGCAATAGTCTTAAAAAGGTTTCTATTTTTTAAGAGTTTTTTAATTCCCTACTGTATTAAAAGGAACTTCTATCTTTCAAGCTTATGCTTGAAATCTAGGCAAATTTCATGTAGAAAGCTAGTGACCTGTACTATTCTGTGGTTGCTTTTTCTTCCAAAAGGAATATTTGAAAGAGCAGCTGTCTTGTGAGAATTCCTCTGAAGATGGTATTACCTCGAGTCAATGTCTGCCTTTGACGCTGAAGGGCAGACAAGAACAGCCTGTCTTCAACCCTTTCCAGGTGTACAGACAATCTTATGCAAAAGTATTCAATCAGGTTTGTGAAAATCTGAAACCTTGGTTATAGTATAATTTTTACTTGTTGGTATTATTATGGTCATGATAATGACACAAATTAAATGTATGAAAATAGACTTATTTATGTGTGTTCACATCTAATTAAGGAGAAAGGAATGTTATTTTGTGGGAGTGTAATGAGGGTACCCTCTACAATATCACGATGTTCAAAAAGACATTATTGGCCTTTTCTTTGATCAGAATTATTGCATGCAAGAGCAATTTGCATTTACTTACACTTTCTGTGTTCAGTATACTGAGGGAAAGCCCATAATAGCAATGACTTTTATTACATCTGTACAATAGTACATAGGGTTAATCTTAGTCCTTTGAAAAATCTTATCAGAACTCTATGTTCACATTTATAATCTTCCTCATGGGTCTTTCATAGATATGTTGAACAGTCAAGTAAAGAATACTTTAGAAATACAAAGATTTTACAGAACAGTCAGACTAAGTGGGTTAAAACACGCACACACACAAAAGCATAAATTTTTCTGTTTTTCTTTAAGTCATGCCTATAATTTGTAAAGGATTACAATTTTCTTATAGAATTTAGTTTCATGATAATGGAACAGTTAAAGAAAAGAGATCTAGTTGCCTAAATCTCTGCTGGAGCACTCCATGACCACATCATTGCACAAAATGCTAAATAGTTTCTGATAACACTTTTATACTGAAAAAATCTCATACCATTGTTTCTCATATATTCTTAATATATCATCAGCATTTTTGATCCCAGCAGTCAATTCAAATATTTGAAAAGATGTGGTACTGCAAGTGACACGAAATTCGCTTGTAAGTTACTTGTGTGGAAATCCATCCTTTTTCAGTGCAGCCCTGCTTATATGCAGTGTAATCTCTCCAGTTTTGACTATTTTGGTCTATTTCATCAGTTATATTGCTGTAAAATATACTTGTTTTTCTTACTTGTTTAATGAATACTTAATCATTGTCATGTTGCAATAAAAGTGTTAATATCCTGAAAAAGGAGACTATATGTATACCAATATATATATACACCAATTCTACAAGGCTGATCAAGGCTTCTCACTCTAGAGAAGTATGCTTTATAGAATCTTTGAATTTGTAGAATCTACTGATTTGAAAGGGACCTTCCACTCAAGAATCACAGAACCACTGAATGGGTGAGACTGGAAGGGACCACAGTGGGTCATCTGGTCCAACCTCTCTGCTCAAGCAGGGTCATTCTAGAGCACATGGGCAGAGAATTTTTCCAGATGGTTCTTGAGTATCTCCAGTGAGGGAGACTCAGCAGCCTCTCTGAGGAGTCTGTTCCAATGCTCAGTCAGCCAGGCAGTAAGGAAGTTCTTCTTCATATTCAGCCCAGAAAGCAAACTGTGTGATGAGCTGCATCAAAAGGAACATGACCAGCAGGCCAAGGGAGTTGGTTCTGCTCCTCTACTCCATTCTGGTGAGACCCCACCTGCAGTGCTGCATCCAGTTCTGGGGTCCCCAGCACAGGAAGGACATGGAGCTGTTGGAGCCAGTACAGAGGAGGAACAGCAAAATCACTAGAGGGATGGAGCACTTCTCCAATGAAGAAAGGCCAAGAGAATTGCAGTTTTTTGGCCTGGAAAAGAGATGGCTTTGGTGTAACCTAATTGCAGCCTTGCAGTACTTGCAGGAAGCTTACAAGAAAGATGGAGAAGGACATTTTAGATGAGCACGTAGTGACAGGACAAAAGGGAATGTATTCAAACTGACAGAGAGTAGCTTTAGATTACATATTAGAAAGAAATTATTTCCTGTGAGGGTGGCGAGGCAGTGGAACAGGTTGCCCAGAGAAGCTGTGGTTGCCCCATCTGTTTTACATGTTCCAGGCTAGGCTGGGCAGAGCTCTGAGAAACCTGGTCTAGTGAAAGATGTACCTGGCCCATGGCAAGGGAACACGGTGATCCCTTCAAACCTCAGTCATTCTATAATTCTCTCCTCTGATTCTATTTCCAAGCTTAATGATGTTATTAAATAGTTCAGTTCCCTTTACCATTAAATTGTTCATTTATTTAGTGGTGTGGGACTGTCCATTTATAAAACTGATAAGTATAGCTGAATGTCTGGTTTCCAATGAAAATTATTGCCAGTGCCTGTAGAAGATGCCAGAGCACTGACGATGAACCTTTTCTTATTCATTCACTTTCTGCTTTCTCAGTATTTTATTTTTTCTTGTTACCTTTATTTCCTCTTCGTACTCTGTATTTCACCTTTGTTTTTCTACTTTACTTTAACATGCATGGCAAAGATTAGGGATAGGGAGTAAATTAAGTAAGGAGAAGGAAAGTGATAAAACATAGATGGAAGGAATAGGAGGGATTGCAGTGACTCTGCCCTCCCAGAGGAACTAAGTGCTGACTGTAAGAAGAAAAAGATGCACTTCAAGTTATACTTTACTATTATTCCATTGTTTTGACTTGCTTAAACATTTTTTTACTACTCAGTGCTGTTTCAGTGTTACAACAATAACTTTGTACTTATTTCCTCCCAAGAAGATTAAATTATAGTCACTACTTGACAACTGCTAACAATGATAAGGAATATTATGCAATAGGATTTACTATTTTTTAAAAATAAGAATGTTGTGTATGGTCTTTTGTCTGCCCACTGATGATGTAGATTGCTTTTGTTTATTAAATAAGCAATATGGAGTTATACTTGTTCATATTTTCTAGATTTTAAGCTGTTTATAATACAGCATTAAATCACTCTAATTATGATACAGGTTACTTCTTGAATTCCAGCTATACCAAATTTTTCATGACATAATTTTTTGCTGACAGCAGAAAATGCAAATTGCTTTTACATAAAAAGCTACCAACTATTTGCTTTTTGGACAAAGAGTAAAACTCGCAGACAAAGCAGCTGATCAGAATGCTATCAACAATTGGAAGAATAATGGTTCAAAAAACAGATTTATTTTTTTATAAACAGTGGCTATGTCTGTAATTAATTAATTGCCATTTGATTGGAATAAAAACCTTCTTCTGTGGACATGATTGATATCATCTTTCTAAGTCCTCATTCTAGACCCCCCTCTTTGGTTAGTATATAGCAGCTGGAGCTTTAATGTACTGATCATATTAATGCTGATTCATAACTAACTAGCTTCTTTCCATGTATCAACAGTCAGCCATTACTGAATGGAACTGGGATTGGTCAAGCTTGCTGCCAGGTTACTTGGGACTGAATCAGATGGCTTTCAGGGTGCTGCTGACACACAGGTAACGGGATTTTGGCAAATCATCACATTTTCCTTTTGTATTTTTGACTTTGTAGCAGTGAATACACAAAGATTTTAGTGGTGAAATTTGTAAAGCAAATTAGGCATTTCTTTTTAAATACATAGTTTTAAAATGTAGCAACATTTTTTTCTGTAGTATTTGATCCATACTCAGCTGTCTTTCAATGCCTGTTTTGAGGCGTATAATTTGTTCTTACTGTCTGAGACAGAAGTATATGAATATATGTTGATATTGCACTTAAATAATGCTTTGGAAAAAAATTAGTAACTTTTGCAAGCCTATACTGCTACGGGAAATTTCAGCACAGATTTTAGGCTATGTTTACTCAAGTTGCAAAGGATCTTAAATGCAGTTGGGGGCATGACAAGTGTAGCTAGAAATGGAAAGTGTTTCCTTAATAGTTTCCAATTAATCAAACTTATTCTCATATTTTATTGCCTTTTCACTTGTAAAATGTAAATTCTTAAATCAGAAAGTGCAATTTCTTAAATTCAGAAAAATTGAGGTGGAATATTTTTGGAGTTGTGTGGATTGTTTTTTTGTTGTTTGTTTTTTGTTAATATTTGTCATTTGTGAAAACTGGAAAACTTACATGTTGCACACTAAACTAAGACATTCCCTTCTTAATTCTGAATCCTCCTGATTATACCTAATAAGATCCTATCAGTCAACTTTTGAACTGACTGTTCCGCTATCTAGAAACTGGAGTGATGATTTCAAAAGTGTGTGAATTTGCATGTCATAAAGGTTTTGGGTATTTTGTCTCATTTTCTCAATTTATCAGTAGCAGTTAAACATTTAATTCTTCCTTCATTTCATATATAAAATACTTTTACAGTCTGTTTTGAGTCTTCATCTTAATTTGGATAAGATTATTTCTTTCCCTACCCAAATTGTTGTTTTCCAAAAGTTTAATTGCACGAAAAATCATGCCAGCAAAAATTTGTTGTCCAGTTCTCTTCTTGATGTCCTTTGTTACCTCTTACTAGACAGAATGTGAAACTTCACAGACTTTTTTGTGTTAAATGTCAGAGAAAATACAGTACTAATTTTTTTTTCTTTGATGGTTCTCCTGTTGATTGCTATCTCATGTCCTTCATTAAAAATTAAGTAGATTGTCCTTTTAAAAGAGAATCTTAGACTAAAACTGGATCTTGAACTTTGCTTCATGTTATTGTCATCAATATGAGCCAAAGAGAGCAGAGGGCTGCTGCGATTTGCAGAGGAAACATTTTGTGTGGACATTTCATATTCCCTGTTCCCTTAAAACACATTTTATTTTTCTTTTGATCTCTTTATAGATGTTAGAAAAAATCATGTGTATGCCTCCTCTGTCTTTCTCATCCTTGTAGTATCATCTATTTTTTAAAATTTAAGTAATTCCTGATTGTTGTCATCTTTCCTAATTTGAAAATGCCTTCATTCATTGCCCTTCTACATGGTAAGGAAATTGCCATCTAGAAGTAACATTATGCAAATAATTAATGATTAGAGCATGGATCTGTTATTTCAACCACTGCAAACCAACCTATCATTTAGATCCACTGTTTATCATAAAAAGTAGAATAGCTGATTCAGTATCTGCCATTGCAGCCAGTATTGACAAAACAACTTGTCTGACTAGGACAATTCTATCTGTTCTTGTAGCTACACAAACACGATTCGCAGTAAGAATCTCAGGTGAGCCCTGTCTTTAGGTGATTCTTCATGATCCTTCCGAGAACTGCATAAATCAGCCTTACTTGTGCTCAAGACTTAATGTTCAAGCTGAATGAGTGTGATTATTTTCACCTCTCATTTATTTTGGACCTGAGATGAGTTAAACAAAACCACTGGCAGTACTTAAGCTGTTTCAGAACCATCAGTTTATAAAGTGGAGCACCATAATATTTAAATTACTCCTTCCTTTGACACGTGCTAAATCTTTCCCTGAATAGATATGTCTGTGCAGACAAAAATATTTTCACCAGTTCACAGTGATGTTAGAATGATATTTCTTTCCTTCTTTTCATATTTGAAGAAAAAATACTGTCAGTTGCATATGAAGTTAAAAAAGCAGTCTTTCGAGGAAAAAAAAAAAGTGAAAATGCTTAGGGGACTCACTTACAAGAGAAAAGCTCTCCTAACCTAGTTAATGATGAGTTAGGTGAGAGGGTGTTATGAGAGCATTGTCCCAGAGCCAGCAAGTGTTAAGCAAATTAATTGGTTGGTGGTTAGGGGAAAGTAAAATACTTTTAGGACTGGTTAAAAAGGAAATGAATTGTTGTCTACTACTCATTGCTGGTTTCACACAATGATGGGAATCCAATCCGTGCATTCCTATGATCCTCAAAATGTCCAGGAAATTTTTCAAATTAAAGATGTGGTGTTTGTAAGGCTCTGGAATCCTCTCACTGAGTCCCTCAAAGGAGCTTTCAGGGATTTATATATGTGCCCTGAGTTAGATGCAGGGAAGGAATACCAACAAGATACTCCTCAAGAGTCAAAACAACAAAAACTTAACTGTCAAACTTGAGAAAATCAGGGAACTTTAGAAAAAGTCTAAAGCTACATTGAATCAATATAAAGCATTTGACAAAATGTTAATTTAGCAAGCTCTAAGGCCATTCAATTTAACGAATTTCAACCCATCTGATTTTAATTTACTCAGAAATAAATAATATGTGTGTATATATATTATATATATAGTTCAAACTGCAAGAATAAAAGTTAAAATGTACTTCTCAATTATACTTGAAACAGTATCTTTTAATACTAAGACCATTAACATTCAACTAACTTATGAACTTGATTTACACAAGTTTAAAAAATATTCTACATACTTACAAAGATACGTGCTGCCTTTTCAAGTCTTGGACTCACTTGTTCATCCTTAGCTACGCCAATAACAAATGGGGGTTCCTTACCTCTAATACATGTGTTAAAGCAGGAAGTGCAATTGTTATTTAATTACCTGTATCTCGACTTATAATTAGTGTCCTGCTCATAAAGTTACAATTGTTATTTTCTGGCCAAATCAGTGTGTTGAAAATTGGCAAGAAGTACTTAGCAGTAGGCAAAAAGCTGGTGTGCTGTCAACACTGAGGCACAATTCCAGAGCACAGTACCATGCATTATCCTTCTTGTTTATGTACTCTCCTTTATATAAAAGTTAAATTTATCACTATTAATTTTCAGAAGAATATCTTGGCAACTTGTACATTGTTAGAAGATATTATTTTTTCGCTGGGCTTTGAGATGTCACCTGCCTTCTGCAGTTGTGCAGGACTTTCAGGTGCACTGCATACCTTACAATAACATAAAAAGATATTCCTGTCACTATAAAGAGGAGGAAAAAAAGAGTCATTTTTGTAACGTATGAAGCCATTATCCAATATTGCAGTTATTTGCAGTTCTGAAGAGGAATGGCTTGGATTCCTTCCTGTACACTTGTGGAGATTTCACTAAGAAGTGGTGTCTGTGCAGGGACAAGTAGTAGCTGGGAGCTATAGGAACAGGTAGAGAAGAATTCATGACTGGCAAAGCCAACAACAGTCAGGACCTTCAGAACAGAAAGCTTAACAACTTAATAACTAAGAGAGGAATGGGAATGTGTTATTTTTACCATAAGTGTGTCAGGCGAGAAATAGTAACAAGTTTGAAAAACTATAGAATTAAAACTCGTATTTGTTCAGGTGGATAAGAAATGCTATAAAAATGTCTAAACT
The DNA here is from genome assembly GCF_017590055.1 of Onychostruthus taczanowskii. Lineage (NCBI taxonomy): Eukaryota > Metazoa > Chordata > Aves > Passeriformes > Passeridae > Onychostruthus > Onychostruthus taczanowskii. The sequence goes on from NW_024505008.1 coordinate 2,856,631, forward strand.
GAAAATTAGAATTTGATTTCCAACAGATAAGCCAGTGTAGACCAAGAAGGACTTTCCAGAAAATGTTTATACATGTGATATGAGCTTAAATAGTTTTATGTTGGAATAGGATAGGCAAGTATCTATTCAACTTTTGGTCATGTGTTGTTTTGATAGATATTCGGAACTGCCCAGCAGCTTCTGAAAGTAGAAAACATGGAGATGTTTATATATTGGCTTTCAGGAAACCATAAAAAAATGAGTAAGTTTTTTTTTTTACTAAAACTGGATAAAATCTGTAGGCTTTCTAGTAGGCTTTGTTGCTACAGCTACAAGTCAACTATTAATGATGGTTGGTGAAGAGCTAGGATGCCATTAATATTGCAGTAATCATCACCTGCTTGGTGTTACTATAAATGATGCCCTTATAATGCATAGGAGAACATTTGCTGCAAAATAGATATAAACACTCAGATCCCTTGGAATACAGATTTTTTCATAACACAGTGCACACTGCATTCTTGTTCATGAACTACTGAGCTGTTTACACGTGGGTCTGTTTTTTGGGTAGATAAAAACTATCATTAGCAGCAGAGTGCTGTCCTAGGATTGAGAAAACCTTGTACCTACTGTCTCTTTATTAAACTCCTTTCAACTGTACTGCCTTTTGCAAAAACCTTTGTTTATATAGTTGTGGCATTTTTTCCCTGTATTAGAGCTTTGGGATAAAATTGCGTGTTTTGACTTTGACTAAGCCTAATAAAACTGAAGTAAGAAAATCTTGTTTAGAATTTTGAATGATTGCAGGGCAAAATTTGCATAGCGCTTGTATATTCTAGTGAATACACAGACACCATCTGTTGAGAATGATAGCCATATGGTGAACTATTTATAGAAAATGTTTATATTCATTGTGTTGTTGATTATCTAGATATCCAGAAAATGCACTTTTAAAATCTAGTTTATCAACGCGTGGAAAAATTTTTTATGTGGTTTTGAAACTGAAAAGAATGTCAACAAACTGCACGTGTTTTGTTGTCTGTCAAAGATTTTTTATAAAACTTTACAAAATCCTAAATCTGAGAAATGAGTGAAAAAAACTCCAGGGTATTAAAAGGTAGGAAGTTCTCTAACAATTTTCGTGTAGAAGAAACAAATGATGGAAGAGCATTTACTGACATGATGCCAAGACAGAGAGTTTATCTGTATGGCAGAGGGCAGCAGTCTTATGTCTAGTGTACTTCTAGGTATATTTATCTGTCTTCTAAACTGCAGATGCTCCCAGACCTTTGGTGTCCAAATTTGCTGGATATTGGAAATTCATACCGTTGCTACAGTTACAAGTCAACTATTAATGATGGTTGGTGAAGAGCTAGGATGCCATTAATATTGCAGTAATCATCACCTGCTTGGTGTTACTATAAATGATGCCCTTATAATGCATATGATAACAGGCTTTCTAAAATGCATGGGAGGCTAGGAAAGGCAGTATCTCATTGCTCCTGTATCAAAAGAAGCAGGTGAAAGGTATTAATCCATTGTTGTACATCTCTTGGTTAATCATGAAGTCAGGCTTAGACCCTCATGCTGGATGTACCAAAAGAAGCCAATGAGATTTTGTGGAAAATCTCACTTTGGCCTCTGGATAAGCAAGGATCCTGTTCCATAAATGAGTTGGTCAATAAAAAGGTGTATGTTACATCTGTCACCACAAGGATTATCCCTTGTCTGTTTATCCTCTTCTGACACAGCTAATCAAACCATACTGTGACTTTAAAAAATCTGTCACAAATAGGCTTAGTTCCCTGCCTGGCACTTTTAAAACATTGGTGGCAGAGCATACATCAATAAGCAAAAGGGAACAGTGGTACACACTGTTTGACTGCCACTCAAGCCCCTATCATGTTTACAGTTACAGCATAAATTTCACAAGTAAATGAGGTTAAAAATGAGGCTCCCCATATGCAATACACTTTTCTGGTTCTTATCAGTGTCTCTCTTCTGCAGATATATTGATGAATCATATGACAAAAAATGCTCTCTGATAACAATCTCCAATAGAAGGTGCTAAAACCATAAGGATTGCCATATCCCATTTAACCTTAGTTAATGTGAGCTATTTTTTAATACTTGAGAGTCCTTTATGATGAGGCCTTTGCTAGCCTTGCAATACAAAAGCATGTACTTACCAGCTTTCTTTTAATTAGCAACTATAAAATTGCTTAAATAAGGTTTCATGCTAATTGAATGCTTTTTTCATTACTCAAACCTGGCTTCTAGAAAAAGTGAAAAAAAAGAAAAGAATGAAAAAGAAGAAAGTATTGCTGGTACATCTTTTTGCATTGAAAAGTATAGTAAGCACAGCGTGTTGGCTACGGCAGAGATCTGTGATCCAAACCTCTTTCTTCTCATAATGTCTCACACTATCTTGGTTCCTCATTTAAATCACATTTGTCCACATTTTTATATCCTTTGAAATGCTTTTGTCTTGTCCAGTTTTAGTAAAAAATTCCACAATTTAGTGCTCCTGCTGAGACTCTCCAAACCACTAAACTACTGCTTACCCCCTTCCCTTCCCTCCCCTGTGGTGCTATGGAGAGAAGAATTGAAGCTACAAAACATAAGCATCATGGTTGAAACAAGAATAATTTATTGGAAACAGCACTGAATGAAGAAAGCAAGTAGTAACAGCAACAATGCTAACAACAGAGGGTATAAGAGGCAAGCAATTCACATGGAAACCCCCTGACAAGAGATAATACCCAGCTGCTCCCTCCACCCCACTGACTCAGAAGATAACCCTTTCACCATCCCCAGAAAACTACATGAGGGGTATAGAGTAACCTCCAGGTCTCAGCCATGCCCCTTCCTGGCTAGTGCAAAAATTAGCTCTATCCTGCCCAGAACCAGGACAGCTTTGATGGGAATACTGCTAGCTGTATTAATTGTATTGTGTTAATAATACACATAATAATTTGTGTATTTATTGTTAGGATTCATTGGTTTCTTTAAAGGTATGTATTTTTTCTTCATAACTAGGTATTTTTATGTGCCATAAATCACACTTGGAAGTGTGGCACTTCAGCAGTTTTATCACTATGTAATCAACCTGGTGATTGCTATCCTGTGACATGGGTGGCTTTTCTTAAAAACAGATATTTCCTGATGTGGGATCTCAGCACATCACTGTGGATGTGCAGAGACACCAGAGGAGCCCCTGGGGGGCTCGGAAACCCTGGAATGATGCCAAAAGGGTTTGGTGGTTGGATTTCGATCCATCAAAAGGAGAAGAACCTGTGACGGAGGAAATGAGAACTTCTTGGGTGTGAATGATACCTTTATGGAGGGAAATATAAATTTTAGAAAAATAGGTACAGGGGGGTCATGAAGGCAAGATGGAGGATTCAGGGCGTGGTCCTGTGTTCTTCTTTCTTCTTCATGTCTTCCATTTTGTGTGGTGATGTTGGCACTTGGAGATTGGTTCATAGTGAAAGTGCACTTGTCTATAAGGATGAATAGTATTGGGAAATAAAGGTAAATATGGCACACGTAATTTTTACTATAAAAGACACAACCGCCCTGTGGGCGGGAGAGAGTGCACTCGACTGTCCTGCTGAGCGGACCTCGGCTGGGCAAAGAGAAAACTTTGTAGATAAGAGATAATAAACAGAACTGAAGACCGAAAATCTAAGAGTCCAGGCTCATCCTTCGCAATCGCGGCCGCCCAGAACCACCTTTCCCCGTGTCGGGGCAGAGACACATAACAGCGGACCCCAGCACCTTTAATCTGTAAATAATTTGCCCTCCTTTCAACTCTGTCTCAAATCCTGTTCTGGATTAAGAATCTAGGGATTCTTAAGTGGAGATACTCATGTTCATCTCTCTTATCTGTTCTTTTCTCTTTCCTCTTTCAGACCCCTATTGATCCAAGTTTTCATTTGTAATAGATACATAGTTATATAGTGATTGTAATTGTAGTGTAAGTGTAATGTGTAATTGCTAAATGTATGAATGTGAATTAATGCATTCAAAGTACTGACTTCCCTGATTGTGCACAGTGGCTTAGCTTCTTGTTTTATCTATAGACTTTCTTGCTACACCTGCAAGGAAAGAGGCTGCAGGACACAAGCTGACAAGCTAAAAATCTGTCTTGTCTATCAAGGCATTGTTTCTTCCTTTTGCTGCTTTCAGATAAGGGATTTTTCATCAAAATTTTTGTAATGTAGAATAATTCCATTTTCATGCAGGGATCTCAATTTCTTTGTAAACTGTAATGAGCTGAGACATACAAATCCCCTGTAAGGTAGAGGGGGAAGTATTAATATCAGAGTTAAACAGATGGAAAATCTGGTCATGTGAGTCACTTTTAAGGTTTGTTCTACTCTTAAAGTAAAGAGTATAACTTTGTTCTTTTGACTAAATTTAAGCTAGAAAGCTACCACATAGCTGATCTGTGGTGGCTGTTGCTATGCTCAGTTCCTTTGTGGCAACAGAGGAGAGGTGACTCAGTTTTAGTGAGGCCTTTGAATTCCCTTGCATTAATTTTAGGAAGTGGTAGTCCCATTAGTTTTTCTCTGAAGGCGATGGGGAAGATTGTGTGCTCTCTCCTGACCTTGAAATATTCAGTGTTGCAACAACAAAGCAAGTATGTGGTGGTGGCCACAGTGTTGTCTCCCAGACCTTTGCAGCTCTAAGTGTTGTCTCTTAGACCTATGGCTTTCCCAAAGTTACTGACTTCACTCGTGACTTTCCTGGATGTACTTCCTCTGTCCTGCCAGCCTGGCACTGGTTAAGAAAGGATGACAAGTCCTAGAGATCTTATTGCTTCTTCCCTAAGTCCAGTTGTAAATGTCAAACTGACCTCAGAAGCTTTACAATCACAATGCAGACACAGTGAAGTTGGTCAGTTTTGCATGAACTCCTAATAGGTTTTGTGAAGTGAGTAGTAAGTTTAAAATCTGCCTATACGCAGTGATTTAGGTGTTTCTGATGCTGACTGATGATTCGACCCAGAAAAACTTTTTGATTTTGGATTTTTCTTTCCCTCCTAACTTCTTTCTAGGGTCTAACAACAAAATTTAGTCTTTGTGAAGAGTGGGAAGCCATTGTGCATATTGCCTCATATACCAAAGAGGGAATTAAGAATTGTCATTCTGATCGTTGACACTGTAAAGTGTCATTGAAGAAAGCTTTTTTATGTTAGTCTTTTGATTGACAGGTTATGACAAAACTGCATTCATGTTGCTTGAATACATCTTTTGTCTAGTTTTACATGCTTTTTGACTTGTCTAGAAAATGACATATTAAGGTTTTCATTAGCCTTAACCAGGTGTGATTTTCTTTATGGAAGATACCTTGATAGGACTACAGCTGAAGGCGAGTGAACCAGTGAAGCTTAGAAATGCCACAGCCCTTCTTCAGATGGTACTGGGGAACTGAAAGACTCATTAATCAACAGCCAAGTCACAGATGTGATGTCTTTTCTGCAACAACCAACAGACTGTGAAAGTCACATCCAACATGTAAAACTGTTAAACAAGGCACATCTACAAACATTCTTAAACTTTTGTCTTTTCATTTTGAAAAACACAACTCTTCTCATGTTTTCATTATTGATTTCCTTTATTTTAAACAGAAGTATTTGTCTTTTTCCAAGCAATACTATTTAGTTAGGAAACAAAAGTAAACACTGACACTGTTTTCACCCTTCGTTCATTTTAATACAACATATTCATTTAAATGGAAACACAGTTTATGATTAATGTAAAGAGTTTTAATATTATAAATTTTTGTACATAGAAAATGTGCATGGCAGTTTTGACAGAAAAAAAAATTAATACAGGGATTTTCTACATGTAAATGACTGGCTATTTTCTTCATTATTTTCCAGTACTTTCACCTACTACAAAAATCATCTGGAGGAACAAAGATTCAGTCATTCTGTAGGGCTGCAATGTAGGCAGTCATAAAATGTTTAAAGTGAAATTACTTAGAAGATTTTATTAGTGAATCAACATGCACTGAATTTTTCACCTGCACTGATGGGAAAAACCCATAATAAGAAGCCAAAGAATGAAATTGCCGTACAATTTTTCCACATCATGCTTCCTTAAACTTTCTGGATCCCCTGGAATGAGGGAGTCTAGTCAAAAGTCTTATACCTCCTCATCGATTTTTTTTCTCTCAGATTATCTTTAAATTTATATATTCCCCATGGATAAAAATTAATTTTACTCTGCTCAAAGACTATGAATTTGTTAGAACTTTTGTATTTGCTGCCTCCTTGGTCTCCCTAATTTCCACATTTTTCCAAAAATAAATGTTCAGTATAATAAAAATTATTCGTTAAAATCTGAGGCAGATGAGAACAGTTTCCACCTGGGATGAGTAATTTCTTAATAGCCATAGTCTGATCTTGTTTGCCTCTTTAGAACATCTGTCTGACTTTTGATCTTCATATCCAGAAATGAATTTTAATTTGTAATCCACATTCTTCACTTTTTTTTTTTTTTTTTATTTCCAGGATTGCCAGTTGCAAAGTTATTTTGGTCTTATTCAATTTAACTAAATTGAACTGTATGTAAGTGTAGTGCCTGCTGACTCAGTAAACACCGTAGTGCACGCAAAATATGAGGAAACAATGGTTCTGCATTTATTGCAGCAATAAGGTCTTATGTTATTGGTATATCAAAAGTTTTAACTGTGTTGCCTTTACAAGGTTCTGTAAGCAGGTGTTTGAATATACATCTCTTTAAGTTATATTTGTAACAGACTTTTTCTGTTTACTCAAATGTGGTTCTACTTCTTGTTATTGAAGGGCTTGTTAAGGCATATACAGCTATCATATTGTCATTTTAGAAAGAACTGTTGTTATTTCACTTTAACAACCATTTTTTGCAATTTAAAGAGATTTCACTGTCGGGATCAGTGACAATTCTAGTTTTGTTTCATGTTTGACCATAAATTATTGCCTAAATTTTTGCCCATTAGCTTTCTGTTGTTGCTTTAACTCGGTAATTAAACACCTCTGTAAAAAGACCCACCCTCTAAAATAATACAGAAATTATGCTTTAAATTGTACTAATAAACAGTATGATAGCTGAATTTAAATACTACCAAACTCTTCCCACAAAAGTATTAATGAAATTCTATCAGTCAATAAATATAGTCAATAAAATAACCATAATGATTTCTATTGGGATAATTACATGGGTAAATTAATAGTACATTTGGATAAAAACCGAGAGCATTAATGTGATATATAGTTAAACCTCTGTAGATGGTATGTAGAAAATAAAAGGTTTTCTTCTCTTTCAAGTAAAAAAGAAACCTTAAAAAATATATCTTAGCTCTTTAACAGTAAATTTATTTTCCATTTCTGTCTTATTTTTGGCATTTCATTATTTATTTTTTCATATGGAGTCACTGTCAGATCTTGCAATAGGAACAGTGGGCTTTATAGCCTCTAAGTTATAAATGCAGAGACAATTGGGTATTCTTTGCATATCTCAGTGATAAATGGTTTTTGCATAAGAAAATTTGATAGAGTCATTTCAGAATTTTAGCATTAAAAATGAATGGTCATTGATCTCTGTCTATCTAAACTTCAGTGCCATATTGTCATAGTTCAAGGTGACCTATGGGATTCATATACTATTAAGTTATGCTCACAGATCATTCTGCAACATCATGCCCAACCCTCAGTGTTTGGACATGAACTGATCTGAGTTAATCAGCTTCAGTCTATAACTTTCTGAGCAAGAAAAATTCAGAGATACTTATCTGACAAAGAGTGCTGCTTTTTTCTATGACCTTTTCATCAGGAAAGGTGTGAGTCAAACAAGGTTTGTTGATCGGGCTTTCATAGTGTTTTCACTATTGGTATAAAATTTTCATAGAAAATTAATAGATTCTGAAGCTTTAAAAGACCATGCTTTAGTTCATAGCAGCTGAAAGAGATTGCTTTAATACTTGTAGAAGTATGTGTTGTCAGTTTGTTATTTACTTATTTATTTCTTTCAGTGAGGATTGAGCTTCTTTTGCAGAAGGAAAGCTTCTCCTTACACCATGATATTTTAATTCTTTCATCAATTTATGACATTTCCTGATGTGTTTTTTTTTAATTTGTTAAGTTTTGTTTTCTGATTTTAATCTATCTGTGCTGACACACACTGAATTTTTGTACATGGAGTTCAATGACTGATTCATCTTTTTATTCCGTACTAAAACATAATCCTGTAGGTGCTCACTCACATCCTTAATGAGTTGTCTCTGTGAATTCAGTGCAATAACTTCAATTCAACATGTTAGGCTAGATTGTATGCCTGCAGTTTTGTGGCATGAGAAGACTACTTAGAATTAATAGTGTTTCTTTGGCCTTGTTTCTCACATATTTTGTTATGTGTCTGTAGTCTGCAGAGAACCATGTGCTTGTGCCGCAGTGCATGTTCTGTATCTTGTCCATATACATACACTGAAAACACAGGCTAGTGAAATTTTAATTAAAATTTGAATGGTGGCTTTTACAGGGACCTACTAAATATTCTAATGATGCAGAAATCTTTTGTTGTAAAATAAGGAAATAGTGAACTACACTATTAAACTGTTCACTAAATCTAGCCCAGACCAAGAGCAGTTTTGAGAGATTATTTTTTTCAATTTGATTCAGTTATGATTTATTAGAAATTTTTCTTGAATGTTAGTAATACACACTATGTATCTGTTCATATGGGGACAAACAATACTATATTACTCATTTTGGAACAGTAGTGTATTTAACTGAATCTTTACCATGATACAGCAAAGTAGAATTTAAAGTGATGTTCTATATCTCAAGTAATATATGTTTAATCTTTGGTTTGTATCATTTGTTAGTTTGAAATAAAAATTGTTAGAACAGGTGAAGTTTTAATGCACTAGTTCCTCCTGCTGGGCTAAGAAATAGCAAAGTTATGGTTTCACAAAGTTGATGTCAAATACCCCTGCAGTTAATATAGTAAAGAAATTTAGAATAAGGTTTTTCTACTGCAATGAAATAGCTACGGAAGAAGGATAAAGAAGGGAAGATCATTTTTCTGTTGCTTATAATACTTGTCTCATAGTTTATTGAAATTGTAAATAATAGGACTGAAATACGTAGAACAAGCTTTGGCATAACTGAATTAATTTTAAAGAGCCGAGTTCTTACAGGGAGCACACATCCTGTGAACAGAGTGTTTTTTCCTTTAATAAAATTTTCTCAGCATCTGATAATGACATAAAAATCATGCTTTTAAATCTTCTGAAGCAGACTTGTCAAGTTTTTGGTGGCATCTTGTAATTGTGAAAACTAAACAGTATGTTTTGACTCTCCTCGGTTACACATCTCCATCAGGTTCTTCTCATGCTTATTCTTCTCCATAGTTTTAATGCGTGGGAGAATTTGATCAGTGTCCTTTTTGTATTCAAAATGAGTCAGCTTCTGTCTCAAAAGTGTCTTATTGTCATGATGTCACTGCATCTCAAGATTTGTGACCTTTTGCTCCATATGGACTCATGGTAGACCTTGTGTTTTTGCAAACTATATTGCTTTTGTTCCCCTGCTAGGGGGTATCAAAGCCTTTTGGATGACAGTTTTACATGCTTGTAGTTTTGCAAATAAATAAATAAATAAATAAATAAAATAAAATTAGTATACTAAAAGTACCCAACAGCAACTGAAAACACCCAACAAAGAAACAAACTTAAAGTTTATGTATAATAAGGACCGCCAGATGTCGCAAAGGCATCGTGGATGAAGTGGGTTTTTATCCAAAATGTGGCACTTATATGAGGAACAGTAGTATTGTGTTGGAGAGTTGCAGAGGCCATAGCAGGTCAGTGAAATGTCCTTCAAACATTTGATTTTTACATTTGAGAATAGGCCAAGATGAAAAGATAACCACATATGTGACATTGACATTGCTACCATTTAGACAACCGATGCAATTGCCTTATTCAATGGGCTCAATCAGATCTTTATTACTTTGAAATCTACATAACAGATTTAATTTTGGTGGGGTTTTTTCTTATAAAAAAAAAAGGCTGTCAGCAGTACCAGATCACAAACCTCTAAGTGTAAATTTATTATAATATGTAAAAAGTTTTGTTTCCTCCTTGTTCTTTTAAAATGTCAAATACTATTAAAAACATTATGAAGAATGCCAAGTAAAATTGAAAAAATTTGAACTGATTTGAATAGCGTGTGTAAATCAGAGTAAAACAAGTTGAACTTGGAAATAGGTATTTGATGATTCATATTTTATTGAAACAGAATGAGTATGATAGTGGATAAAATTATTTTTCCATATTGAGAGAAAATGCAGTGTTTTTAAACATGTCTTCAGTATGAATGGAAGCCTTGTCAAAAAAAAATGAACACATAATATCTTTTAAAAGGTAAATTAACATAAGTATATCACTTAGTTTCTGGATCAAATTTTACAACTGAAAAAATGTTATGTATATTCCTAGTGTTATAAAGCTTACATTTGAAAGATAATGTTATTACCTTTGTTAGGTCATGGAAAAGCCTAATTTAAACTGAGTTCATGGTAGAATTTGATGTATATTTAGAAGAAGAAATGCCAGTGCAGAAAATTAAGTCCAAAATATGTATTCATGTACAGATCATAGTCAAATCCCTAGTAATTTTAAGTACTTGAAATACATAATTCAACAAGTAAGCTGCTATATGCTTGTGTTTAATGGGCTCTGCCTGAGTATGCAGAAGCTGTCAAGATAAAATACGGAACAAATACAGAACATGCATCATTCTAATTTAATTATGATTGTTCTTAAAAAATAAAATAAATACGTCTCTTTGTGGTTTTGTGTTGTATGTGGAAATCTGCAATCTTCATTGCTAAGATTGAATTTTATTTTGTTTTGTAGGATTCTTGCTGATTTCTCTGTTGCTTAGGCACATGTGCATACACCACTTAAACATGTGATATATAAGTATAAAAATCATATAGAGTCAAATCTTGAAAATTTGCAGAATGTTTATTTCATTTATATGGAGTACGTATGTGTATATATATATATATATATATATATATATATATACTTCACTTACATTTCTGCTTTGACATGTATACATAAATAAATAAGTTATATACTTTTGCATATGTGTATTTTCATAATTGTTGTTAAATGAGTTCTATGTGCCCTGGACTTCCCTCTTCAAAAAATGCTTGTTGAGGACTGATTTGTGAAAGCAAGGATATCTTTAGCTCTGATTATGGTTTTGACAAATTCTTTCTATTGTAATTGTGATGTCAGCAGGGTTCTGAACTTAATAGACAATTCCTGACTTAATAAACATAGTTTCTTAATATTCCATAGATATCAAACTCTTTACCTCTATCTTTGGAGTCTTTTTTGTGACAATGGAGGGTTTCTTAAGGCTTCAGGTTTTTTAATGTGAACAGATTTATGTAAGTGTTTGTGTACTCTGCTTATCAGCTACATACATGTGGAATAATTTTGTCTTGTTTTAAGACTTTATGTATATTTAACCTTTAGTTTAACTAGCAGGTTGTAAGATTTCCATAAAAAATAGATGAGCTTTGAACTTACTGAATGTTATTGGTGCAGAACAATCAATCACTTCTAAGGTTAATGAGAACATATGCTTTATTTTTAATAGTTATATTGGTAAAATTATTTAGCATATAGAAGGATTTCATATCCTGTTCTCTGTATTTAATCAGAACTTACAGTTTTTGAATAGCAGATTATAGGTTTTGTTATTGAAGTTAAAGTGAGAAACAGACAAATAAGTATTTATATAAACTTCTTGTACTGTGAACAAGATGATCAGTGATACACTAGCTGTGGCATCTTTATAGAGCTAAGTTGATCTGCAATGTATTAGAATTTTCTTGAATGTTTTTACTTTTCTACATCCTGTTCTGTTATCTTTTAATAAAAGGTGACTTATATAGGTGGTACCCAAATAACATCACTCAATATCTCAATGAAATAAAAAGTCAATACCTGAGTGGCAGTTTGGCAGGGGGAAGGGAGGGTATGCAATTTCATATGGTAAAAACATGCAGTGGTAACAAAGATGGAATCCATCCCTATATTGCATAGCTTCCTGATCGTATCTTTAAACCTGATAGCAACAAAGAGCATTTATTTGTTGCCAACCTATTGGAGGATTTATTTCTGAACTCAAATCCCACTTATCAAGAAAATTGCATCCTCTTTGTCTCGCAGAAGGGTATACGTCATCATGGCATATTTAGTTATTTGGTACTATAATATTGTTACCTTGTTTGAAACACATGGTCCCTCTTAATATACAAGAAAAAACAGAATCCATTTCAATAAATTAATAGGTATGAGAATCCCAATCCATCGTTCTTTTCAGAGGTTCACATACATTGTAATGAAATGCATTAGGAGTTTTCTTCACTTGAAATCCAAATGAGACCCATTTTGGCTCACACCCTTGACAGTCTCTATTGTAAGCACTGCTGTCTCCTGTTCATGTGTGGCCTTAGTAAAATGCTTCCTTTGTAAGATGCACAGAGACAATATAATGCCATGAAAGATGAAGGTGTCAAAACACAAAGTTAGAAGCAATCTAATCAATGCCTCCTGATTTAGCCTTTGAAGGCTCTCTTCATTGAAAGTCTTTAATTGTGAGGCTTATCTTGAGGTAGAGCTGTTACTTAATATTTTTCAGTGTCATTCTTTGGACAGTCATTTGTACCTTTTAAAAGTAATTTCACTATTCATTGTTTCGTAAATTGGATGCCTTGTTAGCAATAGTGGTGGTGTGAATGACTTGCATTCAAGTGATTGAAGGTAGTGTTGTATAAATGCTTGGGTCTCTCCCCCTGAAGGGTAATGTGTTTTATTTCTCAGTATGTCATTGTAAAATATATAGTTTTCATTATGAGTCTTTTTACTTCAATGTGTAGGAATGCAGGCTAGAATATTTTAAAATTATAAAAGAAAGGCTTCTAGCTGAATCTTTCTGAACTTTAAAAAAATTTCAGATCCAGTGCAAACATTATTAATCCTGTCTAAAAATATGATCTCATACTATGTTATTCTAAATACATTTTGAAAAGATATGAGATTAAAAAAGGTGGTACATAGACTTTTCTTCAGAAATGATCATAAAGTTGGTAGTGGTTGCTAGAAAGCAACTTCTGGAAATCAGTTAAAAATTAAGTCATTCTGAAAAAAGATAATTTGGAAAATGCTTTTAAAATAAAAACTTTCCACCTTAAAATGATCAAATTAATGATAAATTAAAGCCTACAATACAAGTAATATTTTTTTTGTGAGCCACATGATATATTCTGTTTTTAAAAAGTACATCTCTACACATATATATGTGTGTATGTTGAACTGTACTTAGTACCGTGTGTATATGCATGTAACGCATGTATGTTGTATATCAGTGAATGCATTTTCATATTATACTATTCACTTTCTCTCCTATAAAAATTGTGAAAGATGTATTGCAAAATGAACATTGCTCATTTTTATAATCTGTCATGAAACCTTCAACTGTTAAATGTCTGGAATATCAGGAAAGCTAAAAATCTCAGATATTGCCTTTGTAAGAATCAACAATATAAAAAATTTTAACATACAAAAAACAAGACAAAAATATAAAAACTGCAGAACTGTTTTGCAGAAATCCTTGAAAATGAAAAAAGAATTGAGGAAGCTTTGACCCGATTTTTAAATGACTAGTGTAATGAGTACAGCTGCTCTTAGTAATTATTTGTGATAGGTTGTTTTTGAATCCCATATGTATAGCAGCTCCAGGCCCAACTACATCATTTGCTGGCACACAAACAGATTCTTCCAGGTGCTGAAAATTAATTTTTAATATATTATTTAAATATTAAGAGAATTACAGTTTCAGTAATTTTACTGCTACAGCTGGAGTGCAAAGAGTGTCTATACACAGCTTGTTGCATCGTCTGCTAGAAAAAAAAAAATTCCCATTGGCTTGAAATACTTTTGAGGAAGTAAATGTTTGATGTAAAAATAAAATCATATGTTTGCTACACAGTCTATTTTTAAAATATTGTTTGGAACTTTGCCTATTTATAACCTAAGATTTTAAAATGTTACATTGTAGTTTATAAGAATCCATATCATAAAATGGATGAAAGTTTAAGAAATGGTGAGGAAAAACTTAATTAGCCCCTGAGGGCTTGAGTAAGACAATTCCAAAAAACTGTAAAGCAGATAGTTAGCCTAAAACATGTATTTAATTATGCTGATGTATTTTCTGGATTAAAGTTCAGACGTGTAACTTCAGTGTGTTTAATCAATGGAAAAAATGTGTTTCTGAATTGTGGATCTCAACACTTTTTCAATGTTTAAGAGAAATATCTGGAGCTAACTGACAGGTTTACTCCAAGTTTTTACCATAGGAAAATTAGAAAGTTGTCATAAAAAGGTAAAGTGCTAAGTAAATTCTATGAAGGTGTAATTGTGCTGAACTGAAAATAGTGTATAATAAAATATGTTTTTAATTCCAATAATTTTTTTATGCCTGTCCCTTCTGCTTGCTCATTCGAACATACTTATAACTATGTTAAATGAATAAGCAGCAACATTCAAGTTTAAATGTGGGTTAAGCAGACTTGGAGTGCACTTCTCAGGGGTTTTTTTCCTGATTGGAAAAAAAACAATTGAGTGTAAATGTGTGCTGAAAAAAAATCCACTGCTATTCTACACAGATTAGCAGCTTACAGGGTCATCATCTAAGAATTATCTCTCCTGTACTTCTGTGGTCTCCTAATAATTACGGTAATTTTGAATCTCTTATTTATTAATCTTGTATAATTCTTTCTAAGAATTAATTAATTGATTGATTTTCACTATGCATCATTAGAAATCAGTGGCTCATTGGAGTACCTTCAGCCTCTGCACTATACTCTGTTTTACCAAGTGAATGTCTGTTTTCACTTCTTATAACCTATTAATGCTTAAAAGGGCCTTAAACAGGACTGTATTGTCAGCAATCTGCATTCAGTATCATTTAATTTCTTTCCTAATGCAGTGAATTGTGACATGTTGTTTAGGTGAATTTAAGTTACTGATTTGAGTTCTTCACTGATTTCTCTTTGTGAAGGGCAGTTGTTTCCATTGATTTTTATTTTAGTATTGAATATTGATTTGGATTCATTTTTATAGTGAATGGATCTTCTATTCCATTGTAACAAGATTATGACCACAGCTCTTGTCCAAAGTCTCTCTTAGAAAATCCACTAATCTTTGGTTGAGATGAATTTTCTGAAAATAGAATAGGCTATGTAGTGTTAGTACAAGGTCATGTTTAAGATAAAAGTTATAGCAGCTTTTAGAGGATGTTCTAACGTTCACAAAATCATTTTGGAAAAAAGTACATTGTGGTGCTTTTATCTATGTAGTTATATTTTGTGATAAATAGCTACGGTAATATGTTCTACTATTTTTAATAGTTGTGGATTTTTTCAGTCAAAAAGTTCAAGAAAGAACTGACTTAAAGCAAAACACTAGTGTAAAATTAGAGAAATTAAGCCCTGAAAAGAGAATCACAACCATATCTCATAATCTTTTACGATCTAAAATCTAAATTCCTCCATCTATCCAGTGACTAAAATGTTTTCAAAGTACCAGATCCTGTGTTTTGTACATATTGTGTTTATTTTGACTTTTACTGTTATTTAAACATTTTTTTTATCTGCAAAATTAAACCAAATACTTTGGGTTTAGAATAGCCTAATACCCCACATATTTGTTGTAGGGTACACATAGATTTCCTTGGTACAGAATAAGTCTGTAATTTTCCGTCCTATTTAAAATACCTTTAAAGTATAATGAATTATTGCTGCTAATAGTTAGCATAATGTATTTTTGAACATTTCTGTTGACTGCTGTAAGGTATTCCCCTACTGAGAGACTAATTTGCTGCTAAAGGAAGAGGATCTGATTCAGACTTAAAAAATACATATGCAATCTCATATTCATCAAATAAATTACAGCTTCATGTGCTTTTTCAGATCTGGTCTCATGTGCTAACAATGTTACTGTTGGATTTCGTACCATGACAAGATGAATCTATTGATCTATCTAAGATTGTTAAGGACTGTGATGCTATATTGTCCTGGTTCCAGCTAGGAAAGGGTTCATTTCTGCTGTAACTGGGAAGGGGCATGGCTGGGACCTGGATGTTATTCTGTACCACTGTATTGCTGCGGGCAGAGGAAAGAGACTCTCTTCTGGGAGGACAGAGTTCCTTCCAGTCGAGAAAACATGGCAGAGGGACCCATCTCGTGTTGTCTGTTATGAAGGAGTGTTTTTTTGCATGTGAACTATATCTTTTCTTATACCTTCTGTCATTTTTGTTACTGTTGCTGCTTGTTTTCTTGCCTCATTGCTGTTTTCAGCACATTTTTCTTACCTCAACCCATGATCTTTGCCGTTTGTGCCTCCATCCTGTTGTGGTGGGGATGGGCAGGGGAAAAAGGGGGAGTGAAAGAGAGCAGTGTGGTTGGGAGAGTCTCACTGGGGGCACTATTCCTAAATCCCAAGTTACGTTTATAATGAGACTTGGGGGAATGCAAATCCCCCTTTGCTTTATGTGGTGGGATGTGTGCCCCAGTCCAATGATACACAGATGTGCACATCTCTTTGGTCAACCTCAAGGCTGTGTCCAGCTAAGTGACGCTCTGATCATTATTCAGTCATATGACTATATTCTCCAATTTGATGAATGCTACTAGTTATAAATAAATTACATTGTATCTTCTGTTTTCTTAGTTATTATTAGTGTTTATGTTGACCAAAAATTACTTTTTTATGGGATTATTTCTTATGGGATAAAGAGGTGCTTAGAAAGATCATGCATTGGAAAGCCATGTCAGCTGTAGCGTCACAGTACATGATGTTGTACAAAACATTATTTTTCTGAGATAAAGCAACCCCTATTTTATAAAAAAAAAATGCATAATTTGTAGCTCAAAACTATCAACAGACTAGATATTTCTATGTATAGAAGTTAAAAAGATTAAATTGACCATGATCAGAAGTATAATGCTAGAAATTTCTAAAACAGGCACCACTTTATTAAATTGAACAAAGTGATTTATCATGTAATTTTTGTCTCTTTTTTAGACAATAAAATAAAAAATAGCTACATTAGGAATCTATCTTAAGAGCTGAAAATGCATTATCTGAAGTAAATCCAGAGTCCAATTTTGTAATCTCACAAGATTAGAAGACAACAAACTGGCAAAGCAGTATGTTTTCCTCTTAAATGGGCTTTCAAAAGTCTCAGACTTTGTTTTCCCTTGATTTAATAAAAGATATTCCCAGGCTGAAAGTGTGAGTCTAACAAAGACAATGATCAAATTTAAGTAAAGCTATGATTTCATCTTGGGTGACTAAGAATGATTGAATTTTTTTTTTCTTTTAAAATTTGAAGTATTGTAAAAAATGTCTTTGAAAATGTAGTACACATTAGAATTTATAGAATTCCTTAACTGTAAAGCTAGCAGAGGACAGAAGAGTGGGGATTCAGAAAAAGGGTTTTCCTTTTTCTTTTTCTAATAAGTAGTATCTTAAGAATGTAAATCCATACATAAGAGTCTTAGAATTAATACAGTGGAAGATTTTTAATTCTTCTTCACTACATTGTGACTAGTTCTATGTGATTATGACCCTTATTCTCCTTAAAACTGTTTTCCCTGTATGACAACTGCAGGTACACTAGATTTCAAGTGAAGTACTTAAAACATAATCTTGTTTCTCGGGGAATTGTCAAATTTTTAACATTTAACTGAATTTTCCTGAATGCTGAGATATGAATGATTGACCCCTCAAGATGGAACACGTCTAATTGGAAGCAGCAAGATGATAATATCAATGGAATTCAATGTAGTATAATAGTATGTTGAAGCAGAACCCTGAAACTCTATTACTGCACATTGACAGGCAGTATATTAAAATCCACTGTCAGGCATCTAATTTTCAGGGAAAAACTTTCAGGACAGATTAATGCAAAATATGTATTTTAATTACAAACCATCATAGTACAAGAATTAACCCCCTTTTTTCCCCTTTTTCCCCCCTTTCTTTCTGTTTCTTCCCCCCCTTTTCACGCCTCCCTCCCCCACGCCAAGCCCCGTATTTTTATTGTTCCCTTATATTTCAAATTATATTTTATTAAAGAATTCTGGCAATCTCAGATTGTAATGGTCTAAAAATCTTATTTTTAACATCTCCTTTTTCATGCTCAGTAATTAAAAATGGCTATGGGCATTTTTCACCCTTTGAGATTTACCAACTGCCATAGCATTTGTAAATGATCTTTTTCACCTGCTTTTACATGGAATAACCAAATATCGAAGCAGCTTGAAGTATTTTTTCAAACAAGAGTTTACCTCTAGGCTTCTCTTCTACAGCACATAGGCATCTATGTGACTATTTCACCATTCAAGTAGTTTTGAAATCCTAAAAACAAAAGTAATTAATAAGTCTTTTGTCAGAGATAAAAAAAGAGAGATGCCTTTTTAGTATTTGTGTGTCATCATGCCAGGCCTAGAAAATTAGCCTAATTTATTATTTAAAACATTGGTGGGATTCCTAATTGCATCCATCATTCGATATGTCACATTTAGAACTAGACCCATATCCAGTGAGAATTTTCCAGTTTGAATTTTGAAATAAAAATATTTTTCAAGAGATCCCTAGCTATTGCTTGTTACTATGGAAACAGCCCTATTTGTCTGAGAGCTCTGCCTGCTTGCCAATGGGAGTGCGAGCAGCATCAACTAAACATATGAATACATCAAAGACAAATTCATATGCTCAATCTGATCAGCTCAATTAATGTAAGAACAGAAGCTGAAGGGGGTTAAAAGAGGGCATTCATTCAGTATAGATGAAGCCTCTTTTAGCAGAATATATACACCGGCCTTTTGGGGGAGGAATTTAGCACACTGTCAAAAACATTATCAGAAAGGAAAGTACTAGGCCTCCTACACCTAACAGATATGAAGCTGTCAGACAAAGAATAGCACTATTCATTAAATGACACTTATTTTCTCCCATTTTACAAGAATACAGTGAACAAAACAAGCAGGGGAACAGCTGAGAGAGACACTTTTTTCTTCTCCTGGTGATGACAGACATTCAGCAATTATGGTGATAACTAAGGAATACTAAACAAGAAGCCAGGCTCCATTCTGTTTATCACCTAAAATTTTATGTTACTAAATTTGCATGCAACTCTTGTTTTGTTTTATTATTTATGTCTAGGACAAATTAGATCCTTTTGTTTTTAACATGGTGCTTTCAGTTTGGTGAAGAGTGCTGCTAAACTATACACATTTTCCGTTCTCCTTGTTAAATGGCCATATCAAGTTGAAGTGCTTTTGAAGTGAGAGAGTTTCAAAGCACAACAAAACTACTGTTTCCAGTGGAGTGGGAAAGAACATTAGTGTAATGGCAGGTATTGTGTACTATTTCTACCATACATAATTTAAAAGACAGTTAGGGAAAATCACTGTTAATTCTCACCTTGATTCGTAGAAAGTAATAGGACTTTGTTACTTATTTTTAGTGTTGCTAATTACGTATTCATTTGAAGTTTTTAGGTGTTTTGTAAGTTAGTTTTACAGCAGATAGAACTGAGCAGGAAGGCTCTCAAGGCTACTGGCTTTTAAGAATCTCGTACATGATGATCTGATTTAAGGTCTATTATCAATAATCTGCTACTATTATCTGCATGATCATGTCCTGATTGATACTGACTTTGTAGCCATGTATTTTGTAATATGGTGTCAGGCAATGCTGACAGCTGCAATGAAAGAACAATCAGTGTGGGGCAGCTATAATGTAAAGGTCCAGCCAGGCTGTATGAAAACTGATAGCTGCAATATTGGCTCCTATGTTACCACACATACCAGTCCCTTTGAGATTTTGTGAGTGAATTAAAATTGTCTCCTGATACACAGCTAGAGAGTGAGGGGAGGTCTTCACTTAAAAATCCTACAGATTGCTAAAATGTTGTGTTAAAGTCAATGGGTAGACATAAACTTAGTTCAGAAAAAAAATGTTTCTTTTCTGAAAGATGAATGCACCAAAATTGCTATGGTTATTTATATACTGGTAACATAAGTACTTCATATGCCTCCAACGAAATTTTTGAGCAACCTTTTGATTTTCATTTATTTTTGCATGTGCTAAGATAATGCACCAGGAAATCTGAAGTTTAAAGTGTAGTTAAATTAAAATCCCCTAATCTCATAACTATTGCTGTAAAAGAACTCAAAATTACTTGAACTGGTCCTCACTTTTAGCTGTATTATGTATTACTTCAATATTATTTTCTGTATTGTATATTATTTCGGTATTATGTGATATACTGAATGCAGTTCCTTTTTTCATGTTGTGAACATATGTAGATGCATGGTATCTATCAAAGTAAAGAAAATAGTAAAATGAAAACAAAGCAACCAGTATATAAATTCATATAGTGGATTATTATAATCTTGTGTCTTTGGATTATAGCTTTTAATGTAGTATTGAACACTTCAAGAAACTTCAAAGGTCAAACAACATCTAGCATGTAAAGACACAGTAGAAAGACATGTTTTCTTGCATTCTCAATCCTATTACTAAATAAACAATACTGAGTTATAAAACACAAAGTATAAATACAGGTTCTTTTCTGTATTATTTTATTGTTTAAGACTCCATCAAGTTCAAACCACTCTTTGTGAAAGACGAAAATCTTTTCCTCAAATATATGATGGTCTCTGTTATAATAGGTATTATAAGAAATATATATGAATTATGCTACTTTAAAGACATTTTTAATTACTTAATAAAACATATTTTAGCCTTGATTGTGCTCAGAAAGGCATTACTTTGAACTAAAATTATTATTATGGGTTTATAATTCCATAATGAAGATGCTGATAGATCTGTCCATCTTGGAAAGAAAGACAGGATTTGTTCATATGCTGTTGTTTAAACCTTTCCTAACCTTGGTAGAATACACTGGATGAGTGTCCCCAGAGTGCAGTAGCCCGCTGTGTGACCTGTTTGCTGTGCGCTGTAGCCATGGAGCACTCAGCATGCACTCCATGTTAGAGTGAGACACTAATGTGCTGTGTTGATGTCGGCGTAAGCGTGCAAACTGTGTGCGAGTGCCGATGCCTTGAGTTGATGGCACACCTCTTTCTACTGGAGAGAAAGTCAGTTTCTGAGTTCGTGATTGTCTACTTTATAAACATTGTAAAGAGTAGGATATATACTAAAAAGGAATTTGCCTACTTCTGCTGAGGGTTAAGATACTTATAAAATATTCAAGAAGTCCAAAGAAAGAGTTAGAAAGTAGAGTATTTTGAAGATTGTGGACAAATATGTAATCTGCTGATTGATAAAACCAAAAGACCAACTTCCTCTACCCTTAATAATGAATAGTGTTCTTTTGAATTATTGTTGCAATTGAGGTCTTCTACATTTTGGTAATCAGTATGCAGCACTCAAGTTTCTAAAGCAGTAAGATGCTTTTATATTATTGTTATTTAGAAAAGTGTGTTTTTCAACTAGCTCTTTCCTGCTCTGTAGACAGGGGTTAAAATTACTAACCTTGATAATTTAATTAATAAAAAAAAAGAAACCAAAAACCCAAAGATCTAGTGTGACGCCTTGCACAGTGTGCCAGGAGTCAGCCCTAAACCAAATTTTAACTTTCACATTATAACCCTCTGAAGGTAGTGGTGTATAAAAGGAGCACTAACAGACCCTGAATGGCACTTGCACTGACATAGTAGCCCCATTTGGTACCCATAATTAGATCTTCTGTGTCCTTGGAATTTGCTAAAAAAAATCTTTTCTAGATTATTAGAAAAAATACCTCAAAATTAGTCATCAAAAGCTAAATTGTATATTGATGATGGAAATAATCTTCTTCATTTTGAATTCATAATGTAAAATCTGTTTTATTTTAATTTAAACACACCCCATTGACTAAAGGTTTCATTCAAAGATATCCATCTGACACAACTCATCAATATAATGAATTTAGCTATTGGAACATGAGCTTAACTTTTTTCTTGAATAGGTCATATTCAGTATAGGTATTTGTGAAGTATATTAGACACTGTACCTAATGATTAGCTTACCAAGAGATGTGAACACATCTTTTCCATAAGTTCTTGTGATAGTTTTGACTTGTTAGAATTTCTGAATATTTTTGAATTTATTCAGGTTTGCAATGAAGTGCACATGAGCTGAGGTATTTTGTACACAGTAGTAGCACTATTGATCTGTAATGTTCTACTGTTCTTAAAATGCAAAAGCTTCTGTAATACACTAACTGTAATACACATTTTTAATTACTCTTATTCTAGAAGAAAAGTGTAGACTGATAATCTGCATTTGGACAGGAGCAACAAGCAAATTTTCTAGTTTTTCTGTTTAGACAGTTATTTTTTATGCTGTTCCCTATAACACAGAGAAGCTCAGAATGTTGTAAGAAAATCACAGTTCAAAGCAGAAGGCAATGTTTTAAATTTCTTTGTTGTGCACAGGAAAGAAAGTAAATTATTGCTTTTTAGGATAACCAAAAGTAATAGGCCAAGAAAATATTTTGTTACATATAAGATGTAATGACATAAACTTAATTGCACACTGGAGGTCACCCTTGCTACTCCAAATTGTTTTATGGTTTTCTAAAAAAAAAAAGGTAAACAGCCTTTTAATATGCACGCTGAGCTTTTAAATATACTTCTAGCAATAAAACCAGTAATCCAAGTACACGTTTGTTATTGTGTTAACTTGTTAATTGTTTAAGCAGTATGCAGTATATGCGAAGGTCTTCAGAAGGACTTTTTGGGGTGTGTTTGCCTGAAGTCCCACAGGGATTTGGGACTGCATTGCAACCTCTTGCTACAGGCAATTCCTTTTATTGCCCTCCAGGAAAGCTAGAGTTTGTTTAGAAGCTGGTTCTAGCACAGCTACCTAAACTGTCATTACTTTGTTAGATTAGGGCACATCCAAAGGCATATAGAAGTGTTAAAGTACCATCAAAACGACTATTATGCCCTTACATATGTGCAATTAAATGTTTTATTCAGTTGATGAGCAAATGATGATTAGCCTGAAAACAGAGCTGAAAGGTCTTGAAAAAATCTGTCCACTGAAGCCATAGAAATCTCAAAGGAGAATTTTAAAATGAAGCCAGTGTCCTTATATTTTCAATCTTTTCCATGCCAGAAATCCTCCTGATAGATCAGATATCCATAACCTGTTGCTGTCAGTATGCAGTAGTATAGGGGAAATGTTGTGTGGGTAGGTTTTTTTAAATTTTTTTGTTTTGGGTGGTTTTGGTCATTCTGCTAAGACTACCGTGATTCAGTAGTCTTCAGTAAAATACGAATATTTTGTGTGAGGATAAAATTGGCCCTAATTGCTTGCTGATGTGCTGCTGTAAACATGGCTGTGCTAACCAGGTAAAAATTTTAGTATGAATTTAGTCTGTTGGAATGTAACAATAAGGTTGCAATTCTGAAATAGGCCTGCAAATGTTGTGTAACATTATCATAACCAATTAGTAAGAGATGCTTTTCCAATAGCTTTAACTGAACAGACAGTGAGGAGGTGGAAAATGTGAGGAGAGTTTTTTTTGACTGAGAAACAACAACAAACTCATCTCACCAGTTCCCCATTATTCTAGCATCATGTCAGCATGAGCAAGTCATGCCTCCTAGCTGCCCATTAAAGGAGTCCAGTTCCAAAACCAAGTAGTGGCCCAATACAGGTATTAACAGTTCAAACTGTTTCTTCACAAAAAGTTTGGGACTATTGAGAAATTTTTTTTCCCATGACTTAAACCAACAGACACACAAAAAAAACCATAATAGAATGCTTTCTGAGGGAAAGATTTCATAAGATCTAAGGAACTGCATGAATTTAAGTAAACCAGTAGTAAAATTTTTCATCTATAATTTCTTTAAAAGTGCATATGCATTGAGATCCATGAGTCATGTCTAAAATCAAAAATAAAATCTGTGAAAAGTAGCAGTTAATCAAACTGACATGCTGTCAATCTATATTCTTAGAAGAGACAACCAATATATACAACGGATAAAAATTAGATAAGTGGAAAAAGTGGTAGTGTAACTATAGTATTTGAAAATAAATTAGAGTTTAGTTGTAGATTTCTGGGGAAAAAAAACATATCGAATCTTTATATTCTATTACAATATGATCTCTCATGTTAGAAAAGTTTCTGACATCATATCTTTATAAACATTAATTATTTCATCACAAGAAAAAATAATAAGAATCTCATAGTTAGATCAATATCAGTTTGGGGGATTTATGATAATAAGGAAAGTGAGAACTTAAAGTAATGTGTTGTGTGGTTTTTAATTATATTTGTCATTTTATGAAGGATAAGACATCAAAAAGACATGGATGGCATCAAATTAATTTTTTACTTACTCTGAGTTCTCCCTCCATGCTAACATGAAAAATCCTTAGCAGATATTTGAGCCATTTTCAGTCTTTATAAGCCACAACTTAAATTAAGTTTTCCTTGGCAATTGCCATAATTGGAAATAAAAATATTAGTGTAAGTAGACCATATCTCTTACAACAGAAAGGAGCGAGTTGAATTTTAAGATGAGAGAAACTTCAGTAATAATTTGCAGATGTTGAACTAAACGGAATTTTTGTTGATTGAAAAGGCTCCTAAGGAAGAAAAAGCAAAAATGCTTAATAATGGTGGAAGTGGTTTTAGTTATTACACTGTCTGTTTTGCTGTATGGTTTGCAAAAGAGTCTATCATTATGGACACATAAAAATACAAAGAAATTAAATATTAATTAAAATTAATTGTCATCATTCATACCATCTAATTACATGAAATTGATAAACCATGCTGAACATGTTATACTGGTAGTTTTATTCAATATGTGAAAAAAACAGTTGCATAGGTAACAGATTAACCTGGGTCTCAATTTCATACTACATGTATTGTCAGTGCTTGAGGAATTTCTTAATTTGTCACATTATTTTACTCCTTATTCAGAACTCATGACTGCAGGACTGAAATATAGAAAGAAAAAGTTAAGCCAGTACATTTTAGGATACAAAGTTATGTAGTTTTATTTCTTCATAGTAATAGTTTTTCCTTTGTCTCAGTGACTCTAGTGTTGGGCAAAGCTAGTATTTCAGTGTGCATTTCTGTTCCAGTTGTTTCTAAATATCTGATGGTTATCTTTGGAAACTGCCTCATTTCTGCCAAGGTATTTCAAAATTGCAGTTGTGAAATCTTTATTCCTAATGAATGTGAGCTTTTATCTGGAAGTTAATAAACAGGTATATGATGAAGATCATGGCTTTGAAACACAAAACAAAGCCTTTTAGTTTGGTGCCATTAGTCTGTGAAGCTAATAAGTGTGCTTCTTCCCTGATTCTTTTACAAATGGACACGTGTGTTCAGTGAAATACCTAAATTAACGATTTGGTGGGGTTTTTTTTTAATTGTATTAACTCTGCAAATTTATGGAGCAATATGCATGCACCAATAAATTTAGATACTGTTTGTTACACATAGAAGTGTATATAAGTATTCATATTAATTATAACAATATCATATCACAGAATAGAATGTATACTTGCAGGAGTGGGATTTCTGATGATCTGTAGTTCCTGTGGGAAGGCATTTTGTAGTCTCAGACTATGCCAGAGCATTTTTTTCCCTTTTTCTTAGAGCTTCTTTAGGTTGGAGGACTACTATCTGACTTTAGTCAGTCTTTTAGGTAAGCTGCTGACAACTTTTTAGTATTCATACAGACTTTGAATATCACAACCCCAGGACAAGCCACTGTGGCATGTGGAGATGTTCATATTTAGGAAAACACCAGCTAAAAGCCCTACTGGTAAGAATGCACATCTTGTTAAGGAAGAATGCACTATGCTAGGCAGTTTTTAGAATGAAAATGTGTCCAATTATTGCATATAGTCCAGCCCTGGAGTGGATGTAATGAGACTAGGACATCACTCATTCAGCCATTTTTGGATAGCCCTGGTCTGACCTGATGGCTGACCCTGCTTTAAGTAGGAGGTTGAGCTAAAGACCTCCTAATGTCCCTTCCGACCTGAATTTTCCTATGATCTTATGATCGTCCACCAGGATTGGAAGATGTTTCCTAGCAACAAGAAACTGGAGGCACTGGTAATGGTTGAAACTTAGTGTCAGGGAAAAATGCCAGAATTCTAATCTGCAAGTTGAATTGACCAATATTATGTATGCTTCCCTTAAAACAAGGGAAATTGTACATTCTTTGTGAATCCTTTGAAATGCTTTTTCTTTGTACATCTGACATGTTCTTCATTCCCTGTCACACAGATCGCTATCTCTCTACTTCTGATCTGATTTCATCCATTGGCTGGCTGATAGACAATATTGCTATAGCTGTATGTGGTGACAGATAGGTAGCACTGCAGCTAGCTATCTGCTACCTATATTGATCAATATACTGCTGGTCCTTCCCTCTGTGGTATTTCACCCAAATCATTCAGTGGGTGGTATATGCTGAAATTATAAGGATCAGAAAGTTCTTATAAGGATCAGAAAGTTCTGGAGCTTAGTATATTGTCTAGTAATAGAGGAGGCACACTGAGAAATTACTTGCTCCATTTTAGCAAGTTAACTGGGAATTCATGAAGCTCTCTTAAGAAGGATAATTATTTATAGTCAATAGTTTTATGAATTATGGGAATATCATTAATTCTGTTGAGACACACTAAGATTAATATGAATGTCAAGCCCTCTCCACCAGTACAGGAAATTACACAGCAGAGCCACTAGCCTGTCCCATTTGCTCTGAGCCTGTAACATTATTCATTAGATCAATTTCTTTTGGCTTTTCAAAAAGCTTTTTAGGAGTTTGCTTGAAAAAGTGAAGGTTAATTGTGAGTCACAGTTAACTTCAATTAGTATATCCTCAGTGTATTTTTGCCAGACTTTCATTCTGGCAATCCTTCATTTTTGAAAAAGAAAATAAAGGTTTTTTTCCTGAAGTAATATGTTTGTTATTCCGTCCAGTACCAGTAGTGGATATTTATTACCCAGATTTAAAGCTGAAGGACATAAGGGCGACAAACACTTGACTGAAATCTGTTGCACAATACTATGTGAAGAGGTAGTGTAAGGAACTTTGAAAATGTTAGAATATAAGAAAACTATTTTGTGAGTATCCTCAATTTCAATTTCCTCAATACTCTTCTATTCGTCTACTCAGAGCAGAATGATAGTTTCACATAATGGTGGGTGTTTGGCTGTGGTGTAAACTCAAACTTGTCCTGATTGATTAAAAAATATATTAATAACTTCTTGATATAGACCTTCCCAGATGTAGTGGAGGCAGATATAAAATAATCTTACCCTATAATGAAGTTTCATTGCAGCTTTTCATTTTGATTACTGCATCCTTGCTTTGATGTTCTGCTGTTTGTGCACAAATTTGTCACAATTTTTCTTCAATATAGAATATCAGTACATAAAGAAAAGTTTCTACTTATGAAATGTCACCAAATATATACAAACTGGTTATTAGAGTTATGGTTGAGGCCAGTGTTACTTTATTCAGTAGGTTCTTGCTCCTTAGTTTATGGGCTTAATATTGTTTTAGCAAGAAAATGAATGTTTAAATCAGAGATTTCTGGTCAAGCCTGAATCACTAATTAATTTTCTTGCCATGGGGAAGATACTCTTTGGCAATTATTTTAATATGAGAGAGAATAATCTCTTTAAAAGGTCACAGAACCACAGAATATTGTGAGTTGAAAGAGATCCTTAGGATCGTGAAGTCCAACTACTTAAGTGAATGGCCAGTAGAGGGATCAAACCCACAACCCTGGCATTAATAGTGCCATGGTCTGGCCAGCTCGGCTAATCTGGGTGGAGTGGACTGTCTTCGATCTTGATCTCTGCAATCAGCAGCTCATCTAGATTCATCTGTCTGCTTGCTTTGAGTCAGAAGTTAGATTATAAAGTTTTAAGATGCCAAACAAGGAAATAAGAATGTAGCTTCATAAACTTCTTCAGAAGTTCTTGTTTTGTTTGTTTGCAAACCAAGACGGCTCATTTAGCACTGGCATTCTGAGTGATCTAGGCCTCTCATGGCTGAAGGCATATTTGATTTGATCAATGATTGGTAATGGTAAGAATTTAATGGTAAGAATTTGCATGTATAGAAGGCATGCTCTCATATAAATAATAAAACGTGGAAGTATTTGAGCTGCATAGATGTTGGAAATACTTTTGGGTTTTTGTTTGTCTTTTTGTTTGTTTGTTTTTAAAATCTTCATAGGATTAGTTTAGGTAAAAGCATCTGATGTTTCAATCTGATCTTGGTGCTGTAATTTTCCTTAGTTACCTCAGTGTGAGATTAGTTATTTCTCAAGTTTATAAGTCTTAACCATGCAAAGGTATGCATTAAGTTATTGAATAATGAGCCTGATTTCTGTTCTTGTTTTTCCCTATACAGCTCTTCCACTCTTCATAACTATTGAAGTATCGTCATGGTTTCCAACATTTTTTTTCACTTTAACTGATGAAACTTTGAAAGTTTTACTAGTGAAGCAGTAAAATAGTGCATTTTTATTATGAACTGCCTAGAGAAAAATTAGAGCAGTAGTATCAACTTGGAAATAATTTTATGATAGAAATTTAAAACAGGACAGATATTTTGGTTTGGATTGCGAAATGTTTAACCCTATATTTTTCATAAAATCTCAGATTATGTTTTGGAATTCGAAACATCACTGATGTAGATTTCATACTTAGGCAGGTTCCTATTAAGAGTTGTGATGTTGCCTGTTCACTACAGATTCAAGTATGTCAGGTATAGAAATAATATACTTTTTCTACCCTGGACGTTACCGATCTTGTTTTAAGACTCATCCCCATCTTCCTCTCATTAGCCAGTAAAGAAATCAATAGTTTCCTAATGCCTTATGGAATAACTCACAGATAATTTAATTGTTCTTTAAGTTTTATATTGTTAGACTATACTAATAAGTCAGAAGTGTCAGAGGAGCAAACTGTCATTATTCACCTGCCTGCACAGTGCAAAAATGTTTTCGAAGAGGTGTGACTGTCCTGAATCACAATAAAAAGCCTATACAAAAACCAGCAGCTTTAAATAAGTGTAATTCTAGCATGAGAAAGGAAACATGCCAAGAACTTGATATTCATAAAAAACACAGTACTTATTTGTCTCATATACTAAATGTGAAATGTGTGTTATATTGTGGGCAAAAGACCCATATACATGCCAGCAGTTTTTGTTTGAGCGGGATAATCAGCGTCTTAAATTCTTCAATGGGCCCTTCTATAAACCCTTCTATATAGACATAGATTCATTAATTTCCAGTGTTCACCTATAGTGCAGAATGTTGGAAGTGGTAATACCTAATTTCTTTAGAATCAAGAAGTCAGAAGAAAATTTATTGTGTGGACTTCCCCAGCTCCACTTTTCCTTGCAAATATGAGTGTCCTATTTGGATAGGAGTGCTGTGGGTGGGACACTGATGGCATGTATTCCCTTTCATTATATATCTGGTAAATAGTTCTTTTTTTATATTGTGTATTTAATAGCAATATTAGTAACAATACTAGTATATTTAATACAGTCTAGATGATTAGCATCTCAAGTGCATCATTTTTTGTGAGCCTTGAAGATTTGGTGTATTTGTGTCTCAGGTGCAGATTCAATTCTAGGGCAGGTTCCATGAGAATGAGTTGTTACTGGTCTTGTTTATTCTTGGTTTGATCTTTCTTTTTTTCTTCAATGGTGCTGGGTTCAGACGTTTTGAAGCAGTCTGAATATGTTTGCTTTTAGGCTGTCTTGATAGATGTTTACTTTTGTTTCTTACCCCAAACTAAGCCTCTGTAGAAGTGCTTGTTGAATAGCATGTGCCTTTTAGTTCGTGAAAGATACAAAAATGTGTTACTTCTCATCAGGAAGCAATGATTATATTATCCATACAAAGATGGATGTGTTGTAAATATTCATAGAAGACAGCTGCAAGCTAAAAGATGTTGCTCCCAAATCATAAGTTTCTTAATTACATCACTGTAAAGAAAAGATTAAAGATAATGTGATTTCATTTGATTACTGAGTCATCCAAATAAGCAGGGAGCTCTAGTGACAGTTTTTCTGAGGTAGCAGATTGCAGTTGGTATTTAAGGAAAAGTATTTTAAAACAATGCCCATAATTACACTCAAAAGTATTAAAATAATCTATGTAGTTTCCTAGGGTTTGATGGAGCTTAACCATTGGCATAATGATGTTTTACTGAGGCTGTTCTTAAGTTATTTGCAAGCACCTCACTGCAGGGTGTAGGTGTGGTGAGTCACCCATTCAGCACACAGCTCCCATTCATTCATTCCCACATTGTAGCCTCTCTGATTTTGCAAAACCTATGCGGAGTTTTGTTGTCAATCAACCTCAGTTTTGTACAGTAAGCTCTCTGGCTTTCTTTTGACTTGAATGAATAGTGCCATTCATTCACATCATACTTTTCTGCAGATACTATTCTAAAGCAGGGATCAAGCAGTTGGCTTCTAATGTGCAAGAACTGTAAAGACAAAGAATTTGTGCAAACCAAATAATGGGAGAAGAAAAAGGAAAGGACAGTTTTTTGGGTTTTTTTTTAGTAGAGATCATGCAATGGAGAAGGCAGAGCAAGCATAGTCATTCTAATCTGCCACTTGTCAAAAGCAGTCTTTTTTTTTGTCTTGCAGATATTCCAAAATTACTAAAACATTGCCCTACACATTCACAGGCTGGGTTTTTTAGGGTTTTTTGTTTGGTTGGTTGTTTGGTTGGTAAGTTGGTTTTTTTGGTTTTTTTTTTTTTGGGGGGGGGGGGTTGTTAGTTGTTTTTTTTTTTTCTTCTTTCTTCTGAAAGAGACCAAACTTTATGTTTTTACATCTGGTAATTTTCTTTAGTCCTTGGATACTGTCATTCTTGCTTCAACTGTTATCACACCTATGGTATGCTCAGTATAGCTCAGGTACAGTCACAGTCTGAAAATCATATTGGGGAAGGTAGTATGAGCTCCTTGAGTAAGAGTAGTAAGTGTGAGAGAATACTGAGGCTTAGGAAAGGACTGCAGGAATGGAGGAATTAAATCACAACCTGCAAGACAAGAGTAAGCAAAGAATTACTCCCTGATGTTATCTGTGGCCTGAAAAGGGAAGGGGAATCAAGTAGTAGAAAGAAGAAAAGTGTAAATAGGCTGACTGCACCTTCCTGCCAAATACAGAACACTAACTGTTGATTGTACGTGATCCTTTGTTTGAAAGTTTCATACTGTCCATAAAACTTACCTGATTTAAAAGCAAAAATTTCTGTGTCATCTGCTAAGGCAGTACAAGATGTTGTCTCCTACCTGATCCTTGTCATTATGAATGACTCTCTGACGCTATCTCAATCAGCATCATCATCTAGCTTGTCCCTTTTGAGAAAATCATTAACTTATTGCTTATTGAAACATCTGGGAAGGTATACTTCTCTCAATGGCTATAATTTTTAATCCTTTAAAATTATTCTTTAGAACTAGCTAAAGATGATCTATGATTGTAGTTGATGTCTTATTTTAAGACCATTTTACAGGATGGAGACTCTGAAATAAGTTACTTTCCCTTTATTTTCAACCTCTCCCCTCTTACCAGTAAGGAGAGACAAATGCAGAAAGATACAAGTGGGGAAAAACCCCCAGTTTACTAAAAGAAAAGCGCAAAACCCAAGAAATACAAAGCCGCTGGGTCAGATGGTCCCCCGAGGAAGAAAGGAGACAGATGGCTGCTATCGGGGTGGCCCACGTGGCCCAGAGGACAAAGACAAGGTGGTGGAGAGGCCCCTGCTCCAGGTTGTGGGGCTGAGAGAGAGGACAAAGGACACAACAGAGCAAATGAGTCTCCACAGTTCAAGAAAACAACCTCTCTTCCCCAGAAAAACAAAAGAATAGGGAGCAGGGAAAATACAAAACCTGGGAAGAACTATTTTTGTTAAAAATGAGCCAGTGCTGCCGGGGTGCTGGTACACGCTCCGTGTCACGGCTGGCCAGGCTTTCTCTCTACAATGCACTGGTAAAAAAAGCACTGGTGGACTGCTGGCATCAGCTGGAACTTGCAGAATGGCTCTGATCCATGGTGGTGGGCAGCTGTGGGTCCTCCTCCCTTGGTAAACAGCAGACAGCAGCAGTGAAAGAATTTCAGAGTTCTCCAGAGCCCAGAGAGAAAAAAAAGAGAGCTTCTCGTGTCTGTTCCCTGTTTTAAAAGGGACCCAGCATCCTTCCCCAGCTGTAAAACAGGGTCGAAGACATAAGTTCAATTTTCTGGCTGCAGGTCTTGGAGAGACAGCAAACTTGGGTGGTTTGATGTGGAGAGAAACATGGAATACTTGATGTTGGGTCAGCTGATGCCTAGAGTCACCTAGATCAGCTAGGACAGTTTAGTACTATGATTAAGCAAGATATAAAAGGTTTAAATGTTTCAATGTGTTTATTATGCTGTTGATTGGTGGCTACCTATACTTAATTGTTACTTATTAAAGAAAGTTTCTTCCATTTCCTCAGATCTCTAATCATATAGCATGATTTTCAAAAGTAACAGCATTATATGGTTCTCCTCTGTTTAGAGACTCTGAGGAAAACCAGTACAGAAAAATACAGATGTAGAAAGATCAGTAGATAGATACAAGGTGCATGGCTGATTAAATACAACTAACATAAGTATTCATTATTCTAATTATCCTGCATACCCACATCTGGCATTAGCAGCTAAGTACACTGCTCTACATTGACTCCAACTCTTTTAGCTTCTGTTTGCCCCAACATCATCTCCCAGCACAAACAGATGATAAAAAGAGGATGGAGGAATCTCTGGTACACTAAGAGAAAGCACATATACTGTGAGCAACATCTGTGCAATGGCCATTACATGGTGATGTTCCCTGGCACTTCGCTACGGTAGCACAAATACATGAGGCAGCTAGCACATAAAGTGAGAAACTCATATTTCTGTGTGGCAATTGAAAATTATACATTTTTTAAAAATTACATTGTTAAATATTTCAGTATCGTTTTATTGCCATATACTGGTTTACCTATCTCCGTGGATATTTACTCTTCAAAGTTCAGATCTCTTTCCAGTTTCTCTGTAGCTAAGTTATAGTTTACATAGTAAGGGGTATAAAGTAGACTTTTTCTAGGTAACTAAGTTACACTGACCTAGGGTTTTTTTAACGATTCAAACTTTCTTTTGTGATTGCATGAAAATAAAGTACAACTCCCAGCACAAAAATGCATTTTCTTACTAAGTGGAAATAAAATTATAGGAAAATTTTTACCTACATGTCTTTATTGAAATTATTTTTATAAAAGAATAATTAATCTTTCATAATTTTGTGTTTTAAAATAATATTTTATTACATACATATGCATTTTATTGCATACATATACATTTTGTATATAAATTTTATATTTTCTATGTAATGACCAAAGTATAAACTTTGATATATAAGCAGTTGTCAACAAAACAATAGATTTGATATTTTTGTTTAAAAATATTTATATCTGTGGTTGAATGAGACAGTCTATTCAATCTTATAAATATCATATTTAATAAAGAAAAATCCACTGCACAGAGAAAAAAATGTCTTTATCCATAAGCAACAAGATGAGAAATGGATTTTTTCAGTCAAATCCTTTTAGTCAATGAAACAGCACTTTCATGCCTACTGCACTCAAGTGACAATTAATATAGTCTAATTCCAGACATGATGCCTGAATTCATGTACTGTCATCAATACCCCATGTTAAAATCAAACCTTGACAGGGACTTAACACCCTGGAACAGGTCATCATATGATAATACTCTTTTTTCCTTTCAGTATTTGTCTTCAGCCAAGCAAAGTATTACAAGATGAGGGGGAAAAAAGGGAAAGAATTACAAATGAAGAGTGACGCAGGCTGTGAATAGAACATATGTTAGGCTAGGCAGAGGCATCAGTGAATTATATCATTTCATGATGAAGTGGCAGTGGGGCTGAACGGACCTATTTTAAACCTTGATGTATTTTATCTCTATGTATTTGGTCTGTCATCTTTGGAGAAAGACTTTGTGTAATTGAGAGTCAGCTCCAATTTGCATGACTTTAACATGAAGTGTAAGCCAGATGAACGGTGTTATGGAAGAAAGGGAAGCATCTAGTAGAGTATAAATGAAAAATAACCTTTATATCTCAGACATTTAAATGTGTTTTATTACATACTGTGTTTAATGGTATTATTTTCACGGTACTATTAATAATATAAACAAGCTTTGAAAGTACTTTAAAATTTATTTAATTTTACTTCATTATTTTAATGAAACCTGCATTTTGACAGTTGAGATATCCTTTGTCACACTGAGCATACAATATAATGGAACCAATTTGTCCTTACATAACTTTAAAAAGTGTAATTTCTTTTGTTCTTGAATTCAAGGTTCATGTTCAGAGGCTAAGATTATAGTTTTATAGTTATTTATTAATTTGGAGAGGAATGTGTTTTGATGAGGTCCTTATCATGCCCCAAACAATTATATCTCTAGAAAAATCTTCAGGAGATTTGTATTTCTGTATATTTTACTTTTAGTACTGTTAAAAAATACAATTTTAAGACACTTTAGGTTTTCTACTTTATTTTTATTGTCCAGCAAGAAGCTGGCATGTTGATGGTGTATGATATATGCTTGACCCTCGGCAGAAAGAATTTGTGGTAGTTCTAATAAGTCAGTCTTAGTAAGTCTTCCAGTAGGTTTTGCTTTCTCATGTAAAAGAGTATGTGAATGCCATCTAGTGTGCCCAACACAGCTCGAGGACTGTAGTCCAGATCACTCATTTGAATTTAATTGTATCCAATGTTTTGTTCGGATCTGGTTTTGTTAGAAAGATTCTTTAGATAAACCTCTGGAGAGAGAATAGTATTTTCTTCTTACAACTAGGGATAAGGACAAGTGATAGCATCTGTAATGCAAGGTACTTACTCCATATAAAACATTTTCTTGTGAGGTCAGTGTACTTACATGGAATTGCAAAGAGTGTTTTACAAGCTCTTGTGCTTCCTCTGCATAGTTAGCCAACAGTTTCAATATTGGAATGTGTTATTAACAGCTATGCAGAAGAAACAGGGTAAAAAAGGCATAATAGTATGTGATTCTTATTACTGGAGAGAACTCTTGTCTGCTCGCCATATTCACACTGGCCATTTCCTGCATGAAGGACATCCTCATAACCCAACAAATTCCATGTGGGGAAAGGACAGGTCTGCCTGCATAGATTTGATAGCAGAATTTGGGTCACAGAGGTTCTGGTAAGTTCTTTTTCCTCAGAACCTGTGCATGAAAAATGGGTTGTTGCATAAATTCCTTTATATTGCCTTCTTCATAATGAAGACTTTGCTACAGTTGGACTGGTAGTCTTTTAATGTCAGGTTTTGTGTATAGGTCACAGCTCTAACATGATAAGGAAATACTTAAAGTTTCTCTCTTTAGAAGTCTCTTATAACTAAAATGCTAATGTGATCATTCCTTGCTTTTGCATTATTTCATTAGTTTCACTTCAGTTTGACCTCTGCTGTGAAACTAATTTGTCCAAGCAGTCTCTAAATACTGTCCACTGATGATGTTGCACCATGTTAGGTAAGAATAAGGATTTCCTGTGAATAAAATATTTATAACACCACAACATTTAACATTTTTGCATTCAGTTATTGGAACAAACTGCATAATTTTCTACCATGAAATTACAAACGGGTAACTCTGTGTTGTATTGCACTAAATAATCATTTAGTTGTTTTGCACTGGATTCTGTATTGCACAGAATAGTATGTTTGTATCCTCATGGGATTCTCATTTTATACCACAAGGTCTTTCCCTCCCCCAAAAGCCCCCGTGGTGATGGTTTGTCCCAGGTTCACTCTTCCACTCACCCCTCCTCTTCCTTGTATCCCATTGGCTGTGGTCCTGTTCCTCTGCCCCCAACACCCCTGGGTTTAAAAGTCTTCCACCATGAGGGGACAGCCTCTTTTCCATCTGGTGAGTCTCTGGGAAATAAACATAGGACATTCGTCCCCGTGTGGAGAGGAGCGCTTGTCTTTTGCCTTTGTCCATGTAAGATCATGTGGGCTGGGGTCCATAGCTAGCCGAATTGGACCCAAACAGGCAGTCCAGGCATGATTCCTTACAACTCTTGTCCAGCACACATCCAGGATATAAAATAAAGCAGATTGTTTAATGATGAGAAGTTTGTGTAAAGAACAAAGGCTCAGAGTGAACAGTAAAAATGAAAGCTGAAAAAGTCATTGAGGCAAACAGAATTTTATGTCTTTTTTTTGCATTGGTTCATTCTGCCCAGAGTTATATGCGTGTTGCTTCTGCTTGAAACTGATCTTTTTGACTCTTGTAATGTGTAGCACTGTGCCTTACAGTCTTATTTTATTAGTAATTTTAGACATTGTATATGATGTGAGTACCTTTTTACTGACTTCAAACTATATGTGTATGAACACACACATATATACGCCCCTTTTTTTTTAAAGAGGGACAGATGTCATAAAAGTTATCTGTTATTCAAAGACCAAATGTGCAGCTTTTGAACAGCATCTTTTCACATGATTCCACTGTGAAAATTCACTTGAACCTGATTTCTTTTTGCAAATCAAAAAGAAATATTAATTCTGCAAGATATGGATGTAATTTGCCTTTAAACAGAAATAAACTTGTAGTGTCTACAGAGCAGAGATCCTTTCAAACTTTCCTTTTTTTTTTTTTTTTTTTTTTTTTTTTCCCAGCCTTTCCTGATTGGTTTCCTTTTTAGAGGTCTAACACTAATAAAACATTATTCCAAGTTAAAGGGCAATGACTAGTGGAGTCAATATGAGAGTTACATATTTTTATCCTATTGTGAATAGTTTAGTTCAGTTTTCACATCGTGCATTAAAATAATTTTTCTTTTTTATTTTCTTCACATATGTACATTTAATATAAAAATTGTTTGAGAAAATAAAATGCATAATGGCAGCTACGTGGTGAGTTTCAAATTGAAAATTAGGTGTTTATTTTATCTGTCTGTGCATCAGTTTGTGATATTCCTTCTGATTTTCACACTGAGAGTGGCAGAAACTTGACAGTCAGTGGTAGGCAGATTAGAAGTTCTTTGTCTGTCTAGAAATTTGCACAATTTGTTGAGTTAGAATGTGGCTCACAAAGTAAAATCAAAACCACTTCTTTCTCCTTTGGAGAAAAAAATTCTAAACACTGAAAATCTGGAGTAAAATCTAATCAGAGAAAAGCTTACACATTAGCTGTTATGTTCTTTAGATTACTTACATGGCTTGAGATTTATACTTGGTTCTTTTATATTCTGTAAAGATTTGTATCTTTCCTACTAAATGTTAGATGGTACAGTTATTTTAATTGTACTACTAATAATGGTGGATTTGGAGAAAAGGCAAATTACAGGTATTTCATGTAGTTTTTAGATTTTAGGTGTGACGTCTAACCACTCTACAAATGTTAGCATTAGTTATTAGGAAATGTATTTGTTTTAATTTTGTTTTACAAATCAGTTGTTTTTACCTGAAAAAAAATAGAGAATTGTAGTATACAACCTTCCTTTTAATATTTACCTTCCAGCATTTTAAAATTTGATTCATGGTTCTGAAAAGATCTTTGCATTTTAAGTATTAAAATTTTTAAAACTTGAATTCAATTATATATATATATATATATATATATATATATATATATATATATATAAAATAGTCCTTCTGAAGTTTGAAGTTTTGGGGTTTTTTTATTGGGGTCAGTATTTTGGAAATCATTATTGAATTCTATTACTAAGAAGTAAAATTGTCCGTCTTATCAATAAAAATGGCAATGTGGTACCTGCATGCCTAGTAGCAAGCTGTAGCTCTTCCAGATATGTTTGTTACAAAGTCGGAAAATAAAATTATTTCATTCAAAATAACCTTAGAAAACCATATTTTCTGTTGAAAAAGTAAAATCAGAATATTAAACATCATTTACTTAGGAAAAATAAGCAGCCAGAGCCATGAATCATTCCTTTCTATCATTAAAAAAAGACAAGTTCACAAAAGACCAAAAATAGGAAAATATTTAATACAAAAGTTTTTAATTTTCCATATTAATTTTTAGTTTAAATGAGCTCCATTGTCCACACATAACAGTTAAAGGATAAATAAAAGGAACAATAAGCATTAGTATTTGTTCACAAGCTACGTCTTCTCTAATCAGCTGTGATCTGGGAAGTAGAATTATGCTGTAAAATGAAAAATCTGTGTGAGAATTTGACCTTGATAGCACAGAATTATTATGATGATGAACCTATCATGCTTCTTTCCAGAAGCATTTATGTTCCCTTTTTTTCCCCACTGATCAATAATATTTGTTGCAGTGATTGCAGAGGAGTAGCTTGCTTTCATTTATATTTTATTTTTCCTACCCCCCTTCTTTATCTAGCATTCCATGCCCCCTTTGAACTAATGGAACGTAAGAAAATGCTGTGTACTTGCAGTGTTTATAGCAGGATTCCTGTTCCAGATTCCAGGACAGTAGGGCAGCTGGAAGTGTTTAGTGACTGTCTGTACCAGTACTCCTGTCTTCGTAGCATTAAAATTAATTTTTCTCATCTTGGTGTATAAAGAACCAAGTGAGCCCCTTACCTCTTACCTCATTATCTGAAATTTTACAGTGACACTAACAGCAGGAGATGTGGTGGAGCAGCTTTTTGGATATCAAAAGTTGAAGACCTGGGAGTATTCACTTGAATAGACACTGGAGTTCTTGTAGCCTTTAATAGGTTATTCCTTTACATCTGCTGATGGCTGGAGCAATGAGCATGGATATGATCCAGGTTTTCCAGTCACAATTTTCCTACTTAAGGAAGAGAACAACTAGGCCCACATCTGAAGATTGTACTTGGTGCGCAGCACTAATCAGCAATCTGCTGACTGCCACAGAGGAGGCTGAATAACTGAACATGTTAATTTATATATACTGACACAAGGTAAAAATGAACATGGTTTGTTAACCATCTTAGCTGGTTAACACTGATTTTATGGAGCACAGTATTTATGCATTTACACATTTATGCATTCCAGTAATGTATTTATTTTGTGCATGTATTGGGACACACACTGTGCTCCATAAAATCAGTGTTCCTGGGCACTGTTTTTTATAGAAGCATCATGTTTAATATGGATGTATGTCATGGGGGAGGGGGCAGTTTGGATCCCAGTTGGATATAGGTATACAGTGACACTAAGGTGCTCAAGCTGGGAAATTTGTGGATATTCAGGGAAACAGTCACCTGGTCTTCTAGGAATGTGAATTTAAGATAGGTGTTTCTATTACATTTGTTTTCATTTGTGGTCACTAAGCTCAAAGGTGTTCTGTCTGGTAATTTCATGACATCACATTCATTTCCTTCAGTAAACCCAGATCACATTTATTTCAATAGTGAACATCCCATTGTCTGACATTGTCAGTGCAAATGAGGGGGTAGATTTACAGATAGTAGAATTAGACTAATATAGATCAGAAAGTTAAACTTAGAGATTATGGGGTCAAACCTTAGTGTTTTTGACATGAAGGGCTGTTTCAGCATTGATTTCAGTGGTGTTGGGGTCCATGTCTTTCGAATTCCATAGAGGATACTGTGAATTGTTAATTATGTCTCTATATAGCCTCAAGGATAAAATCCTGATAGTTAAATACTTTGCATAGATTTATAGTTGTAAGAATATATTGTTTGTATATAAAGGTATATTAATAATTTTTCTAAGCTACATCTTTAAAGTGTTTGAAGATATTACCCTTGCATGTAGTCATAAAAATTAAAACTTTTGTTGCTAACAGGTACATAAAATATGGTGAAGGCATATTTTTGAAATGTTAGGCCATTCTGAATTATTCTGTTAAATAGAAATCCTGAATGTGTTAAAACTAAGTTGAATTGTATCAACAGATACAACTAGCTCTAAAGCAGGCTCATATTTTAGAGGAATGCTTTCTGTAAAACAAGAGCAGCCATTGCTAAAGCAAAAATAATGAAAAGATAAAAGGATGTGCTTTTATACAGTGCTTTAGTTAATTATATAATGATGATAATAAAAATTGAATATAATCATATTTAGAGTTGTTTAGTTCAGTGATTGAAATTTAAATATATCTCTTGAATGCACTTGATATAAAAGAAGCTCAAAATTTATGGGGTAAAGGGTGAAAGGATTGGAAATAATTGGATTATTTGACAGGAATGTAGTCCTCAAAACTGCATCTTCCGGGATTTTTTTAAAATTTTTATTCTCATTATAGGTAAGCACTTTTATTAAAGCCATATAATCTACCCACCTGAATAAAAAAAAAATAGGTGTTTGAAGAATGGAGTTCAATTTTCAGTGCGTAATTTTATATGTTTCTTGCTTCACTTGATAATTTTACAACCATCAGAAATATGCAAGAGCTGCACAAACCACAGTTAATAGTGCTGGAAGTTCTTGTAATGATAATTTGAAAAACCATGGAAGCTTCTGTTTCACTTTTCACATGCTCAGTGAGTTAGTTATCAATAGGGGGAGGAAATAATTACAGAGATCAGTAAAGTGAAAAATAAATGACAGGCTGTGTCCTGTAAACACATTATGTGACTGACTTAAGTATTTGCAGAATCAGGTCTTATGACAGAGCATCCATTATCCTGCAGTTTGGCATTGTTTTATGTTTTTTGATCAAAGCCACGGTCAGTGTTTGGAAAATTGAGACAGCTTAATA
This sequence comes from Onychostruthus taczanowskii, assembly GCF_017590055.1. Lineage (NCBI taxonomy): Eukaryota > Metazoa > Chordata > Aves > Passeriformes > Passeridae > Onychostruthus > Onychostruthus taczanowskii. The sequence goes on from NW_024505008.1 coordinate 2,897,529, forward strand.
CATTTTTATTCATAAAGTACTGTGAAATGTATACAGGCTTTTCCTTTGATTTTTGCTTTTTTGCCATGGTTGTGTATCTTAAATAAGGTCCATTGAATTGGGTAGTAATATAAAAAATCTATTGTTTACCTTACAACTCTTATTACAGAAACCTTTCCCTAATCTCAGAGGTATACAGGTCTCATCTCTTACTCTACTTGTTTTTATCTGTTATTTGTCTTAAAAGTCAGTCCAAAATTATGGCTAGAATGGAGCCAATCTTTTAGAATGAAAAAAAGAAATAAAAAGAAATGAAGGACTAAGACCAGTATGGCAGCGTGACTCAGAAAATCTGTGAAGTTATTTTCACTGTTAGTGTCTTTTTTTTGCCTCCCTCAAATTCCCCAACTTCTCTTCTAGTCCACCTGTTATGTGGCTAGCACTGTAAGCATATTTAGATGTCAGATTACCATTGAAGTAATTTAATGCTGTTAGAAATGTGCATGAGTTTCTCTGTGACAAAAATAATGTCTTCCTACAGCTCTCAAACATGAGCAGAAACTTCTGGATAATACTTCTATGCAGATACATAGCTATATTAGAAATAACACTGAATGTTTACAGTATTTCTTTTAGTTACAATGTTTCTTTTCGTCACAAAGGATGCTTACAAGGTATGTCTTAGTAGATGACTTTAAAAAAAACCAACACACTTCCATTGTAAATATGTTATTATTAATGGACAACATTGCATTCAGTTTTAGTTAAGCACTGTTACTAGCCAGAGTTGTAAAATAAAGAAATTTTCCCAGGTTTTCTATCAAGTACCTTTCTGTTCTGTTGAGATTACACTTTCGCGCATTGATATATATTTATTGAGAACATTTCTTTTTTCTTTTTCTCCTGGTACTTTTCCAGAGCTGTAGCATGCCGTGAAGGTTTTACAGTCAGGATGCAGTCTAGCAGATGTCATTCCATTTGCCTAAGCCCTGATGACATTTGGAGTTGTGGATTAATTGAGCTACAGAATGAAATTTAATTAAAATTAAATACAGATTTGGCCATTGTATCTGTTCATTTTTTACACTCTGGTGTGTGCACTTGCAGTCAGCGCCATAGTTTATTTGTTTAATCAGGATGCTATGTGGGAGAAGCTGCACTTTGTTTTAAACTGGAATCGTGGCAGATGCCAAGTTGAGCATATTTTGTGTAATTTCATGTGATACCTGCCATGTAGGTGATGCCATTGATATGACTCAGAACAACCTGAAGGATTGACAGACTCTTCTATTTGTGAAGTTATTGAAAAAGAAAAGACCATGTGAGAGGTAGAGTTTCATGTGTATTTTTGAAATAAAGATTTTGTTAAAGCTGATGTTTTAGGTTAGCTTATGAAACAATATGTTCAAAAGCAAAAAAATTACAGAATGGCAATTTATTTCTCTCATAAAATGCCATTGTCAGAATCTGTTTAGCCTTGAGATAGATCTGTGATGTAGATGTCAACAAAAAACATTAAAAATGCCTCTACCTCATCCTAATAATTTTTTAATAATAATTGAGTTGATATATATGTGGAAAGCAATAAAATATGGCAAATATTAGGTAAAGTAGAAGTAACACTAGAGGGAATATTTATGGATTTTTCTTTATGCATTTAATTTAGATCTGTCTGCAAACACTACTGCTCCTGTATGTGAGTAGCACTAATTTTAAGTATTCTGACTCAATCAAAATGAGATTACTTAAGCAGACATATTAGATGGTACTAGTAACTCTCCATGTAGTAAAATAAAGAATACATTTGTAGATGCCATCTTTAGTATTGCATAATAAACTTAAGTGATACATTACTATTGTGAAATGTGAGAACCTAGACTATCTCATTTGTAGTTTACTGAATGAAGAGACTTTTTAAAAACTATGTCTGTTTATTCAACTTCGTCTTTGATTACCACAGTGAAGAATGTTCTGGTGTAGCAAGCATTCAAAAGCCAGTTGAGACATATCAAAATATCCCTGGATATTCACTCAGACACTGAGATTAGTTCAGTTGGTCAGAGCATGGTGGTAATAGTGCCATGGCAGTGGGTTTGATCCCTCTACAGGCCGTTCACTTAAGAGTTGGATTTAATGATCTTCGTGGGTCCATTCCAACTCAGAATAGTCTTTGATTCAGTTAGCTATAACTTTTGGCTCACAGCTTCCTATAAACAGAGGAAGCATCCATATATTTACTAGGGATTAATTAGGGATTCCTCTTCCATGAACTTCTCCATTCTCGACTTGAGTGCACATAAACTTTTAGAATCTTCAGCAATGGATAACTTTACTGCACTTTGCATGAAGCATTTTTTTTTGTTGTTTTGATGTGATGGGCTTGAGGCCTGCCAACTCATAAGTTGGAAGAGATGGTTGAAAAGTAGATTCCTTCTCTCTAATTCTCACACTACTCTAGATTTTGTGGACTTCTTTTATGTCCTGCTCTGACATGTCTTTTCCATCTATTTTTGTACCTAGTTCAATCTTACTATATATTTTTTTTTCCACAAGATAGAGGGATGAAATGAGAAATGTGTATGGTTCTCAACACATGAGCAAGCCATGAATTTATATCTTAGTTTATTACTCTTATTTTCCTTCTTAATACAAATGCTTAAACCCAACACTGGTTTTTTTAAAATTTTATTTTGGGTTTGAATTTTTTTAGTTTCTCCCCCATTTTTAGTCCTCATTGAACATACATTTTCCCAGACCTTTTTAAGGCCTCAAGATTTCATGCATAACTGATAATAATGTACTCAGAGCCCATCACTTCTCCAGTACAGTAAGAATTACAGTAAGAATTGAGATTCCTGTGCATGTATAACTTCATTTCTGTTGAGTTTCACTGACCACTCTCATGCCCAGGAGTTCAGTTATAAGAGCGTTCTTGATGTTTGCAGTATCAGTTCTTGACTTTATTACTTGTTGAATCATCAGCAAACTTCCTCATTTCACATTTGACTCACCCGCTCCTCAGCAACCATGAATAAATTAAACCCTTGTTTCCTTGTGGAATTTCTGTGGCATGCACCATGCAAACTGACTCCTGTGCTTCAGCCAGTTTTATCTGTGTTGCGACTCTTTCTCTTCCACCATGATTGGTTTTTTTGCAAGGCTTTGGTGAAAGACGATGACAGAAACTTTAAAAAATGGAGTAGGCTATATTAAGCAGATCTCCTTTACAAACATAATAATTGATAAATTTTTCATAAACTATTTCCATTTACCAGGGATGGGCTGACTCTTACCTGGTATAGGCAATTTATCCATCTATTTACATGTTCTATTCTTTATAATAGTATCCACTAACTGGTCTGATGTAGTCTTGAGACTTACCTGTTTGCAGGTACTCCCTGGAATACATTTCAAAGATGAGTGGCACATTTACTGCTCTCTACTCCTTAATTAAGTAGGCTTTAAGTAGTAGGTTGCACACTACAATTAGTGGTTCAGTAATCAGTTCAGCTTTGAAACAGGTATTGTTTGGTACTGGAATTTTGCTACTCATCTTTTTTTATTTCTCTATTTCTCACACAATTTTTTTTACAGATATTTATTTTGAGATAGATTTTCTACTGATATATTTATTAAGAAAACTGCAAATGTAGGAACTTGCTCAAGTTTTCCACATCTTATTCAGAAACAAAAAACTACCACCACCACGAAAAACCAAACCAGCAAAAAAACCGTGACACTGGCACACTAATACTCTTCTAGCCATGCGAACATTCAAGCAGAAAACCTCCTCCTGATATATTTGAAAACCTATTATTCTATTGTAAGCTTTTGATGATAGCATGGGTTGTTACTCAAACTCCCTTCCAGACTGTCTCCCTGGGTTTTGTAACTAACTTACCACAGTTCAGCATACTATTTTTAACTTCCAGAACGAGCCCTTCTTTCTTTTAGAAACTTCCTTTCCCCTCCTATTTAATTATTTTTAGTTCTGCTTGGTGTATCAGTTCTCTGAGATGACCATTTGCTTTCCCACTGCCTCCCACAAGAAGCCCCTTGCCTTTGCACTGCCTCTAGGGATTTAATGCTGCTTATCTCAAGTGTACAAAGCTTTCTGTCTTCATGTGTAGCAGAGCTAGTGTTGCTGAAGTTGGGTGCCGTTTTTTGAGTGAAGGCACAGTTGTGTGGATTTGCCCAAAAATGTTAAAATACAGTGTACTGTAGCTGCTGTTACAGAGTGGCTTTTTGACATTTCAAATCAAATCTGTTGTTCTGCTTAAAACCAAAACAAAGGTTATTTCTTCTCTTACAGGCCGCTAAATAGACTGCTCCATCAATCAATTGCTAATTCAGGTCTAAAAATCCAGTCATATCATCAAGTCACAAAATTATACTTTTCCAATCTGCATACAAGATTGTAAACCATGTCTCCCAATATCACACCATCCTTGTTGTCAGCTCTCCCTTGGCATATCACACAGCATGCCATAGTTCTGATCAGACAGCAACATCATTCCAGTATGAAGTTGTTTCCATTTTGATCATGAATGCAACAGCAGTCAAGACCAAATTTGTTTGGTCCCAGTTAAACCAAATTCTTAGCAACCCTCCAAAACTCCCTATTTACAGTATCCATAAAAATAGATTTATTGTGACTGTTTATGCTGTATAACATTGCTTTCCGTTTCTCACTTGTAATCACCTGAAGTTTGATTTCTTTTGCTGTTCCTATTTCTATCTTACTGCTCATTTACAGAGTAACAGTTAGGAACATGACACTTTACAGACACAAATAGGCTTATTATGTAATTCATAAAATGCCATACAAATAATTGAGTTTTTAAGTGCTTTCGAAAACACATTAAAAGGGCTTAAATGTGACCTTCTTATGCACGTGGCAAAAACGGGATTAACCAAGGGGATAATGCACTACTCATGCCATTATTATGTGCAGATGCATCTTCATAGGACATGAATTACAATCAAAGAAAAGTAGCTGGGTGGAAGGAGATGTAGGTTTTTGAGAGCTGAGAGAGAGTGGAGAAGTAAAGACACTTCCTGAAGGTTAGGAGAACCAGCAACGCACTTATTTGGAGGGGGCCATTGGAGTGAAAAAGGTTCATCCCTCTCTGCAAAAAACTAGTCCATGGAGCATATTGCTCCATAAGAGTCCTCTTACATTGAGTTATGTACTAAAATTTGTGCTTTGTTTGATTGTGGGCATGGAAAATAAAGATTTTTATTTTTGTGATTTTGTAAATTATACGTCAGAAATTGTTTGCAGTTTGGATTAAAACTAGTGAAATAACAAGTATCATTTAGAGGATGCTGAGCTAATAAGGGTGGGTGGTCCCTTGAAAATGAAGAGAGATTTTTTTACAGGGGATAGAAACATTTTTAACCTAAATTCAAAGATGAAGACATTCAGGATGGTGTAGTAAAAGGGAAAATGGATAGAAAACACAAAAGAAAATAGACAAGGGTTGGTGTTTTTGGAGGCAGTGGTCAGCATTCAGTGCTGTGACTAAGACGAATAACAGAGGAATCATACTAAAAGTGATAAAGTTCTAAATTAGAGGCAGAGCTTTGAAAGAAGGAAGTGGAAGACATAAAGAGACAAGAGATGCAGATACCAGTAAAGAGCATTCAGTATTAGAAGGCAGTCATGGCAGCAGAGAGATACCATAGAAGAATAAGCAGATTGCAGTACTGAAGATGAGAGTAGGAGGAAGACAGTGCTGTATTGGGAATGTTGTTATGTAGAGGTTATATAGCTTAAGAGATGCAAGAACTTGTAATGGGAATGCTCTAGAAATTTTTTCGTCTGTCAAAAGGATGTGGCTCCTGAACCACCACGGCAAAGAGCCTACATTCAGCGAAAGCCACTATGATGTGGTTTTTTATGCCATTGAAGGGAAACATTAAAGGATAATGTGATTTTATGGGAAGCATCTCTCTGTGTATAGACTGGCTCATTCAAACCTACAGCACAATAGGCCTATGAAGTCTATTTTTGGTTTTAAATCACAGCTGTTTTATTCATGCAATATCTATTGGTTTTAAATTTACTGATCTGTTATTGTCAGTAATCTTATGATCTTCAGCTTCATGGTAAATACTCACTGATTTTCTTTTTAATATTTTTAACTGATCGCCAGTTGGAGTCATTGTGTATCTTTTCATTCATCTATTCAGGACAGTCAAATAATATGCATTTAAAACTATTAGTGTATCATAGGCTTGAAAAATTTGGGATTACTAATTTTGCAATTTACATCTTTTTTCACTATAAAAAATGGAGATCTCTACTAATATTGAAAAGTAGACAGTAATTCTTCATGGACCCATTCATTTTTCAATCTTGTTTATTTAGGGGCAAAACTAATCTCTCATCTTTCTTCATTGCCTGCTTGCAAATATGAAGATTGTTTAAACAAGTTCTGTTTCATCTGAAAGTCAAACTATTTTTAGTGCCTGTTATTGATGCTGGCAACTTTCATGTGTATATATATATATAGCTCTATATAGATATTGCTCAGTGTGAAAGTTTCATTGTCTTGTCTTAGACCTTGGTTCATGGCTCTTCTGGAAGTACACAGATGGACTTTCACATTAAGAATTGGAAATTATGATAATCTGAGACCAAAAATATCTTACTATCAGTCCCATTAGAAATTATTAATCTGCATGTATTATACTGCTTTATCTAAGTTATATAGAGTCTAATAACTCTGACATTTGCTTGAGAAATTGCTTAGTGGGGTTCTCTACTTCACATAATTTAGTTTGTTATGGAGAAGAAATCTGTACTATGATTCAACCAGCATTGGAGATTTCAAGTGAAGCCAAAAAATGCTAAGTTTACATGAAGTATTACACCGGATAACCTTTTTCATGTTGTGGATGGCCATGTGCCTACTCTAGAACATATAGTCAGAGTATCTGGTCCTATTCTGGAGTAGCTATTGTATAAATAGAAACAATTTTATTTGTTTGTTTTCAAAATTATATAGGGTCAGAAGACAGAAAATATAATTTTAGAACCATGTCCTAAAAGCTTATAAGTTGCCCCATTGTACTTGGATATACTTCTGTTTTAATAGATTTTGTCAGGTGTATGCTGTGGGAACATTCTTCTGCTGTATTATTCCAGATTATGCTCTTCAGCTTTAAAAGTTGCATGCTATCAGAATTGTTTTCCTCAGTCTTGGGAACTGCTACTATGATATATTTTATTTTCTTTTTTTTTTCTTGTTCTTTAGCATAGCTTCTTGTAATTCATAAACTATACTAAGAAACTGACAGGATTTTGTTTTTTCTCTCCTATTTTAGTTTGGTGGCCTCAGACCATCAGGCAGGATATTTCAGAGAAAGGAAAGAAAATCTGTGAGAAATTCTTGATGGTATTTGGAAAAAAGATGCTTCATGGAGTCAGTATGTCACACAGCATGGGTGTAATTCTTGACTGCAGGCTGGCTTTAAAACACCATGCTCAAGATGGGTTCAGCTCTGCATTACAGGTGCTTTGGGGCTGGACTTGTTAAGGATGTAAAGAGTATTGCAAGAGACAGGCATTCATTCTTAAATTCTATTTAGTAGTCAAAAGGCATGCTTTATAATAAACACACAGGCATTATCATTACCTGTGCTGTAAACCATGAACTGATGACTGTGTATGGACTAGGTGAAGAAAATTAATAGGACTATAGCAGCATTCATGTTGGAATAATTGAAAATACAAACATGGAACTGGTTTTTTATTTACTTATACAGTACTAGCCATCTTTCTGAACAAGCTGTGTCAGATGCATATTATCTCACTGTCCTGAGCATGTATCATTCTGGCCATTTGTGAGGTTTTAGGAAATTTTCCATTGTTTGAGTTTTTTTTTCAGGAATGCTAAGCAGTTATTTATAGGAAGTGTTTGTTTCCATTGAGAAAATAATCAATTGACATTGACATGCTTGCATAAAAAAAGAAAAGACAATGAAGAAATAACTTGGAATTTCTAATGTCCTTCCAAAATGTTGGCTGAGTAATTTGTTTTAAACTAAATTAAGCTCTGAAATATCATAAGGACAATAAAAAAACATTCATGGTTTGAGTCATGAGTTTATCTAAAGATACTGTTAATTTATGGAGATTTTTTCTCCTTTTGCTTGTGTAATTGCTTTTAAATCTGTGGATATATATCACATTTTGCTGATAGTTTAATGTTTTACTTTTAAGAAGAATGAAAGTTGTTCCTCACTTTGGCAAGAATGAACAAAGACTTGAGAAGTAATTATGGAAGCAAGTAATGCCACCTCTTCTAGGTTGCATACAGATCAGGTAGTTCCCTCTCTCCTCTTTTCCCTTTAAATTATGTCTTCAGAAGGAAGTAGAAAAAGAGTAGGCTTGTCTGTCTTCAACTCCTCTTTCAGAAAACTGGTTTGAGCACTTGAACTTTTTGTTTGTAATGTTATAGATGTGTTATACTGCAGATCTTACTAGGGTCATCTGATTCAATAAGTGTGCAGCATCCCCAAGGAAATTATTTGAGAAGGGTGTGGTAATGCATGTTCATTCACATGAAGCCATTGACATGGAACCATTTTTAGGTTTTTGTCTCATGGAGGGACAGAATAGTTTCCTCCAGCCGTGGCTATGCTACAGACTGCAGGATAGGAGAAATAATATAGGGGATATTATACATGAGGTACCTTGGGTACCAGGAACTTACAGTCTGGACCTCCTCATAGCCTTATTTTCCTTGCTGAAGCAAGGAAAAGAGTAAATGAGCTAATCCTACTTAAAGTGCTTCTGGTATCCAAGTCAGCTCATCTAAAAATAGCTTCGGAAATTCTTTGCAAGCTGCAGTGTGGGTGTGCATTTTTTGTCTGGTGATGGCTGGAACACGCATGGAACTGAAGTCATTGAAGTTCAGAAGATCCTCTGCCTGTCAGTAATTTTAAACACAATTTAAATGGCCAGTGCCCATCTCGTTGGGCCCCAGAGGCACCCCTGATGGGAGAAAACCTCCTTTTAGCAGTTCTGTGCCAGGATTGAGAGATGCACTTCTTTCAGTCTTCAGGTTGCTGTTTATTGGCATCTTATCAGAAGCTTGGCACGCCATCTGCAGCAGACTTAGCGTGCAAGTAAAGCAAAAATGGCCCCAATATGTACAGTTTCAAGGTCTTTTAAAGCTGTTTTATCCAATTAACTCTTAAAACGTACTTTATTTCTACTTTTGTCTTTCCACATAACCTCTGCACTGTGGCTTCCCTCACTCAATCACCCTGTGCCACCAACACTGCTGAAAATGGAGTAGATGAAGAAGAAGAATCTCAAGACAACCCTCAAAATCCTCCATCTTACCTCCTATCTACTTCCATACTAGAATCCCAAAACTCTAAATTTCTCCCCCTGTGACAAACAACAAACTACACTTTTCTCTATTTCACACACATGTAGACTCTAGTCTATCCCAAAGTCTTGGAAGCCCTCTACATAGGCAAAAGTTAAAGGCAGTAAAATGTAGGTGAATGTGAACTTAATCTCCCTTTCAAAGATAAGAGACATGAATTTATTAAACATATTTTTAAATGCTTATTTACTGATCATAAAATAAATGTCAAATTAATACTGTTTAAAATAAGCATTTGCAAGGCCTATTGGCTTTCATACGCTGGTGCTTTGGTAGATATCTTTATCACGTTACTTTGTGCTGAAGTTTTATTTTCATCTGAATTGTCTCCATCAGCCAGCTGTTTATTGAAAGGATCCAAAAACCCCCAAACCAACCAAATGTAAACAACTCTTCATCTAATATATTGATATATATTTTATATATTTTATGTATATATTATTTTTATTAAAAATGTGATTCATTTTTAATAGAAAAGAGGTACCAAATCTATGTGTTATTTTAATGTTAGATGTAAAATTACAATTTAGAGTATAAAAATTGGAAGTTTTCACAATAATAGAATAAGAAATGTTTCCAGTCCAGTATGACAACTTTCTAAAATCTGCATTGTGTTACTTTCTGTTCCTTTATTTGAAATATCTTTCTGAAAGCATTGATCTGTTAAACGGTGAATCAGTCTGTAGATACTTAAATGAGTATACTTTGCTGTATTAAAATTGTGACTTAATTAAATCAGGAATAGTACAATCCTCCCTCCATCTAAGAAAAGTGATTAGGGAAAGCAATTGTGAATATCTCAGTTACTTCACCTTTCCTGTTGGATATTTTGTTTCCAGAAGTGAAATTGTTTTGGTGATGTAGGGTGTACCATCTGAGTAACTTCTAACCTAAAAAGAAGACATGCAAAACTATTTTAGAAAGTTTTGAACCTCTGTAACTCTGTGCAGTTATGAAGACTTACTGTGTTTCTGAGCTATAACAAGGAGGTTTTTCTAAAACGCTCTTCATTGCAGAACTTGTTTTATGTAAGAAATATAACTAAAAACCTAATATCTTTTCTCCTTTCTGCACTGCAATTGACGAAGTGTGATTAATAATAGATTTAAATTTGCTAAGTGCATTTACTCCTTTGTGCCATCATAAAGAGAATCTATTACTGTAAAATTGAGGCTTAGTTCCAAATTGCACCATTATGAAGTTTTCTTCCAGCAATGTTTTGTCTCTAATATGCTTCCCTCATTGTAATTCTATTGCAAACCTGATGTCTAGCATCAAGTCTCACAATAATTATTTTAAATTGCTACTAGGAACAGTAGTCCTAGTGGGATATATTACTACCATTCTAACAAGATGAATTTCAATGCACTTGTAGCCATATTATAGTGTATTATGAAAAGAAGAAAATCTTTGATTTGTATAGGTAAGCAGAAATAGAATACTGCAAAATTATTTTTATCAACTTCATGTTGCACTTTAGAACATGAGTAAATTAAACTAGATTAATACTATCAAAATATATTAGTAATTAAGTATATATTAAAATTTATGATGAAGTGTCATTAAATTGTAATTTTAAGTAAAATTTAGCAGTGAGATAGGTGGAGCTTTAGAAATGGAATCGCTGTGCTGAAATTACTACTAGACTCAAAGCTTGCAAATCTCCTGAGCTCTCCTGTGTCTAGAATAAATAAAAAATAAACAATAAATGTGAATGAGATGACCATATTGTAGGCATTATTTATATCCTAAATTTATATCAATTAGCCTAGAAATTTTAAGGCAGATATTCACCAGGATTTTTTAAAATTAGCACCTGATGCAATGCAAATTCATTTAAGCACTTTCTGTACTTCTATTATATTTTATAGTTCTAGAATTAAGTGCTTATGCTGTAATTAAATTATATTAATAATTATTTACACACCAAAATTCATTATCATTGATATTGATAAATCTGTAATATCTTAATCTAAAATGAAACCTTACACAGCAACACTCAGACAATGGCTAAAATTTTCCGTCTTTTCCAGTTTCATATTTAGAAAATTAAGAACTGAATGCAGTATAAGCAACATCAAAATAACCTTCCCAGGCAAAAAAGAGAGTAAGATAAACTTGTACATTTATTTGTCGTGCATCACTACATGTAGTGACTTCATCCACAGACACAGCTATAAAATTTGCACCACACTTTCTCATTTTGGGAAAAATAATGCCTGGTGGATTATATAAAAAATTATAACAAACAGAAAGAGCTTTGAGTCTTATGGACCAGTTTGTTTGATTGCTCACACCCCTCTTCCTAAACATTTAACAAAGCCTTTCTGTTCTCCATCCCATTTCTGAAATGGAGTATTTTCTGTGGAGGAAACAATCTATAGTCTAAAATGTTGAAGTTGTTTTTTCTAAGGATGTGGCACGGAAAAAATGTGCCAATTAATTTTCAGTTTTCACTATTGGTTGAAAACAGTGGTGTAAAGAACTAGAAGTAATTTTAGATATTCTTTACAATATATTTTCTTATTCTTGTTTCCACTCTCAATTTAATTCCTTGAATCCTACACTCCTAAGAGTGTTTAAAGTGTGTTGAAAGCACAACACTTATATTTTTGCATTTTTAAAATTTCTGTGTTTTATATATACGTATGTAATATACTTGGATGAATGTATACAAGTTCACAGCTGCCACACCCAGATGCCCAAGTTACTCATACCATTTGCAGCAGTTAAAAAATTAGATTGTAATGTAACTGTGTATCTTATCATTGTCACAAATGTTATAGGAAAAGGTTAAATATATGGAACTCTGCAAATTCAAAGCTATTTCTGGTCACCAAATTTTCACATTTAACCTTTGCTTACTGTCTCATGTGATAAGAATATACTTGCGTGGTGCAAGTATATATTATATTATATATATATTATATATTATATAATTATATATATATATTATATATATATATTATATAATTATATAAGACTATAATTTGTTACATTTGTTAAAAGAAAGTTCAGATGCTGATAGGAGATGATTTCTTATCCAATGTGAAGTAAAGCAAAGACCTCTACTGGATTAAGGCTAAAATACTTAGCACCTTGCAGCTGATGGCAGGAACTGAGAAGCGAATTGCAGCACCATTATTCCCATTGGTGATGCTCCATTAAAATAAATATATAATTTTGCTTTTGTGCCTTGACAGCTTGAAACACTGAATGTAGTTTTATTTGTTTAGAGGAAATAGAGAACGAATGCAAATGAGTGTCATAAGTGCAGGTGTCACACAGCCCCAGCAGTATGTCACAATCTATTTCAAATGGACAACTTTTCACTGGATGTGAAAATAGTTCATTATTTATATCCTACGTCTTTTTATCTGCTTGGACTCTTAACAGAAGCATTAGAAATGAAAACTTATACACAATCCTTCTAAAATTTCTTCAAAAATGGTGACTCGGACTGGCTTTGCTACAAGTCAAAGAAGCAACTAGTAAAATGCTGTATTTCCCTCCTATTAATTCTGACAGCCATAAATCACATTAATACAGTCAGCATCCATTAAATGTATCTTTCCAATTAAAAGTGCTCATCCCCCCAGACTGAAAAGGCCAGGGACTGGAGTAATATCATTATTGCCTTTGCTCAGATGTTTCAGTCTCTTGATGGTGAAGCGCTACAAACCACAGTTTGAACTTATTTTTAGGAAACATTTTGACACATTATTATATTAAAATTGTACAGTGTATTTTTCCCATTAAATTAGTTTCAGTGTACAGAGATTACGACACAAATGTACATTATTGGAAATGGTTCAAAATTGAAGAATATTTTTACTTTTGACCAGAATGTATAGTGTGCCTGTGAGCTTGCTGCTAGGCAAAAGTCATACTAGGAATCTCAGATGTTTTCTGACTATTAGAGGGCTGCCTTTAATGCTAAACAAGGTATATTCCACAGAACGTTTCTTTATTCCATAGAGGCTGCTGGAGAGAGACAAACAGAATTTAATCCAAGCCCCTCTGAGTGTTAATACAGTAAAATAAAAGATGCTCCTAAAAACTCTGAAGTACTAAATAAAAAAATTCTGTGAGAGTGAGACCATGACATCACCTCTTGGGATCGATAACATCCTTCAGCTAAAAGATGAAGTGAGCCTTAATGAGAAATTGAAATCAGCTCAGAATTTTTTAGTAATTCTTGCTTCTTGGAACAGAGGAGAATAATTATTCATTTACTATTTCAAGAAGTAAGGCAGAATATGTGCTGTTGAAAAATTTTAATAGTACTTAACTTACCAACACTAGATGGCAAGAGACATATTCTATTTAATGTTAAGAAAGTACTACGTGAATTTATCAATATGTGTATCATCTTCAGATTTCAAGAGTGTTGAATGGATTGTTATCCAGAACTAGATACATTTGAATTCCACAGGGCTGAAATCCTCGAAATTAGCTGCATGATGTATGAACTAAATAATAGTGACATAGGAAAAAGTGATGGAAATTAAACATGTAGTTATGCACACTGTGTCTGCACAATGTGCTGCATGCACTGCATGTGTTAGAATTTCTCCTCAGTTCTTTTTTTAATCTTTTATTCATACCATTGCAGGTGATAAAAAATTTATGCCTTGAGTCTGGCATTGAAATTAAATGCAAAATGAAAACAGAAGCAGTTTATACTGACAGCTTAAATGTCTTTATCTAGCATACGGTCGCACTACAAAAATCTCTGTGTGACTTTTAAAATCTCCCATGTGCAAAAATGCAAACATTGCACAATATAGGATAAAGTTAGGACTCTCTATATTAACAGAAAAGTTTTCATTCATTATTATTATTATTCCCTACTAAGTTTTCAGAATTGCTCCAGAATATCAGATGAGTGTGAATACAGTTCACCACACAGCCCAGCTACTGACACTGTTACATGACATACAGAAAACAACTGGGTCTTGTATTACACTTTATGAATTTCTATACTTGCCACATTATGAATCCAAGGAAAGCAATACATCTTGTACTTGCTATTGCAGGAATAAAAGGTTAATTATTCAGGTGGATGAGTTCCTGAATTGTGATGATTTAACTGATGCTATAAGACCAGGATTAGTAAGAATCATACATATATTTTTAAAGTCACAATCCATATAACACACCCTTAGAAAAATATAGTGTTGTTAAAAGCAGGGGTTTTTGTAGCAACTCTAGCAATCAATTGCTATATTTAGAATGCTATTTTTAGTAATTCAGTCATTTCTTGAGGTGTATACCTGCAATGATTTTTTGGTGAGGTTTTTTTTTTTCCTTATTGTTTCAATTGTTTATGTAATGTCAGGTCACTAAATAATTTTAAAAGTAGAGTTATTGTCAGGAAAATATTTACTGTAAACTGTTTTAAGTCGTACATTATTATGCATCATTAGATTGAATTCCTAGGAAAAAATGTTTAATTTTTAAATGTTTCAATGACTGAAATGTGGAATATACTGTGTAACAATAGCCACATAAAGTACTAACTGTGAGCTACCTCTTATATTTTCATATGTAGATGCCTGTTCAATTTTCTTGCCAGTTTTACATCCAGTTTCTTATTGGTGACTTTTTACAATGCCTTATATCAATGTTGGTGTGTGTAATTATGCAGATAATTTTATACAATATTAATTGTGCTAAGAGTGTATTGGAAATCTTTTTAATTCAGTAATTCATTTGCATTTTAATGATTCTAACAGCATAAAGTTACAGAGTGAAATTGAAACATCTTGTTGACTGCTACTGCAGTACGAAAAGCGTTGAAGATCTTATTTTGTGCTATTAAATGTCATTAGCAAAATTTACATTTAAAAACATTGGAGAACACACATTTGTGAGTTACAAAAATCAGCTGTAATATGTCTTACAGTCCATTATATAACAAAAAGATATTTTAAATATTTTGGACTTCGATATTTGTGGCATTTAATCACTGCTTTTCATATGCTCACTATGAGAATTCAGCGCTTGAGCAGATAATTCTCGTAGTGGTAGTGGACTGAATATATCAAAGGAACTTGAGGAAAGAGGCTGAAGTACCTTTCAGTGGGAGGAAGGAATGTGACAAACCAATATTTTTTTACTTTTTAATTAGATCTCTTAAAAAACATGAAATACCATCTAGTGGGTTTTATCGTGGGTTTTATACTGCAGGAGTCAGTGTCCCAGCTACAGGGAATAAGATATTCTGTTGATCTGTATCAATAGATTTTAAGCTAGCTATGTAATGTTTCTTTCATTGCCTTTATCATATACAGATTTAATATCAGCATGAATAAATCTAAATTGTTTGCTACTTTTTTCCTAATTCTTGAAGCAATGTAAAAGCCTGGAGAGGTTTGAAGTGACAGCATTACAAGCAGTCTTTTGCATATGTGGCCTTTAGGGATGAGTGGCTACCTTGCATCTAATAAATAAGAAACTGAATTCATTGAATAATGAATTAAGTGGCATAAGTTGTGATAACAAGGAGCAAACATATCTTCATATGAATGGTATTTGTTTTATGGATGTTTATCTGAGGGGGCTATTCCTTCACCAAGGGATATTGAAAAAAAGCTCAGTAACAGAATGCATCCTAAACTGATCTAGCAATTTTTTCATTTGCTGAGCTTCCTTATGAGCCTCTATCAAACGCACTGTTTCCACCAGGGGGACAGCTGGGATTGTTTTAGGCCACTGTATTTTGTTTACAACAAAAATTTCTGGTCAGTTTTACATTGGTCACCAACAATTAAATAGAGGTGTCTAGCTGGTTGACCCATATTAGGGTCAACAGCTGGTTACAGAATAATATCTTCCAGTGCCCCACTTGCACAGACCTGAACCAAATTAAGTTATTAATCTACTCTTTGCTTCAATGTAGCTTCACAGGGATCACTGACCTGCCATACTGAATAAAGCAGAACTACTGCTTTACATTTTCATTATGATGAGTTATTATTTTAAATTGCAAATACATTGCCATTTAGTTCACACAGAATATCATATTTGATATCTTGAATTTCATCAGGCATTTAGTGCTTATGTTTATTTTGTTAATTCCAGTTATTAAATGAACCTGGGAACTCATGTGCATGCAGTTAGTATAAATAAACTATTGAAACGGCAGAATATGAGCATTCAAAAAATCCAAAGGCAAAATGTTTGTTTTCTTCAATTGGTATTTTTTTTTAATTGAGAAGGATTTTATATATTGAAATGATCTAAAAAGTAAGTCACAATTAACACTTGTCTTTGTAATGGCAGTAAGGAAGCTGATCTACCTTTTCTACTATTGTATGCTTATTTCAATTTTGTGTTACCTAATTAGTCAAAGATGAGGTGCATCTTGTGTCAGAGTACACTTAGATTATTACTGTATGACAACTGTGTGTTCTCAAATAAACTGTGTGTTCTTCTTGCACTTTTTTCTTTTAATAGTTACACTTCATAATTCATATAGAGCAACACTTGATATGAATCAGAGTCTACATTATTGTTTAGTCTGTCCTGTTGAGAAAGATTATAACTTGAATTATACGTAGTGAAATAATGGCTGGAAATATCCAGCTATGTGCTTTTTCATTATTTTGAAATTAAATTTTAAAGGATACCTAGTTCAGTACCCAGCAGATTAAATGGTCTTGGCACTAGATCCTGTTGCTTTTTAAATATATAGATCGGTATAGATACATAGATAAATAGATAGAGTTTAAAGATAGAGATAATGTCCTGCCTTTAGGAATAAAGAAGCAGATCTTGTTTCTAATTTCAATAGAATGAGATTCCAGGCTTTTATGTCACATTAAATAGAGCATGCTGCATGTTGAGCAGGAGACTTGGGAAAGAGATAATTCAAAGGGATTGTTGTCTAAATTGTACCTTGAAATTTGTGCAGCTATTCTAATGATTCTTCATGATGGCTTACATTAATGGTGGGCCCAGCTCAGTTTCAGTGATGCTAGCACAAGAGCAGGATTAGTCCTGTTGTGCCTGCATGTGAGTTACACAGCCCTGAGGCGATACAGAATACCTAAACTGGATATTAATGGCTGATCACAAATTGGTTTTGCTGACACTTAAAAATAACCTTGTTATTCAGCTCTTGGATGATAGGTTCTAAACCTGATGCTGATGAGGTTGGCTTTGGTCCTGTTTTGTTCATGAGGATATAGTCTGGGTTTGTTGGGGGCAGGGATTGAGTTAGTTAAGTTCAGAGAAGAATCATGACCAAGTTGAATGAACAGTGCCAGATGAAGTGCAAAGTAAAGGAGGAGAAAACTTTGAAGCATTTATATACTTCCTCAATTATTACTGTATTGGCAATTTTAATTTAGAGAAAGAATGGAAATTTCTGTTAAAAGTGAGGCTGCTGTCAAAAATAAAATAGAGTATGTAAAAAGAATATGCTAGAGGATGATGCAGAAATATGATAGAGAAGCTCTCTGATTTTGAATGGTATTTCCCATGATGAGTCAGGCTGATGAGAGCTCAGAAGGAGTCAGTCATGCAAGGTTAGAAAGTTTATATTGTATCTGAAAACAGTGAAAATGTGTGTGCAGTTAATGTGTAGTTTATACAAAGAGTTTCTGTTTTCCTATTGGAAAACAACATAAGGGGAATAAAAAGATAGAAAATTCTTCATAGGTATAAAATATATTTTTATACAGCACAAAAGTAGCCTGAAGGTAATTGCCACCGAATGCTTTCTGTAAGCAAGCTAGGTCTTGTTAGTTCTTTCAGAACTGTGCATTTTAATAGATACTGATAAGGAAGAGACACAAACTGGACAGATAAAAGGTAGCCTTTCATCATTCTCTAAGTAGGTGTGATTGGGAAAAATATTTAATGGAAAGGGATGTCAGCATCCTACATTTGGTTTCATGTGCCTGCCTTCTAAATTTTCCTTCTTAAAATGTTTCTGGAAAACTTTTTGCAAAAGAAGTTCCTCTTTCTGGCATCTTTTAAAATATTTTTCTGCAGAGCAGAGCTTTGCACCATGCCTGCCTCATTTGGCTAGTTAGTCCAGTGCTCTCTTCATGCCTTTTGCTATCTGTTTTCTTCTCCTCTCCAAAACTGCAAAGCATTTTCTGTTTATGCAAATGATTGCATATATTAATACATGTAATTTTGTTAATTTATCTCTGTACTCCCAAAGTAAGAATATTTTTGTATACCATCCATATTCTAAGCCATTTTAAACTACTTTAAGTAGTCACTGATCGCACTATAGCCATAGCAGCAAACTGTTGTCCTTGTTGAGGTTCGCCAATTGTGTTTTTATTTCTTGCTGGGACCCAGGATTATATAACTGGGTTTACTATTTATTCTTATGTGATCTATTTTAAATCTGGTTCACCTATGACCATGTAATCTAATACATCTTAAATTCAGAATAATCCTACCCTAGTTAATTGATAAATAGGTTTTAGCTGTTGTGTACTAGCCTCACCTTGATAAGAACAAGATAAGAAAAAAAGTTGATCAATGCTAAGTTAATAAAGGAAATAATCAGCCATCTTTATTATAATTTAAAATTTTAATATAGAAATAGACCTAAATGTATTACTAAATTCAATAGGGGGGGCTTTTATTATTCTATGAGCTATTGAGAAAAAATTAAGTTTACAGAAGGCAAAAAATTTTGAGTTTCTCTATATTTAAATGCCTGCTTAGTCTTTCTGATCTTAGTTCTCTTTAGTTATACAATTTTTATGAACATTGAAAAATAAAACTGTTATTTTTCCAAACCAGATTTTGAAGCATTCTCGAGCACAATTCAGTATGGAACATTTCTGAGCTGATCTTTGCATGGCTGATGTTCCATTTTGAGTTAAATGGAAAAGTTCCATTTGGTTCATGTTAGCAATGTTGCATTTCTATCTCCTGCACACTAAACCAAAGATCCAGCCTAAAAAATCTTCCCCATAAAAAAATAATGAGAAATATGAGGCCTTCAATAAATACACAGTCTATTTAAGATCTATGAGCAGCTCAATAAACTTACATCATTGCTGAACTGATGGAAGATGAAACAGTTCAATTTAATCAAAATAATGGACAGAAATAGCGTGGGGTGTTATTAGTTCTGTTGTCTGCTTTAAAATACAGAACTCCAGTGAAAAAAAAAATTCCTGTGCAGGACCTAACTTTTACTTAAACAATATTTTCTACCTATATATTTTTTCACTAGAAACTGGGAAGTTGTGTGTCAGATCTACTCATTAATTATGGTTAAATTTATCAGTCTTTTTCATTTGATCAATGATTTTAATTTTTAAATTGCTGTTCATTTCAATGATGTTTTTATAAGCTTTATATTTATATTTTGAGAAAAATTTGGAATGTTTCTGTGATTCTAAATGTAACTATGTTAGCAAAAGTAGACAGATTTTGTACTACTGAATGCCCATAAATATGTTCTGAAAGCAAGTTAGTCATAATTATGATGTTTTGTCAGACACTTCATTCTCCAAAAATTAGTGCTCAATAGAAAGATTGGTATTTGTTTCCCCTCTAGGCCAATAAAACATCTCAAAAATAAAACATTAGGTGAAAAGCATGAATAGGTAGAAGCAGCCCTTCCTATTGAGCTTGACAAAGATGTGGTTCCCGAGACTTACAACTCTGACTCAATGCAACCCACACTATTAATACCAATGTGGGCTCCTGATGAAAAGAACCCAAAAGTTCCAAAACCCAGCAGAATTTTTTTTCTTCTTTCTTTAAGTATTGTTATGGGTTGAAAGAGAAATTTTGCTTACCCTGATACTTTGACTTGCAATTGAAGTGCCATGATCAGTTGATCAGTTTGATTTTTCAAAAGCAATTTCCAGTTCATGTATCTCATTATTACTGCAGTTAAGAATGTCAGTTTCTTAGCCAGGGTCTTGTTTTTATCATTTATAACAGGCTGTAGGTTGGGAAGGGGTTCTTTAGACCACCCTTGGGATTCTCTTTCCATACAAGCTTTGAAGAGTGAGAGATGAGTATTTTTAGGATGGTAATTGGAATAAGCTGTGATCACAGAGGGAATTCTGATCCTTGTCCTCTTTTTATGGATGATTCAGAATGATAATCGCCTGTCTGAAGATGGGGCAGAATTGCACAGACTACATTAGATAAAGCACCGCTCAAATTCACCAGTTCACAATAATTTATTTTCTATTTTCTTGAACTTGCTGGGGTTTTTCCCTCAGAAAATGCTTAGAATTAGCTTGAAGTAACACAGCAAACACTGTGAAGTACTTGAAAGAAATTAGAAAATTATTGTGTCATCTGGCCTTGTGTGTCCACAAATGTTGTCCAGTGCCAAGTAGGTGATAATAAGTCTGCTTGGCATGATGCTTTAAACAAGACAGATTCTACCATAGTGAAACAAGCAGGTGAGTAACAGGACCGGGTATGGTGGACAGCTTAATAAATCAAATGTTTTCTTAACCTGCTATGTTTGTAATTATAATAATAGTAATATCAAGCAATAATATAAAGTCTGTACACTCAAATTATTTCTGTTTGGGAGCTGTCAACATTTTAGAAAATCTTTTAGCATTAGCACCATTACTTTATGCATAATTAATTTAATTCTTTGGAGAATTAAACATTCAAACCATGGAAAGATAATATAATTTGACACAGTTGCATTTTGCTTAGTTTTTGAAAGTGGGATAATGAAAGTAAATATGAATTCTGAAAACATTCTTTAGCAGCATCCTAGCCTTTATAGTTCTGGGGGTAGGTTTGGGATTACCTCAGTTTCCTGTATAGTTTTGTCTTTTAGGCTTGGAAAATTCCTCTGAAACCTCATGATAATCTGCACAAATGCTCTTCTTTATTGTTGCATAATCTTACTTAAACTGTCAAAATATGATTTTGCAGTGTTATGTATAAAGCTTGATTATCTCTAATGCTGCTTGATGATACGCATACTAGATTTTAATTTTGTAGCTAGTATGAATGTGCTTTAGTGTACCTAACATCTGACAATCAATGGAAGAAACCATCGAGTGAGATGTGCTTTATAAAATGTTACTCTGCCACCAACTGCTCTGATACTTATTTATCTCTTACATATTTTCAGTTTTCATGATATTGAGTTTTGGTCAGGGCTCTCCATCTGCAGTTTGGAGGCTATGTTTGCTGACTGTCTCAAAGGAAACTCCAGCAGCCTTGTCAACCTGCCACTGGAGAGACCTCTGAATTCTGCATTTTCTCCTTTTTTGTCAGAAGCACCATAGTGACAAACCCACATTCAGCCCTTGTTTTTGGTGAAACTGTTTTTTAATGAATTGCAGAATTAAAGTTAAACAGGTGCAGCCATTTTGCTCCTTCATATGCACACCTAGATAATGCCTCATGAGCAGCAGTCTTCATATAATTAGGTATTAGAAATAAAAATTAATCCTTTTAGTCCTCAGATATGTGCGTATCTTTGGGGGAAAACACAGTAAGATTAGAATTGAAAGATGTTTACCATAAGAAACAATCTTTGGAAGTTATAAGGGCTATACTGGTGCAATTTTTGCCTTAATGTTAAATCTGGGCTGGTGTTTCAACAGATTGGTAATGTCAACATTATTCTCCTATTTGTCTCATATGACAGATGTTAATGAAGCTTATGTGTTGATTTTTCTGGAAACCCAGTGGACATTACATTAAAAAATTAGACAGTTTTCAGGCATGCAGATAGATCTAGTAGCCATAATTAATAACTTTTTCAGTAAACAAATGAGTAAGCTGGATCTTAAAATAAAGACAAAAACCCTTATTTTAAAATGAAAATTATTCTCTGACATTTGAAGTGGATAAGTGCTTCTGCTGCAATTTTCTTTTCATTGTAGTGTTTGATTTCTGTAACTAGTTTTTAAAACCTTTGACATGAAGCAATGAATTTCTTCTGTTTAAATTATTTTATGTCTTTTATAATAATAATAGTTGCTCTCACCAGTTACAGGGAAAAAAATGATTTCTTAATTTTTGAGAGAACAAAGTGGTTTTGTCAAGAATTAAGTAACAGGTAAGTTTATATTGTTTCCTTGTTGGAACTGAAAAGGTCTTCCTGAAAGATATCCTGAGATCTCTTTAAACTGTTTCACTTAAAAGTGATGAAGAGAGTTAATCAGACCTGGACCTGACACTAATTCCACACAAATTTACAGAGATCCCTATGGGCATGTCTCCAAAGGAGGAGCGAGGAATATTAGAATGTATCTTGTTTATCAATTCTAACATTACAGTCTTAAAGTTATTAAAATAACTGAGCAGATGTCTAGCAATGCTGAATTGTACAATCTGAATAAGTTTTGTAAAAGTGCAATCTTTTCTTGACTGTTAAATGTCTGCCAGTAAATCCTCATACTCGGTATCGAGTGCTTAACAGAGCCAGCCATGTACTGTTCATGCTTAATAGAAATCAAACAAAATTGGAAGATTAACATATAACAGGTAAATGTCACTACTTTACTGAAATAATGTGACATAATGGTTTTCACTGTATTTTTAGTGAATATTTAGAGAGATCAGCAGTGAGTCAGGCCTGTAGGGGAAATGATTGCAAAGTATCTCTGCTAATTTCAGGGACGGCCTTGGTTGGTTTTTGTTTGTTTCTCTGTGTGTGTTTTTGTTTGGATTTTATTTTGTTAGTTTGGGGTGGGGGGGGTTGGTTTGTTTTTGCAAATATATTACTCTGGTGATACTCTTCACCATATTTTGACTTTTAAAGAATTACAATAATTTATGTAGAAATATGTGGATACCAGTTTTTTGGTCTGTCAAACTGTTTAATGTGCAAGTGCAAGTTTTGTCCCAAGACTTTGTGAATAATCTGCTTTATTAATATCATTTTGTACGTAGTGGAAATACTGGTAATTTTTAACATGCATTTAAAAGTCCAGAATGAAGTACACCATGTCTATATAAGAATTAAAATCAGGTAGCAGATAAGTTTCTAAAATAAGTGTAAAATATGCTAAATACAAAAGCTTTTAATGCAGTATACAGTAGAAGAATTTGCCTTATATCTGGGTCTTGAAATCTTCTGCCATGATTGGAAGGCTTCAGGCATGAGTAATGATTCACTAAAATAGTTTAGAAGAATCTTTTCTGATACTGTTACTCTGGGGGGAGGAGGAGGTGGAGAATGTAAACAAACCAGAAAGCTCTGATAGAATCCCAAACATGACTTAGTGGGTGCCAAACCTTTGCTGCAGGCTGGGGGCTGTGTTACTGACATTTTACTTGAAGATACAAATGAAATCACATGCATCTGCATGCTTTTTCAGGAGTAATAGATGGACCTAGAGATTTTGCCAAGCAAGATTTCAAAGTTTAGAGCTTGGGAGGAAAATGAAAGGCTAGATCTAACAGAAGCTGAGTGTATTCCACAGGCCTGAGTTCAAAGATTTACTTGATTTCTCTTATCAACTTATGTGTACAATAGATCAAGCTAAGACAAGTAATCACACTCAAGTAATTTTCTTTTAATATATAAAATAACATTTTGTGTATATTCATACTTAAGTATCAACTTGCACATAAAGCATTGAACTATAAAGGCATCTGAGCAGCATGACTGACAAAATCACTGTGACTATCACTGCAGATAATGCATTAGTAGGCAAAGTAGGTAGATTAATTTACTTAGAGTAAGCTAAGTGCATTCTTTGCTTGTAAAGGGAAATCACTTGCTCACTTAAGCCAGATATCTGACTTTTGACAGTAATTGTCACTGCCTGGATTTCCCTTTGACGGTTTGGCAACCCTGCATCTCTGTTATTGTATCCACTTCTTTCTCTTGTTTTCAGCCAGATTAATCCATTCTGTTTTGACAAGAAGACTGATGGGTAATTGATAACTGTGATAGACACAAACAGAAGAGTTGGATGCTGAATAATTCAGTACTTTTCAGTATCAATAAGAACAGGCTGAAGAATTTGTGTCTCTATTTACACTTAACCTAAACTAAGTCAGCCCAGACATTTATGCTGCCAGTCTATCAGAAAACCAAACAGTGTACATTCGGTTTCCACCCGACAAAATGTTTTATAAGCTTGTAACAATATGTGTGAAGCTGCCAGAATAATAAATAGGTACAACAGCCCATGCATGCTAATGTTAGGTTGTAAGCAGTTTTGTTGACAAGTGCTAATGCTTCTTTCATACTATCATCAAAAGCAGCTACTACAACAGCCATTATTTGCTGACTTTCCAAGCAAGACATGATGGATTGTGACCTTAATATGGGTTAGCCAAGTTTTGGAAGTTAAACAACTTGCAATAAATCATAGAATTATTACAATGCAATTTAATTGGTTAAGGACTGTTTATTTCCTAAACAGGGTGAAAAATTTCTGTTTCGGCACTTCTAATTTGCAAAGTGCAATTTCATGCATTCATAAATGGAAGTTTAATATTCTGCTCTTTTGTCATGCAAAGTGTGCAATACACAGGCAATCTATTAATTGGACAAAAATGCATTGCAAGCGTAAATTATCCTTCATATCATTGCTTGTGAGCTTTTACATCTATTAAATGCATTAAATGGAACACAGTTAAAGGTTTTACAACTTGCAGGTTAGTTTAGTCAAGAATCTAAGTCAAGATTCAAGATTTTTTTATGACCTTTATTTTTGGCAAACAGAAGTAATTAAGTAGTGCTAAATATAAAGAACAGCTTAAGAAATATTCTTAAGAAACAGGTACACTAATTCTATTGATTAAAAAGTCATAGAAATTGTAGCCTGTGTGTTGTCTATAATATTACATTTTTTTTGTAAAAAGGGAGGGGATGTGTCTGCCTCCTTTGTTTTCAAAATGCCACATATTGTAAAATTAATTCATACACAGTGGTTTTCAGTAAGAAACAGAAAATGCAGTAGCTTTCTAAAGTTTTGCAGGATTTGGAATTGTATTTCAAACACTAACAGTCTTTTTGGTCATAATGGTCAAAATGCATGTTGAAATGCATACCTTTACAAACTTGAGAATTTTATTGTAATAGTGCTGAAAAAGCTAGAATGGCATGGTGTTGTAAAAGTCACTCATAATACAGACTGTTAATACTCTGATTTTGTTAAAATATAAAATGAAAATTACAGTAGATCCCACCTCAGTAATACACATTGTTTTGAAGAGAGAATTTAAAGGTATGAATTTACTGGCTGTCCACTTCGGTTGAGAATTTAAAAATGTGCCTAGCGTATAAATTCAGAAAAATAGGAGAATCTCTACAATTACCTGTTTTGGAAAAAAATTGTTCTGGTAAGCAATAGTTGAGCATGGGTCATGACAAGAAAAAGCAATAAATTTTTGGACAGAACAGTCTACTGAACATAACCTTCTTCAATAATTTATTGCTTGCCTAAAATTAGATGGGGAAGTATATTACTTATTCTCTATTTATATGTTTTATAAAACTGTAACAACTTTTAGTTGTGCGGTAACTTTCTTTTAAAAGGAGCAAGCTAGAGTATCTGAGAAAACAGTCTTAACCTTTCGTAAATGCTAGTGATTCCATTATCTCCCACACCCACCACCTGGAACTGGAATCCGGAATATGTGGGCTAATTGGCATAGAAGAAATTAAAGTGCATTGTAAGTACTTGAGAAAGAATGTTGCTAACATAGAAAGATGTGCCTTCTGTTTGGCACAGTACTTAACAAGGCAAGAATGAGTTAAATATAGACTTTTGGCAAGTGAAAAAATAAGTAATGCTAAAAAGCAAACTTGTTTAGTATAATCCAACAATAATAGGTGAACCACTTGGAGTGCTCATAGACTTGTGAGATAATTCAGGTTGGAAAAAAGCTTTAAGGAGGTTAAGATGGGGTCAGGCCAGGGCTCTATCAAGTCTGTTCTTGAAAACCCTTCTGAATGAAGACTGCAGAGCCTCTCTACTTCCAGTGACCACAGCATAGCATTAGCAGCTGCTGTGAAAACAGAAGGGTGTCTTGGTTTTGGCTTGGATTTGTGTTTCTTCCAGACTGGTTATGTACAATCTAACCTTACTGTTGTAGAAATTGCAATGCAGTAGTACAAGGATTTCAGATATTACTAACTGTCATGGTCCATCAGTTTAGGTGCATAGACAGTGAAAATGCAGTACTCAGATTTTATTGATTCCTATTCATCTTTCAAAACCAAGTAAAGCTTTCTCTTAGGATTACGACTGGACAAAGTCTCAAATAGATAAGGGATCACCATTTGTCCACCCACATGGAACTGAACTCATGTTATCATTCATATATTGGGATTTTTTTTTTCCTTTTTGCTTTAAGTGAAGAAATTAAAAGAGAACTGTTTACATTGCAGTTTATTGTACAAGCAAAACTAGTTATTTGATCAGTTAATGATTGGATCTATCAGGTGAGCACTTTCATTATTAACCATTTAGTGTTGTGAGCAGATAGTTCATGCTGCAACATTCCTCAGCTGTGTTACCTGTGATTTTCCCTATGATGCAGTGTAAAATACTTACCAAACCCTATGTTCTTTGAGGTGTTACTGCTCTCACTGATAAATGTAGGCAACAGTCCTGGGTGTGTCTTAAGATGGCAGACAGGCAAATGTGTTTGGCTCCATATTTTCTTCACCCTTGTGGCTAAGTGAGAGTGGGAAGAAATGTGGAGTAAATTTGCTTGATGAGCCACAGCTTCTGGATTCATTCAGCTAAGCAAGGACAAGCAATAATTTTGGACTTGTGGGATTACCCTTGCCTATGGAATATGAGGTAGATGAAGACCATTTTGGTGAAGCGTGTGAAGGGATTTTCCAGAAGCTGCTGTGTTGCAAAATCAGTGTGGGATTTCCTTATTCATGAGCTTTTCTAGTGGAAACTTATTACCCCAACTGCTAGCAGCCAATTACTAATTGATTTGGTAGATTTAAATATGAATTTAGGGATGGTTGTTATGGTTGCTTATAAAATTTGGACATGCCGTCCAGGATTGTTGTAGCAAATGGTGCTACAAACACCATTTGTGCTTTGCTACAATGACGTGGTGGTCATTTCAGCAGGACTGAAATGTTATATGCAGCAAAATAATCTTAAATTTCTATGAAGGGAGGTCCTAGAAGATATTTAGTATACTTGTAAGATACATGTTTTGTGATATATATGCCTGTGTCACAATCTATTATGTTAATTGCAGGGGGGAAAGCGTTAAAAGCAGAACAGTGACAAGGAGGATAGTAAATTCACTTAAGTGGCCTTGCAGCTGGGAATGCTAAGAATACCTGGGGAAAAAGTCCATTTTTTATGCCTGATGTTGTTCATTCTCTGCCTTTTTTGAGAAGTATAATTCCTATGTAGAGATAATGCACATTTACAGACATGCTTGAGCCTCCTCCTAGGAGAGAGAGAGAGAGAGAGAGATCAAAAGCTCAGAGATCATAAAAGCACAGCCTTGTGATAACTGCGCACGTGTGAAGCCCTTTGATTTATTGGGGCAGACAGCAGGCCTCTGTGCTGCTCACTAGGATGAACTAAGCCTAGCAGAGACCGTGTTCTTGTGTTCCTCTGCTGCCCAGTGTTGTCAGCAGGGTAATGAAATAAGCTACTCTTTGCATTTCGGCTGTGATGTGCTGGTCGCCCTGCTTGCCATACATGAATCTCTCCCCTGTTTTGTATGGAAACTCTTGTTAGGTCCAGTTTTAGGCTCCATCACCCACTAAAATACTGCTCTTGTAGTCTACCATCTCTAAACATGGAGTATGGTTCATTACACTCTGCAAGAGATAATCTTGTGTCCACTCCCTTTCAGGTGTCTGTGTTTTTTTCTTGGTTTGTAACCAAAATCTTTTGCCACGATTTTTCTGTTTCACTGCTAAACTCCTTTACCAAACTCTGTAATACAGAATAGCAGCAAGGGAACATGCTGCCTGGGGAAACAGTGGTAATACCATCCATGAAAATGTTCAAATGGGTGTGTCATCTGGGGACTTAGTTTAATGGTGCACGTAGTGGACCTGGACTAATGGTTGGACTTGATGATTTTAGAGATTTTTTTCCAGCCTTACTGATTCAATTTCATCAGTATGCATTTGTCTTTTTTCAAATTACTATTCTAAGCCTTATAAAACATCCTTGGAAAGATATTTTCAGGTAACTGAAAACACAAAATAACATTTTTATCTGTGGATATGAAAGAGCGTAAGAAGTAATGATTATCTGATAGCAAAAAAGGACTGGTTGAGAAATCATCTGTGTTGCCTTCCTGACCACCATTGACTACCAAACCTATAGATCAGTGTTCTTGACAATGAGCAGCAGAAAGCAGGACTGAAAGCACTCTGATGAGGCTTATTACTGTGGATAGTACTGATAACATACAGCAACTCATTGCAGGCTGGAATATATGATTCTATTAACATTTCTCTTAGTAAGGAGACCACCACTGGAGGATCTGCTCCTTCCCAAATCTGTGCTTCTGCTGCTGTTTTGTTGGTGCAATTCATGTCAGTACTGTCAGACTTCCTTGCAAAACAATCCTGGGTTAGTCTCCTTGCAAAAAACAAAGAGGCAAGATAACAAACACAAAACAAGACCAAAAAAAACTGAATAAGCAGAAAAATGAGGGGATTTTTATTTATCACTGATAGACTTCCTACCCTGAACAATGAGAGACATTATAATACAGCATACACTGTTAAATAGACAGTTTCTCTATGTAAAAGATAGAAGAGTTTCTCTATAAGTTTCTCTCCCTTTGAGTCTAAATTGCTTTATTCTGGAAATTAGATGTATTATATATGGCAGTTTGGGGATTTTTAAATTCCTGTCAGTCTTTATCAGGGTGTAGAAAAGAACCAAAACATAGAATTTTTTTTTTCTGGTTTCTGTTTCTTAGGGATTTTCAAGGGATTTTCTTCTTTCTGCATTGGGAGTTGAGTATGATTTTGAGAGAAACCCTTCTGACATGGTAGAAAACTTTATCAGAGGCCAATGTAAATTAAAAGATCCCTGGTCATATGTGCTACAGTAGGATGAGATTTTGGACTGGAGAAAGATTGGTTAGGACACAATTTTGGATGGACCAGTAGGAGTAAAGGGCAAAAGAGGTCTTGTTAAACAGAAATGCTACTTCAGACTGGTGTGATGATGTGAACCAGAAAATAAACAGCTCTTGTACACCAGGGTTTTGTTAGCCCACTAGTCAAAATGATTGCTAGTCTCCAGCAGTACTGAACATGGCCAGGTGCTTGGTTGTAGAGCTTTGTTTACAGACAGGATCCAGTAAGATCTGACAGCAGAAGTTCTGGGAGTTTCAGTCTTGGTGCCCTGCCCTTGGAAATGTCTGGCATTGCCTTTTTATTCTATTTATTAGTAACAGGTAATTTACTTCATTTTATTGTCATAACATTGTAAGAGATTTAAAGATCACAATTTCCTCAAACACTGTCAAAGGCCACAGAAGGAATTTGCCATAAGAACAGCTACCACAAAGGGAGCTTGAGATAAGCACAGAAGAGATTAATTTGGAGCAGGAAGGTGCTAGTTTGAGGCCTAGCAGGGGTGAGATCTGGTATGAGCATCCCAGTTAATGCATCCTGGCAAAAATTCCTACAGTGGCAAACTGTATATACTGCTTATATACATATCACCACAAGTTCCAAGAACAGCATCTACACCCTGTAGGTACCAGGAACTTGCTAAGGTGGTAGCCCCAGAAGAGCAACTCCAGGGACTACCACCCCTCAGAAGTCCAGGATGAGGAAGGACCAATGGGATGCTACTGGATCAATGGAGTGGTGACTATTCTGATTGATCTGCCTCTGTCTCTCTCTTCCTCTTCCTCCCCTTCCCCCACCCCCATTACTTTCTATCTCTCTACCTCACATGTACTGTTAAATAGAATCCATGCTATTGACTTCGGCATGTGATCCTGTGTCCACCTTAATTTGGGCAGAGGCATCTCTCAATAATTGGATCATAATAAGTACATGATTCTGATAAGTATCATAGAGAATTCTGGAGGCTAGTCAAGTCTACAGCTCCTGGAGGGGTCCAGACAGCCAGCTGGGGAGGGCTGACAGGTGTTTCTCAGACAGGTTAAATGTGAGGCAGTGACATATACAGCATAGCAGTGGAAGGCTTTCAGATGTCACATAGATAAGGAGGGGCCATGAGTAAAGCAAACAAACTCTACAAAGTGATATTTTTTCCTTGTCCCAAAGTACTTGATTTCTAGTAACAAAAAGTCAAATGAATTTGTTTAAAATATGCTGCCTATCTTCGTGGAAAAGCTGTGTTAATGGCAGTTAATGGCAGCTGTGTTAATGGTAATCTTCTTTCACTGGAAGAAGCCTAAGACAAGCATTTGGGGGACTGGAGGAAAACTATGACGGTCTGCAACTCTCAAAAAAAGGTGGTAGATACAAAGCAAATTCCCTTATTTGGGTACCATACAGCTACTCTACAAAGCTGCTAAAAACATGTTAAATTTTTCTGCGAATTTAGGGCCAGATTCAAAGGCAGGTCCATGCATCACTTGTGTGTGCATCTTTATGAAAAAATACTTCTGAGATAGGATATGGGACTTACAAGCCCTGGTTTTTATCTGTGCTTCATAATTGTGAGGAAAACTTTGTACTGATACTAGCATGGTAATTTTTGAAGGCAGCTTTCTTTATGTTTTGCTGTTATTATTTTTGGGTAGGTTTTGGAATAGGCCAAGGAATAACTTCTTGGATCAAGAAGTTTAAAACAGGTGTGCTGGAGTGTGTTCACTTGGTGTCTCCATGTGAAATTAACTGCATTTTTGCCACAAAAGAGCAAAAATTTCTGTTTGCTTCAAAAGAAAAAATACAGTAAATTTTGTTCTACAGTAGACTGTTATAGGACATAGTAATATTTTAGATGCATGATAATTCAGACACATTTTAAAAAAGTACCAGCACATGTTTACTTGAATTCTGGGACAAGAGCTTATCTGTTTTTCTTGAAAATGTGTATACGTGCCTTATCATTGCAGTTTATTGTGCAGCCATAAATAAAGATGGAGGCCTGTGGAACCCCACTGGTGACAGATCACCAGTGTGATGTCACCTCATTTACCATAACCCTTCATGCCTCACCCGTGAGCCAGTTGCTCACCCATCCCCTAATATGTTTATCCAGCTGTGTGCTGCACATTTTATCCATAAGGATACTATGAGAGAGCATTGAAAGCTTTACCAAAATCCAAAACAATTACATCCGCTGGCTTCCCTTGATCAGCTAGGTGGGTTACCTTGTCATAAGAGGAAGTCAGGTTTCATAAGCAGGGCTTTTCCTCTCATGAAGCTATGCTGACCAATTACTTGTCTTTCAGGTGTTTTGCAATACCTTCCTGAATAATTTTTTCCGTAACTTTACCAGGCACTGAAGTGAGACTGACAGGTCTGTAGTTTCTGGGGTCCTTGTTGCCCTTCTTGGAAACCAGGACAACATTCACCAGATTCTAGTCAGCTGAGACATCTCTCTTGAATTCCTAAAACCACCCAAAAATCATCAAAAGAGGTTTTCCTCTTAAATCAGCTAGCTCTGAGGATTCTTGGCTGAATCCTATCAGGTCCCATGGATTTGTAAGGATCCAGATTAGTGGGAATTTAGATTTGTAGGTGAAGCAGTAGATCCCACACTTTCAGGGTCAGCTGGGAGTTGATAATTCCCACAGTCATGGTCCTCCACCTCAGGGCACTGAGACCTACTTGGTCCATCATCCATGTTGAAGACAGATACCAAAGAATGCATTAAACACCTCTGCCTTACCCTTACCCCTCTTTGTGAGGTGGCCATCCTCATCCTGTAATGGGCCAATGTTGCCATATATTTGAAAAAACTCTTTTTATTGTCCCTCATGGTTTTGGCAAGCTTCAACTCCAGTTGAATTTTGGTCACACAAATGTTCTCCCTACAGTGGCAGCAGCATCTCTGTGTTCCTCCCATGTCATCTGACCTTGCTTCTACTTGCTTTTTTGCCTTATTTTCAAGAGAAAATTCCTGTTCAGCCAAGCCAGCCTTCTGCCCTACCTGGCTGAATTCCAGCATCTGTGAATTGCTGCCCCTGTGCCCTTCGGAGGTGATGTTTAAAAAATGCAATGATGGACCCCAGCATCTGCAAAAACATTTTCCTAGGGACTTTACTCACTTGTACCTTGAGCAGCCTGATGTCTGCTCTCCTCATGTCCAGAGTTGAGGTTTTTCTAGCATGTTTTCTCCTCTCAACAGAGATTTTAAACTCAATCTCCTCGTGGTCACTGTGGCCAAGACAGCTGCTAATCTCCACATTGCTTATGAGAGTCTCTCTTTGGATGAACAGTAGGTCAAGGAGGGCATCTTCCTGAGCCAGGTCCCTTAGGACATGTTCCATAAAGTTGTCATCCAGGTTCCTTAAGAATCTTTTGGCTTGGGTTGTACCAGCTGTGTGATGCTCCCAGTTAATTTTGGCAAGTTGAAGTCCCCCAGTAAGGACTTCAAGTCCCCCATAAGACCCCCAAGGGCAGTTGGCTTGGAAGTGTTCCTTAATTCCTCAAAGAGTTTGTCAGTGTTATTGTCCTGCCTGGGATGTCTATAGTAGATTCCCATGATGACATCATCATTATTTGTTTGCCCCTTGATTGTTACCGAGGCTGTCACTTTGCATTGGAACCAAGAGCTCCATACATTCTAACCCTTCTATTACTTACAGTGTGACTCTTTCTGCCCTGCATATTCCTTCTGAAGAGCCTGGAAACATCCATCAAGGCACTGCAGTCACAAGACTCATCCCAGAATATTTCACTATGACCACTGGTGTCAAATCTCTGGTCATGCAGATTACACTGTTTTGCATTACACAGTCCAAATGTAATTTGCAGGGATGTAGCATGCAATTGGCTTTCAGAGCAAGGTTATTAAATTGGTACCTAATTTTATCTCTTAATATAAGTGGTGAAATCCTTCTAAAGTTAGAGATGACTATGCACTGGCAAACAGTAAAATTCAGCCAATCACATAATTACTGAAACCTGCAGGACAGATCTCCTGAAATTCTTGGCTAGTTTTAATGAAATTTATCTTATGGAGTTAGCCATGAAAAATGGGAGTATTCATGTCGCACCTCAAGTGAAGAGGAAGAGCAGCACTCACCAACTGGTACAGCCAAATGAAGGAATAATTTCAGTGCAGACACCAATTAATTCTTAAACATGTAACACAGTAACTATTCAGACTTTCCAGCAGCACTTCAAAATGCAAAGGATCATGGAATTGTAGAATTCCATGTTAGAAGGAACCATAAAGACCATCTAGTTCCAACCCCCTGCCATAGGCAGAGGCACCTTGTACAAGACCAGGTTGGTTAGAGCCCCTTGAGCTTTTCCAGGGATAAAGCATACGCAGCTTCTCTGGACACCCTGTTCCCGTGTCTCACTGTTCTCCCAGTAAAGAATTTCTTCCTATTATCTAATCTAAATCTATCCATTTTCAGTTTGAAGCTATTACTTCTTGTCCTTTCACTTGATAAAAACTCTGTCCATATTTATTATAACCACCATTTATGAATTTCAGGGCTTCATCTCTCTGGAGCCTGGATCATGTAAGTTGGCTGTATTATCAAATAAAGTTTACATTAACTATGAATAAGCAAAACTATGGTTGAATGAGATTTGTTCAGACCTTATGTTATGAAGATCTAGGTTCTTGCAGTGCTTTTAAGGTCTGAGGATATTCCTCATTACTGTTGGAGTCATCTTACGCCCAGAAAAACACTCTAGTCTGGTCACTACCATTTAAGACACGGATTCTATGCAGGACGATGTGCATGTGAAATATGTACCTACACAGCAGCAAATAATTTTGTCTATGATTTTGGTATTCTCCAAGTCCTTACTTCTATACAAAGATTTTAATGCTATTTTAGGAAGGCAAATAGACACTCTCTTCTTGCAAAAATTTGCATTGAGGAATATTTTATTTATAATATGCATTTTAAAAATGCCCTGGCAAGAAGTGGCTTTGATTTTGAAGAAGAATCATTTTGAATAATTAACCATGAATTATTCTACTTAGAAGAAAATAATTATAGGTTGGACATAGCTGCTTCAAATGAGATACATGGAGTTAGTGACTATTGAAAAAATAAGGCCACCTGCTAGAAGCTGAAATAAATATAAAAAAGAACTTTCTCTTACAGTCAGGATTTAACTGTGGTATTTTAAAATGTCCCTAATTTCAAACATGCAAATTTCTTCTAGACAGAATTATTAGTAGAACTATACTGTTGAATTACAAAATCCTCAGTGTAATAATTAAAGAAGGTAGCTTTATCCTTTAAAAGAGATTTGTGACTAGGTCTTGTTTTAATATCTGAGCTTTTGCTCAGAACTACTGAGAACACTATAGTTACCTTTTCAAATCATAAAAAAGATTGATCTTTTTTAAACCCAAGGTATTTTTTACAAGTAAATGTTTTATGGTGTTTTTAAATGTATGTTTGTAGTACATGTATAGAGATGTATACATAAGCAACATGGTTGCCTTCAGTTTTGGATGTAAGGGATTTGGCTTCCATGCAGCATTAAATTTCGTTATGTGGAAAAGAATAATTCAACAGTTTGTTTTTAAAATCATACTTAAGAAAATTCTGATGGCAGAATAGCTTAAGATTGTGTACTGTTTTCAAGAACTCTTATTTATTTGAAAATCACCTGAATACTTCAAGAATAAATCATTGTAATTTATTTCTTTCAACTACTTATAATTTAGGGGTTTTTTCCCATAAACACATACTTGCATGTATTTGTGGGAAAAAAACTTGAAATTTTTTACAAAAGACTTAAATGTTACAGAGAATTGATGATTTTTGGTGCCTCTGTAAATGCCATTCTCAAGATCATTATTGTATGCCTATATAACCTGTGTTACTTCCTTTCCAATTAGTTTTGCTGACATATGTTCATCACCCTACTACCCTGTAATGTGTAATTGAAGTCCAGTTATGGGAACAAAAGTTTTCATGGATATTTATCCTTCTTATAATTGTCATGCCAGTTCTACAAAACCCACCAATACTTTGTTTTCTTGTCAGAACAAAGGCTTTTTCCAATTTTAGTCTTGTTTTTCATTTTTGTTCTCTAACTACTTTTAGAAAAAAGTAGTAGTGACTGGTACCCAAAGGCAGATAGGTGAATGAAACTTGTGACATGTAGAGTCAGGCACCCAGAAACAGTAGCATTTGCTGTTGAAGAAGCGGAGATGATGGCTTTTCTCTAAACTTTAAAGCCAAAATTATTCTTTGGTGGGGGTGGATAATGATTTTTCTGATAAAAATGTAAGGTATTTATCATTAACTAAAACAATTGCAAAAATATTATTGTGGTAATTACATATCCTCTGAACAGAACATAGTTCTCCCAGGATTTTAGAAGCTATGGGAAACTTAGAAGAATTCAAACAATTATTATCTCTCTTTCTCTAACCATTGTTTATAGATATGGTTCTCCAGAGTGCGCTCTTCATAGTTCACCAATAGTGTGAGAGAAGATTCCTAAAGGCCAGTCAGGTCTTAGGTCCACCATTGTTTATATAAGAATTGTAGATTTCTAAATAGTGTTTTTTCATGCCTTCTGATGATGGAGTCTCTGTATCACCTTTGTCTGTCCCTGATGCCCCTTCAGTAATAATTGACCCTGACACTGGGTGCACGTGGGCGGGTTGCACGATGGTTTATCATATGAACATCTTCAATAGTGGCTATTTCATTTTTAACTTCTTATTCTTTTGTAGCACAAGTCAGAGCACTACAAAGCCAGTCACAGGTTGTTCAAGTGTTTAAACCCTGCATACCTATGAACTCAATATCTGACCATTAGTTGTGTTAGCTCACTCCAGTGCCAGTATGTGTTATCTGAATGTGAGAGTGCTCCCACCTTTTGTGAATGGACTGCTAAAAATGTTGGCCTTCTGTTGATTTTTTTTTGTATTACCCTTCCAGATGTTTCCAAAAGGCTTTACTTTGAACCTGTGAGAAAATGATGTGGAGCATGTAACTACAAAAAGTAGGCTTTCTAGAACACAGTTTAGAATTTCTAAGTTCTGCAGTAATTTCTGGGCATACAGGCTATTGGGTTGAGTTCATGTTAAATTGTTTAAAATATATCTGATCTACTGTAGCAACTTCTTGCCACAAAAGTGTTTACCCATGCTTTACTAATTCCCCCCTTCTCTTTTGTAATAAAAAACCCTTTCTTTATAATGTGGGTATTAATCTTTCTCCTGAGTTCTTTAGAACCCTCATTTTTATCTGATCTAGAAGTGTATTAATTATGAGCAACTTTAAGCAAGCCAAAAATACTGTGAAGGACTATAAGTAAAACTATGGATAATGTGGAAGAGTCATTCCCTTTATGAACAATACAACCAGATCAGTCTGGGTAAGGTCTTCCAGCTTTCCAGATTGAGTAAGTCTGACCATTCGCATTATTTAGAAATCTTACTTTCAAAAAGGAGGAAAAAAAATTTCCTTTCAGAATTTAATTGCCAAAATGTGCTTATAAAAAAAGACAATGAAAAAATGGGCCATTTAATTGTGATTTTAAATTATTTAAATTCTAGTGCACCTGTTTAATCAAAAGAAAATAATGTATGCACAGTAAGGTCCTCCTATTATGTTTCTGATAGCAGGTATTATGAAAGTATAACAGGAAGAGAATATTTAACATTTTGGCTCGTTATGTCAGGAGACAGAAGAATTATTGTACTGGGTAATTTTTAGAAAATTCTGCTATATGAAGCTGTAAAATTCCAAATCAGGTATATCTGATTACCATATAAAGTTAAATGCTCACCCAAATATTTAATTAGATATTTGATTTGTATGCTTGTGAGAAAAATGTATTATCCTCAGATACATAGTCTGTACAGAGTACTGCAGAGCTGATACCCTGACACATGAGCATTTTCTGCATACAGCATGGAAGAGCTGTAATTACAGGATTCAGTACTTTCTTTTCATATAATTATACCTTCACTGTGTGAAGAGTGTTGTTTGTGCTGTTGCTGGACTGAGATTGTACAATGAACCGAGCTGTTGTATGAATAACCTCTGCTTCTTGGCTCCTGAGGCTGGAATGTGTGAAGGGGCAAGCTGCTGCAGAAAGAGGTGGTATCCTAGCACTCGAATGGTGTGCTGAATTCTTCCACTCTTGCCAACTTTTGGGGCAGAGTTTGTGCAGTGTGCAGATCAGGCTACTGGAAACAGAGATTATGATATATTGCTTGGAACAGACATGAGCATTCATCAGTAGATTAAATCACTGTGAGATGTTCTTTCAGAAAGGAAACCATTGTGTGGTGCCAAGTATTCTGCAATAATGTGATAAAGGTGTCTCAAACTAGGAAGTCAAATTTGCTCCAGTTTGGTATTACATTAAATAGAATAATGTCTGTTCCTCTCAAAATATGTTGGCTAAATATTTTCTAAAATATTTTAAGTATTTTAAAATGTTTTAAATATTGCTTCAAATATTTTTAAAATATTTTTGTGAAGCAGCTGGGCAGCAATGCCTGCAAGAGGAAAGCATGAGAGAAAATACATAATAATTATAACAATAGAAGCTTTAAAGTGTGTGGTAAGTTAGATATAAAGTCATTCATTGAATGCTTAGTAGAAAAAAAATATAGAAATAAGAGATTTATCTCTCTTCTGCACCCAAAAAGAAAAGACTAAGTATAACTTAATTATTAAAATTATGGTTTCTGTTAGTGCCAATATTTTCAAACTTTTTTACATACCTTTTATAGATAGGTAATCTGATAATTGGCTTTCACAATTAGGGGATAAATTTGTGTATGTTAAGAGAAGTTTTGTTGATGTATGGTTATGTTATTGTAGTTTGTTGTTTAGGCGTCCTCTGTTCTCCCCACAGTCCCCTTTCCCCACTCTGTGCTGTTGCTGCCGGACAGCATATTCCTTCTGAAGGAAAGGAATCCAGGATATCCAGGACAGGTGGAGAGAAAGTGGGTCCATGTGCCCCTTCCATGGGGCATTTGGGAATGTAAAATCTTGTTGCTAGGAGGCACAGCGTGACAACACCTGACCTCCAGTCAAGTTGCAAGAAAGCAGTCTCCACCAGTGGATGGCAAAGAAGAGCTGGGTGACAGACTTTCGGAAGGGTTAGGGTTACCTGATGGAGCACCAGGGGTAGAGAAGGGGTGGAGCAGCCATTTTGTAGGTGAGCACATGGCAGTTTAGTTCCGTGCTCCCAGCATTGTCCTTTTTCCTTATTCAGTCCTTCGTTGTGTTTGTTAAGGTTTTATAAACTTTCTAAAATTTTAAAGTGAGCAGTCATTTCTCACACACCTGACTTTAGAACGGGTAAGAAGCTTTTTCAATCTTTGCAAGAATTTTTATATGTTTGTTTATACCGCAGCATTGTCATAGCAGATGAGAGGGGAAAGCACTTGTAAATGAGTTAGTCTTTTGCAGGATGAACTGAAAAGAGAGCACTGAATATTCTGGTCAGGCTGTTCAAAGAGTGTTTGTAAAAATAGGCAAAGGATTTAGTTTCTCTTTAATATCTCTTTCGTCTAGGTGTTTCTCCCTAACTGCAAACTTCAGATTACTGAAATTGTTGAGTTGATACATATTTGAAAATACCTATCCACATAATATCTGTCTCAATCTTTAATGTAATTTTTGGCTCAGTTTTTATCCCCAGTTATGCAACAGACTACATATCTGTACAGTCTTAACAGATAAAGAAAACAATTACCTTTTGTAATATGGTTTTATATATAATTTCTTCATTTATTTCATTAACACACCCAACCACAGCTAATTCTAGTGAAATGTAAAGAAATTGTTCACTTTAGTTTCTTTTAGCATGTCTTCTTATTGTTGAGTCTTTAGTCTACACATGTTCAGCTTTTCCTGCAAAGTATGAGAGTCTCATCCCTCCAAGGAGCACAGTTCCGTGGGCAATTCACACTTTGCTGTGACTGTTCTGTGGATTCTAGCCAGAACAGGGTTCTTTTTGCAGCAGCTAGGAGGAGCCAGAAGGGGCATGGCCAGGACCCTGTGATTATTCTGTTCCACCTCACATCATGTGCAGGGGTGGCAGGAAAAGGCCAGTCAGGTGGTGCAGTGAAGCAAGTGTTGGTTTCACATGTCGAATATTCCCATGTTAATCATTTGCCTGTCCTTTGCACTCTGTTATTAATATTGGGGAATATCATTCCCAACCCGTGACAGGTAGTTAACATGGTTTACTGTGGATGAGAGTCATGACCCTGATCTATTGTATGTTAGATGTTGAAAGGGCTGGGGTCTCTTATAGACTGAGTGCTTTTGCTAAGCTAGCATCCATTCCATGCTCTGCTTCCATGGCACTTGATGTCTGATGGGTTGTAGGCTGGCACCACTCTTCTAACAATAATACTAAATATTTTGTGATTCTATAATACAGACATATCAATCACCTAATTGCTACCTTCAAAAACAAAATAATCCAATATCCCAAGTATCAATTAAGTGCGTCATTTACACAATGATTTCCCCCTTAACAGTCCCAAGTGCTCAGTTAGCGAAACTTGATCCCCTAACGGAGGTTTTAAATATGTGGCTTTTTTTAAACTAGAGTATAAGCCGTTGTTGGCCATTGTTGAAAATACTCTTATAATTTTATTTTCTGTGTCCTAAGGAAAACAAAGGGATTTTTAAAAACTGTTTTCTTGTTACAGGATTCATCCAAAGAGGTCAGCTACGACTTCTTAAAATTCAGAAAAATTTTAAGTAAGCAGCCATTTAAACGGTTGTGCAGCCATATTTTTACAGACATATAAATATGCCTGAGAAAATTACTGTAAAAGCAATTTTAATTTTTTTTTTTCACTTTGCATATAGTTTGTCTCTTTGCCTCAAAGATTTGTGATCTTTCTGAAGCCATTCTCCTCATCCATATTATTGTGCTCTGGCACATTATTTGCACACACATGAAAGCTGCAACTTCTCACTTACTAGAGGTAATAAAATGAGAGGATAAATGTCAGAACTGAATAGTCTTGAATGTCAAATATAAACTTCTCTAGCATTAATGGCTATTGCTCTAATCATCAATGCCAAACATTGAAATAATTTGCTTTTCCTGGCCAGGATGCATAGAGGAGTAGTGTGCTCAGTCATAGTCATGCTCCAGAAAGGCTGGAAATGTTCCCTTTGAACTGCCAATCATTAGGCCAGCCAAAGTGAAGACAAGCACATTGACAAGTGAGAAGGGTAATAATTTGTTTTCTATTGATGGGTGGTGACAAATCATTTTTTGAAGCTGCTATTCTGAAGCTACATGAAGAAAGACAGAGATGGACCTAGATAAGGCTCTTCACATCTCATTTAGGCCAAATGTAGCCACTTGGGTGGTGAATCCGTTCAAAGTATCAGCC
The DNA here is from genome assembly GCF_017590055.1 of Onychostruthus taczanowskii. NCBI lineage: Eukaryota > Metazoa > Chordata > Aves > Passeriformes > Passeridae > Onychostruthus > Onychostruthus taczanowskii. The sequence continues at coordinate 2,938,333 of NW_024505008.1, forward strand.
CAGGCATTTCCTCACAAAATTTGTGTGCTGTCAAAATGTGTATTGAAACAAAAGAAAGATTAAAATGCAGTCATGTGAGAAATTCAGGAGTATAATTTCCATCAGATAACTCCAGGTACAGAAAAGAGATTAGAAGAATAAATAAGTGAAATATTAAGGGAGCTTTCAGTAGGGGTAGATTTTTAAAGATGCTAATTAATAAAAGTAGCATGAGGATTTATCAAAGGTTGGGCATGCCTCCTTCAACTTTCAGCTGACAGGTCAAATTAATTCATGTGCTTCCTACAAGTGCATAACACACTACATATCTTATTTAAATTTACTTTTGCCAAGACCCACTGATGTCTGACATCCTATGCTATTTCAGAATACAGGTGGATATTTTATTTTAAAGGACGTAGCAAACCCGACCCATTAATCATATCAATTATATAATTTATTTCTGTAGAAAAAAAATTAAAATACTGTTAAGGTCTGATTCTAAGGATGTTGTGTACATTTTAATCTACTCTTTTTTTAAGTACAATTTTTGTTCTTAAGCAATTCTGCTGTCTGTATTTAAAGTCAAATATTCTCTTAAGCAGAAGTTCTTGAATCCTCTGAAGTGAAGCTAGGAATTGCTTCAATTGTTGTGGGGGCTTGCACTTTCTTTTCATATTGTCCATGGCCCTGGAGGGAACAGAAAGACAAGAAACAACCAGAGGGGCAAAGTTCCTTTTATCTTCAGGAAAGTTGTAAAGTAGGCATCTCTCCCATCTGGTTTGTGCTGGAACAAAACTTCCCATGGTAGCCCCATCCTTTGCCTAAACATGCAAAAAAAAATTTGTATTTAAACAAGCAAGGATTTTATACTGCAATATAAGTAAATTACAAAATTAAGGTTTTCCTGTGTCACAATTCCAAAAAAATTCTTCTGCTTAGTTTACTAAGATAATGTTTTATTTACTCAGAAGTCAAAGGCTCTCATGTCTTTTAATATGGTTTAAGTCATCTCAAATATAATGACCAAATGCATATTTGATTATGTATGTACAAATGGTATTTATTATCATATTGTGCAAGCCAGTGGCAAGTATATAACATTTAATGTGCCAGGGAATCTGTGGGAAGCATTAATGATGTCAGTAAATTTGATATAAATTTATATATTGAGAATACAGTGGTTGAACAGTAAAAACATAAATTTACCTTTCAATATACAGACATATTTTGACATAAAGTATAGTAGTTTGTTTATACTAGATTATAGCTTTTGTAGGTTTCCAGGTTTTGTTTCAAATTTTTACTGCAGCTAATGCAAAAATAATATGCAAAAACAGTGTACCCTGTATGCAGCTCGGTACTTCTCACATGTTGCACTAATATTGGAAATACCATAGTGAGTTTTTCTGAATAATTCATAATACCAGGGACTTGAATAACTGACTTTTATCTGGTATTGTTTTGTCCACCAAAGTAACAGGACAGGATAGCCTTTTTGTGTAAAACCAAAGATCACTCTTTTTCACCACCTATCAACCAGTTTATACTTAACTAAGCATTTATTTATTAGTTCTTAATGATAAGGCCCACAAGATGACTATACACAATAAAAAAATCTGTAAGACTGACTTTCTAATTAATCTTTGGGAGGATTCAAGGAGGTCTTGGTATTTCTGTAAACACTGGAATTTATGTAGGCTGATTGTTGATTGCTAAAATTGTAACTGAATTTTGTTTTTTCAGATCTGTAGCTCTTTTTGTGCTGCATTCTTATCCTTCTTTTTGTAAACACACACAAAAGAATATGTGTATAGAGGGAGACAGGTATAATTTTTTGCCTTTTGCCCCTTGAGCATTTGGAGAAAAGACTGAAGTGAAAGACAGGGGAAAAGAAAAAAAGAGGAATGTCAAGGGTAGCAGTTTGATGGCTGGGGCTTTGAGCAACCTAGTCTTGTGGAATGTATCTCTGCCCATGATGGGAGGTAGAATGAGATGATCTTTAGGATCCCTTCTGACCCAAACCATTGTATGAGTCTGTGAATTTCAAACGTGGATGGATTGAGGAGGAGGAAATGACAAAGTAGACATCCCATAGGAAATCAACAATCATATAGTGTGCAGACAATGAAGACTAAAAATCCAACAAAATAGTTCAAATCTGTATACTACCCTACTTTGTCTGAAAAGACAGAATCTGCTAGCAGTGCCAGACATGCTAGATGCCTCTCTTTTTGCTCAGGCTGGACAGAGAGCCCTTGCTGCTAGAATACAGGCTCTCAAGAGCCAGGAAAGATGGACAAAACTTCTGACCTCTGACAATATTCATGTGCTGAGATTCCTTATAAAATATCCTTCCTTTGAAATTGAGTTCTGGAAATGAATCTCTGCCTCACCAGCTTCACCCGCTGCTGAAACATTGCTCGGTTTCAGAGGAGCTTACCTGACACTGTGACCAGGAGGCATGGGGAAGCCAGAGCAAACATCTCTTTAGTGATCCCTTTAACAACAGAGTTAAATTGCCCCAAGTGACCTTGAAAATAATTGCCCCAAGTGATTATGAAAATAATGCCTCTTTGTTTCTAGTGAAATCATTTGCAGCAAAGAGAACAAATAGCGCACAAGGAAAAAACTGAGCTGAAGGATTATTTTGTTCCTGTTCTTCTTCAGTGAAAACCAGAATACAGCTTAGAAGACTGTGAACAATGAGCCACTGTAATCTTTCTATTTCTTGTCTTTGCAGTCTGCAAATAGAGATACATTTCTGTATGTGGCTGTTTTGAGAATAAGGTATTAAAAAATCAGGTGCATGGGTTTTATTGTGCCACTGGAAATCTCCATACAGAAGACCGAAAACTGCATTTCCAGTTCTCTTATAAGGAGGCATTATTATGGGTTATTTTTGACCAGACCCCAATTTTCTGAGTTCCTTAAAGACAGAAAGACATATATTTCTTCTTCCCATTTTCATATATTAGTGTAGCTTTGCCCGTACCTGTGTACAAACCTTCTTCCTTTTCCATGTGAGTTTGTCACTCTTCTGTTTACCATCTTATCTACATGCTTTACTTTTATACCATTGGACCTCTGTGAGTTTTGACCTGTTTTGAATAGGTTATTTTTGTGAAAGGATATCCTTACCCCTCCTGCAGGTGATGCTCCCATAGAGTTTTCCCTTGTTTCATCAGACCATGGGAGGGAGCCTTTGTACTCTTGTGTGTCACCAAATGCCAGTGAGAGCTTCCATACTGCATTTCTGCATCCTTAAAGGAAGCTACAGATTGACTTGCCTATGTTCACTGAAAATACTTGGAAGAAAACGCCAAACTTTGACATGTCTCCCTTTTTTACTCATAGAAAGCTTTAACACAGCTTCATATTTACTAATTTGCTAGAGCTACATCTACAATTTGGAAAAAAAAAAAAAAAAAGCAAATATTTTAGCAAATTATATACAGTTCCACAAAGGTTGAAAATAGGTAGGGATACCTACATATATTTATGCTGAGTTTGAGGATCAAACTGGAGCAAGGGCCCAAAGATGCCGTGGAGTTTTTGTGCATAGAGGAATTCAGGATTCTCTGGACAACATAGTTACACCTGGTTTTAGTGCAGGGCTAGATGACTTCTATACCATCTTCCAACTTTTATGGTGAATAGCGCTTAATGAGTTTAGACTGTAATGGACCATGTTTGCATACATTTTGAGCTTTAACCTGTGGAACCTGGCTGAAGACTGGGCTGTAAAACTTGTGAAAGTCCATTGATCCAGTTCTCAAAATGACAATCAAGAGCTTTAGCAGACAAGTAATCTTGCATCATAGTGACATCCTTGGAGGAATAAAGGGAGCAGTCATCTTAATAAGATTGAGAAAGATGCTGTTGCTGTTATCAATGCTGTTGATAAACCTGAGAAACAGCAAAGTTATTTGAGATCAGAAGATAGTGATGTAAATCCTCAAGGACTTGAAACTGTGTAGTCTGAAAGAAGGGCACTTAGTGGGATATTCAATACAGGAATATTGAAGGACCATCCCAGTGCACTGGGGGGACAAAGCCCCAGTATTGTAGTGCCTTGGCTGGCCAAGAGGCACTCATGTCTGAAAGGGATTAAATAGAGTGACTAAGAACACATATGTGTGCATGCTTGTGCTTCAGCCTGGATTTGGCTAATAGGAACACAGGCCTTGTCCCCTCCTAACAACATCCATTAAATCAGATATAAGTAAATGAGACTTGCATCAATTGATAAATTGGAAAGTTACTATTTTCATTTTAAAAATGTACTACAATATTTGGCACATGAAATTTTATGAAGATTGACTATTTTATGCACAAGTTTGATGTGCATAAAATAGTCAAGCTGAAGATGAATACAACACAGTAATATTAAATTTGAATTAAAAGGCAGCCACTGTGTCCCCGTCTTTAAGCTTTAGTTCTTACCTAAACTTCAGTTTGATTTTTCACCAGAACCTCGTTGTCTGATTTAAAGTACCATGTAGATATGTTATAGAAACTTCATTTAAATATATATTAAATTCGAAATCTTTTATTATTTTAATGAGCCTTAAAAGAGTCTAAATATTCTTTTGATGAGTAGTCAATGTAATTATGGTATTTGAAATTATTGGATAAATGCATACTTTACAATTTACCTTCCTACAACTACATTTTCATGCTGGATATTTTTAGCATGAAGAATTGTTTCACCTTCTGTCAGTTTATCCTTGTCTTCCTTCACAAAAATGTTTTATCTCTGAAATAAAATTAAATACGCATGATACTGTTTGTATTGGATAATATTGTAATAGTACAGTTAAAAATCAATCTAAGAGATGAGAATTATTTTGATTTTGTTAGAGAAATTACAAAATTGGTAATTTGTTAGGCACAAGTAAATTACAGACTAGCTCTGTCCTATATGTGTTGTCTCTTTTGTGCTTGAGGAAATTACCTGCAAAATTGCTGCAGAAGACGTGTTGTGCTAGGTATTGTGCTATCAGCAATCTACTTCACTACCACAACATAAAGAAAGAGAGAGGCTCAGCAAATTTAGAAAAATAAAGAGGCCGTATAACTAGCCGTTAAAAGGGGAAAAATGGGCTTTTTAATGCATCCTGTGCTTTATGACACAACCTGCCTGAAGACCATTAACTGTCACATGCTGAGCCTTACAATTCATTGTTCAGAAGTAGGACACATTAATTCCTAATAAATTGTTGTTCCTTTGCTTTTTTCTCTGTGTAAGTGTTTGTATATGGTTTTTATTAATGAAAACTGAGCTCATAGTAAGTTGAGTCTTTAATACAGAATAGATAACCTAATATAAGCATAATGAGCCTAAAGAAAGCAGCAAACAGTAATATTGTTTCTCAGAACCATATCAGTCAAATGTCTTCTAGCTGAAAAGGTAGTTCAGGTAAAAAATACTTGACTATAGCATAAGGTGTCAACAATTCCCATGCACTGACTTGATCTCCTTGGACGTGTAGATAGCAAGCCATGAGGTAGTCATTCCTGATAGCAAAGTTTTTAGTGTCTCACCCAGGAAAGAATATAAAAGAGTTGCATCTTTCACCAGCAGTCAGTACAATCCCTGGTTTGTGTCAGCAGTGCTAGGTTCAGAAATTCTCTTCTTCCTTTTGCAAAAGAACATGATAATTTTTTCTGTTCTATTAAATGACTCGTTTTATTCACTACCCACCTTTTAAGTGCAATGAGAAATGTCACTTGCACTCAGGTTTTACAAGGAGATACTTCTACAATAGCATATGTGTACTCTCATCTTCATATCTTATGTATGTACTGTCATATGGAAAAGCTTAAGATATTTTAATTTCTGTCACAGAATATGTCTATTGGACTTTTCTTCTAAGTATTTAAACTTTTTATTTTGAACATTATTTATTACCAAGTCAAATAGTCTTGTTTTCAGATTTCTATACAGCTTTCCAGAAGGTGCCCATTCTGTTTTGATATGTACTGCTTTGTAGTGTAGTAGTACCAAATGGAGTTCTAGATGTGTTACTAGAACTTCTTTGGTGGTTTGTTCTTTGGGTTTATATTTTTACATTGAAACATACGTAAAAATTTCAATACAATTTTGCCATGAGCCTTTTAAATTTTTTTTCTTTGACTTTTGTGAAAAATTATTATGAGTTAATAATTTCCATAGTTGATATGTTTGTCTAGCAAACACTGATTATTACATGGTCAACAGCTTTATGATCTGCAATACCATTTACAGATACTGAGAATAGTAATCCAGACACAATTTTCTTCTGGCATAAATAAATAGTCTGTGCTGATTAATATAATTGTTTTTGTTTAACCTAGCTTTCTGTGCACATAGGTTTTGTTCTTTTTATCTTCATGACTTCTTTTCTGGGGGGGATTTCAGCTGGTTCCATTAAGTTGTAAAATGCTTTTATTCTTAAAAATATTTTCATCTTTGAAATAATTGTATAATTTACTTTTCCTATCTACTTATACTTCCATCCATTCCTCCAAGATAAATACTCTTCTCACTCTCTGTTCTAAGATTTACCTGTATGTCATTTGTATCTTTATTAACCCTTTACTTTATCTTGGGATATTATTAATACAGTGTTCTAGTTTAAAAAAAATTTAATTACTTAGCCCAGTCGTAGCCCAGTCTTGGGAGGTCAGCCTATTGAATAGATGCCTTGGTGATGTTGTATTGAGCAAGGAGTTGCACATCAATATTCACACATCTTTGCAGGTGTAAATAGTCCTAGTTTACAAATTTTCAAGGTAGATCTGTGTGCAAATCTGGCAACTTTACCAAAAATAAAGAAACTGCTTAAGAGTGTCTGTTTCCATGTTTCTACCTTTTCCATATTTTGTGCCATCAGTGATGCTGTCTCTTCTCTTTTGGCTTTCTCACAGCTGACAGTCAAATTCACAGAATTTACAGGCATAGTAGTGGATGTGAGAAGGAGACGAAGTTATTTTTGGTTGGCAAAAACACGGGCAAAACTTATACAATGTATACATGTACCTGTATATGTAAATATTTCCTCTCCTATTTTAGCATGGTGTCAATTTTATTACACTGTTTAAAGGCATTTCACATGCAATCCATTGTATTTTTTTCTACATATACTTGCCTAGTGTTAAGTTAATCTTTTCCATGGTACCCACATCTCCTGATCTAATGATTTTTCCATGTGGATTTTAGAGTGTGCCACTTTACAATTAAAAGAAATTTCAAGGTAGAGAATTAAATTCTATACCTTTTCTTCTTTTTACACATCTTTTATAGGAAAGAGGTATAATTTTTTGACAGGAAAATATACTTGTCTGTTTTCTGCAGTACTGCAGTTAGTTTTTAAACACCAGTATGCCCACATCTGAAAAAGAGAATAGAGGTGTTAAAAGTTGATTGGTAGGGACTATTTAAGCTAGAAAATGTAGGTATGCTGTTTATTTAATCATAATTTGTATAAGTTTAGGATAAAAATGAGCCAGACCTGTCAGCCTTTTGTGCTTGACTTGTGTGACATCTCATTCTTAGGTGAAAAGGAGCACCCAAGGTTTGCAGATTCTTGTGGTCAAAAGAAATGGCAAAAGTCAGAGAGTACACAAAAACTCACCAAATTTTATTATAAATTACAATATTGTAATGGAGAATGGAGTAAAATCAATCAATCAATCAGTCAATCAGTCAGTCAGTTCCAGTGTCAGTCTAGCCAACAGAAAGGCCAGGGACATATGGCATGCATCCAGGCTCAATGGGGGTACATTCTTACAGCTTTTCCTCACCCTAAGGATAGCTGTCTCACTTTCTATGCAGATTAGTTACCATGCACAGTCCATTCTTTCAGATCTTTTTGGAAATGAGTTGGAGGGCCTTGGGAGTCTTGGGTGGCCTTTTTTCCCCCCTGCAGTCCATTCCCACTTCTTGGCCTCATTCTTGTGGTTGTGCTGTGCTGTCGTACTTACCTTCAGGAACTAGAACAAGGATGTGTGTCTTGGATAAGTGCTGCCCTACCTTTGCATGGCCTCCATCTGCAGCCACATCTTTTTGTTTTTCACTGTGGTTCCATAGCCGTCTGGCCATTGGCGCTGGAGCTCCTTATCTTCTGGGACTCTACTTGTCAAAAGTTGTTATGATATAAGAATCTTAAATAGCTCTTACAAGCACATCATCTCTTCCTTGGAAGTAACTTGGTCACTAAGAAATGTTGTAATCAGACAAAAAGTAATACTTTTACACAGTGTCCACTTCTATTTTCATGGTTTCAGCCATATCTGTGACTGTTTTAGATACTTAGAAATCAGAAAAAACTGCTGCTTAGTGTGAAATAGACATTCAAGGTGCCAGCTGCAACATACACAGTAGATTTTATGGTCCTAAGGCTTTTTGTAATTTCCAAATATGTCAAGCTCGTTAAAAACACTGAATAATTAAAACTATTCCAATATCTTTTCAACTGTTTAGTTTTTTAATATTTTTCTAGAATAAAGTGCACATGGTGCTCCAGAATGCTGTTTACTTTGGGCAGAAATGTAGAGAAAATGAGAATTTCAGAAAAGAAACATTGCCCTAACTTTGGATTCATGGTCTTATTTATTGTAATATCCCTAATTTCTTTATTTCTTTGACTGTTCTTTATGCAGGAATTGCTCTTTTTATGAAAGCACAGAGCATTGTTCTCATTTCTGATCTTTAGAAGTACAAAGTGCATTACCAGGAGTTCAAATATTGCAATGAAATATTATGGGGTTTATCTTTTTGATATCTCTGATCTGTCCTAGTCAGTGTTGATCTAACGGTGTTGCTTAGTGCCATGTTCTCCAGAAATATGAAAGCAGCTGCAAAGAAGTTAACATTCCTGTTTAGAATGCTGAAAATGGCATTAAATAATACTTCTTTGCCAGATAGCTTAGGCTCCACCTGTCTGCTTTTTGGTTTTTTGCCTTTTTTTTGATTTCTTTTTTTTTTTTTTTTTCCTTAATGTTCCAAAATGTCCAAGCAGTATCTGGTTTGTCAACAAAACCTCTAACTTGGATTTCTGAAGAGTGGACTCGACCCCATTCTCCATCATTTATGATCAGTCCTGGTTAACTGGGGATGTCCTGGATGACTGGAGGCTGACCAATGTGATGCCTATCCAACAGAAGGTTAGCCTGGAAGACCTGGGGATCTGCAGGCCTGTCAGCCTCACCTCAGTGTCCAGCAAGGTTATGGAGCAGATAATCTTGAATGCCATCATGCAGCACCTACAGGATGACCATGAAATCAGGCCCAACCAGCACAGGTTTAGAAAATGCTTGACCAGCCTAATCTCCTTTTATGACCAGGTAGCCTGCTTAGTGAATGAGGGGAGGCTGTGGATGTTGAGTACCTGGACTTCAGCAGAGCTTTTGATACTGTCTCCCACAGCATTCCCTTGGAGAATCTGGCAGCCCATGGCTTGGGCAAGTGCACAATTCACTGGGCTAAGAACTGACTGGAAAGCTGGGCCCAGAGTGTGGGGGTGAATGGTGCTGCAGTTGTTGGTCAGTCACTACTGGGAATCCCCAAGGCTCAGTACTGGATCCAGTCCTGCTTCATGTCTTTATTGCTGGTGTGGACGAGGGGATTGAGTGTACCCTCAGTAAGTTTGCAGGCAGCACTGAGCTGGGCAGGAGTGTTGATCTGCTGGAGCACAGGCAGCCTCTGCAGAGTGATCTGGACAGGCTGGGTCAAGGGGCCCAGGCGCTGCTGTGAGCTTCAGTAAGGCCAGTGCTGGTTCCTGCCCTGGGATCACATCAACCCCAGGCAGGACCACAGGCTGCGGGAAGAGTGGCTGGAGAGTGGCCCAGGAGGAAAGGACCTGGGGATGCTGATTGACAGCCGGCTTAACAGGAGCCAGAGTCTGCCCAGGTGGCCAGGAAGGCCAGTGGCATCCTGGTCTTTATCAGAAATAGTGTGGCCAGCAGGAGCATGGCAGTGATTGTCCCTCTGTGTGTCCAAAAAGGGCAGCAGAGCTGGTGAAGGGTCTAAGAAGCAGGTTACATGAGGAGGGTCACAGTTTGGATGAGAGAGTTGAGGTTGTTTAGCCTGGGGAAAAGGAGGTTTATGGGAAACCTCTACAATAATCTGAAAGGACAGTGCAGCAAGGTAGGTATTAGTCTCTTCTCCCATTCAGCTAACAACAGGACAAGAGGAAATGGCCTCGAACTGCACTGTGGGAGGTTCAGTTTGGACATCAGGAAGAATTTCTTCACTGAAGGGGTTGTTAGACACTGGAATGGACTGCCCAGAGAGGAGGTAGAGTCACCACCCCAGATGGTGTTCAAGAAAGGACTAAATGTGACACTTAGTGCTATGGTGTAGCTCACATGGTGGTGTTCAGTCAAAGGTTGCGCTTGATAATCCAGGAGGTCTTTTCCAACATTAATGTTTCTATGATTTTGATGTACTTGACAGATAAATTATATTCCTGTCATGAGAGGGTTTCTGAGATTTAGAAACACGTTCCCAACCTTTTCCAATATGAAATCCAAACCTTTTAAAGTTCATCTTGCAGAGAGACAAAGGCAGGAGCCTGGCAGCTGGGGACTTCAACAGTACATAAGAGATGCTTTCTCTGTCACTCTCATGTCTCCCATGAGGCATTTGAATTAGAAAGATACAACCATCCCAAAATCATTCCTTCTCCTGTGTTAAGGAATTAGTCAAATCCTAACTGTGTCAATTTATTGCAGCATGATGGCATGCTGTACACTTTCCCTTCTTCTCCCCACATCTCTGACCAAAGCTGCAGCAGTCCTGGCTGGCAAAGGCCAACCTGTTAAACTTTCTGAAGGTACTTTCTAGATTTTTAGCTATGAAATGTGTTTTCCTCTTGAAAATTATGTTAAAGAAGGTATACATCTGTAAAAACATGCTCACCAAATTGGATTTCTGTCAATAGAAGTTGTAAACACATGTTTTCATGAGTTTCCTGGTTGCAGATATACCACCAGGTTTTGGCTGTTGCAACCCTAACAGATTAATAAAAAATAATGTAATAGCCCAATTGCTTTTGTAGTTATTAAGTGATTATTAAGTAGTTATTAAGTAATTATTATTAAGTAGAAGAAAATTCCTCAATCCCTGCTTTCATTAGTAAAGCAAATATTATAATTTAAATTATTCTACTCAGTTAATTTGAAAACTAGAGCCTGATGATTTTTTAAACAAGATTTTAAGGGTATTTTTATTATTTTTAAAATAAAACTGTAGTATTTGACTTTCTAAAGACTGAAGGAGTGGAAAAAATTACAGTAAATATGTACAGTAAATAAGATATATCTCATATTATCATTTATATTAAGATATATATTGAGATTTATTATTTCATTATGACATATTTCTGTTTCATCATTCCCATATTTAGAAACTGCTTTAAATAAAGTATCTTGAAATATAGTAAAAACTATTTACATTTAAAATATTTCCATGTGTATACATTTTAAGTAAATTAATCAGCATGATTTAAAAATGTATTTAATACATAGCATTATGAAGTTCCTATAGATGCTTTCCATAAGTTTGCTTTTCCATTCCAGAGCTCAGTATGCTGTTCTGTAAAGTCACCAGCCTTTGTAGTGGGTTAAAAACAAATTAAATTCACCTTTGTTTATTAATCTTTTTTATTCTAGTTAATGAGAGTTTAAGGAGTGGCTTTGGACTAAGAAGAGGAAGTAAAGGTCTTTGCCAATTCATTCGGGAGTGCTGTTTTATCTAGTGCTCTCTTTACACTTGGTTTCAAGGTGTCAAGTCTGCATGATGAATTTCTAAAACTGTCAGTTATCATTTCACCTACCTTTCTCTTCTTAGCTTTTGTGGCTTTCTTATTTCTGTAACTAAATATTAGTTACACTGATGTAGACAATATTGTCTTTCTTGGAAAGAACTTGGGGAAATTGCTACTTTTTCAGTTCCTAACAGAAACAAACCCTTTCTGTAAAGTATTGCAGTTCAGCAGTGAAGGACCTGAATGACCAATAGTGAAGCCTACTGTGGACAGAGATCCTGTTTGTCTGTCTCCATCTCATCTCTATTTTTTAGTATGCTAGTCTGAAATTTATTTATTGGGCTATGTAGATTTTTATCTACAGATTATTTTGCTCTTCTTTGGGATGGTATCTCTGCTTCAATCAGTTGTTGCATTTTCAGTCTGTCCCGAGAATCTTCAGGAAGAGTGAGACAGGATTATGAAAACAGCTACCAGTTTTTGAAAATAAAATAAGAAGCATCTTCTGAATTTCTGAGCTTGTTGAAATAAATTTGTTTGGTCCTCAGAAAAACTGGGGTATTCTGGCTGCAGGTCAAACACCAATGGGAATGAAAGGACAAGGTTTTGTAGCAGCCCAGCATTTGCTTAAATTTGAATAAAACCATTTGTTACCAATACAAGTCAGCTTCCTGGTTCCCCTAAGTGTCTTGCTTACATAGCACATTTTTTTCTGAAAGTTATGAACTGAGTGAAATCCTTCTGAAAGCAAGAAAATTAGTATTTGTTAAAATTTCAGTGTGTTAAGAAGAGAATTATAATACAGCCATAATAATCTTAGATTTTTAAAATATTAATCTTTTTATGCTATTGTAGTAGCCCCTCCTTTAAACTTGGAGAAAGTTTCTTGTTGACAAAATATGAATTTTTTATATTGTTAAGCCTCAACGCTGTCAGATTTCAAATATAGTTTCTCAGCAGATATAACTTGTATTTGTATTTACAGAACATACATATGCCACAGTGTTTAATCCTTTAAAATATTTACATTGGGTTTTCAACATCCATAATGGAAAGGCTTTGTAAGTTGAAATAAAAAGGTGAGGTATAAAGAGAGGGAACAAGTAGCTTATGTGAAGAGCAGGGTATTTTTAGTAGATGCATTTCTATCGTGTAATCATAGGCAGGTAAGTTGTATGCATTTCCTGAATTAATATATCTTTGGCACTCTGATCATAACATACTTCCTCCTTTGATATTCTTGGAAAATTAAATTAAGACTCAAAGGAATTAAATTCAATCCCCAGTTACCAAGTTATTTTAAATTACTGAAAACCTGTAATCCTTTGAATCCTTACCTCCAAGCATTTAGCTTAGACATAGTGTTACTGACCCCATTCTTGCATAAAACCAGCCCTCTTGAATGCCTACATCATTGCTCGGTTACTTGCATGGGGATAGGTATGTATGTGTGTATATACAGGTATACAAAAGTATGTTGTGTGCATATGTATTTGAAATATATACATTTGCACAATTAGTGCATTTGCACATTTCTTAGAATGTCAGATAGGCGACTTCATGCAGGCAGTAGATGCAGTAGGAGACTAGATGGAGCTACTCTTAAGGAAGTAAATAATGGGAACTGCCTGGCATGTTTTTTACAGGTACACTGAAAATTTTTCTCTGTGTCTCTGAAAATAGATTTAATTTCTATTCTTTCTACAATTCAATAGAGAGAAACAAAAGCATTACAAAAAATAGTTTTGTATAGCGATTTATATAAATGGATATATTAGTGCCATTTATAAGCAAGGAGGGCACAAGAGCACATTGATACACGCTAAGGAAACCTGAGCTGGAATCACTCAATCTTCCTGGGTTACTGAATACTTCCCCCTTGCATTCCGTTAGCTTGTGGATGTGCAAGCCAAGACTTCCTCTCTTGCTTCTTATTTATGAGGAGAAACAGAAGCCCTCCCAGTGCTAGTCATTCTGACCTCATGATCTAAGCTCACCAGCAGAAAACTTCAGTGATTACTGTATTTATCTGTGCTGATGTGTTCTGCTTAATCTATCTGAAAAATACACTTTTTTCCCCCTTGATTAGCCACATGCAACACAGAATGGAACAGTATACAGAGAAAAGTGTTTAAGTGATTTACATCAGGTTCACACAGTATGTCACCTACATTAATTGTATGTCAGCATATGCTGAAAATTTATTTATTTTTAATTATCTACATTCAGAAGTTATTATTTGCTTGCAAAATTTTGGTGGCTACCCTAAAGATTACAAAGGTGATGGCATTTTGTTCTAAACATGTGCTTTCTTTTAAATATGAATAGTATACTAAAATCAGGCTTTCTGGACACTTGAATTCATCCTTTTATGGTTAAGTGAACTCTAAGCAAAATGTAGGTTGTGGTATAATGGGTTGGTTCAAATAATTCCAATATCCTTTTAAGATGCTGAGTTTATTTAATGGTCCAAGATATATCAGACTGAAATAAAACATATGCCACCTCGTGTCGGGATGCAAGAGGTGGGGACGACTTGGGAGTCTGACTGATGATCACAAACCGATTTATTGGGCCCAACATGGCATTTATATAGGACCTCTTAAGAACTACAATCATCCAATGACCTTAAACATTGTCTTATGTGGTAACATACTGTTCTTGCTTAACCAATAACATCAGAGTTCACATATATGGATATCCCTACCTTTCCTTTACCTGAATTACTCTTTGCTGAACTCTGCACAGGTCATGTGCTAACACTTCCTGCTCCTTTTGTCCTGTGTGTTTCATCTTATATCCTTTTTCCACAACCTGTACCCACAACCTCTGAGTTTGATTTTTTATTTTTTTTTTCTAAGAGCTGTGTTACTAATGATTTGAAACAACAGAAGTGTGCAAGTTGGCTGTTCAATTGATGAACCTTGCATTTTGGAAGTAATTCCTGATGATAATTTTATTCATATTCACATTACTTTAACTGGCTAGTTGGATTTGTATCAATTACTATTGCCAGAACAATTGTCACATAGTTTTGATATGCTAATAAAAACATCTATTTTGGACAAAATTTTTACTTGTAAATGTTGACTTTTTCAACTTAAACACAAAGAGCTAGTTTCTCATCCCATTTAGAACATGTGTTAAACATGTTACAGCCTTCTTCCTTACAGTCCAGTAGTCTTTTAAAAAACTATATTGTTTCCAGACTTAAAGCATAAAACTAGAAAAATTTCTCAATTAATAAGGGACCAGATGCTGGTCAAGCTCATTTCACAGATCTTTAATTAATGGATGCTGTTAAGTGAATACACATCACTGGATCTGCATAAATGCCTTAAAAATATATTACTTTTGGATAAAATGAAAATATATTTATAAATCTCTTATAAAGTGAACACCAAAGAATGTCCAAACTGCTTGATAGTGAAGATTTTTAAGATTCAATGAAATATGCTGACAAGTATGAAATAATTATCTTTAAAAAGAATCTGCTAGTTTATTGTTAAACTTCCATTAGCCAAGACTGCTAGATTTCTGTGTGATACCTCCAGCAATAACTGCTTTGAATGTACTTCATTTAGCATTTTTGGTTGTCCTTATCTTAGGCGAAGACAATGTTATGGTGCAAAGACTGAAATTTACCTCCCTTCTCCCTGTCTACTGATAAGGACAGACAGACAAATGCAAAAAAAGTTAAAAAAAAAAAAAAAAAAAAAAAGACAAATATTTTACTAAAAGGAAACAGCAACAACATAGAAAACAAAAAAATCCCTGGATACACAGGTGCTGAATGAACTGGTTCATCTGAAAACAAAGAAAACAAGATAGCTCCACCCAGGCAGCTCATGTGCCCCACAGGACAAACACAAGATGGTAGAGAGGCTCTCCTGGCTCAGCCTTCCCCTCTGGAAGAAAAAAACCCAGGAATGCAGGGGGTTATGGTGGGAGATGATGGGAGATGATGGTGGGGTATTCTGATGGGAGATGGGATGTGATGGGGTTATCTGGGGCAGGTCCAGGCCTGCAGTGCCCGTTTTCCTGTCCCCTCTTTGTGACAGCAGGGAGCGTCTCTGGGATGTCACTCCTACGGCTTGCCACCTCCTTCTGCCACCTGCTGGACTTCCTTTCAGCTCAGCCAGACTCGGCTGGTTTTTGGAATACAGAGTAGACGGGGTTGACTGATGAGGTGGTTAAAAGTTGGTTTATTGTGAAATCAGTCTGGTGGAAGGGTGAGACTGTAAGATTGTTACATCCAATGCCATCACATCAGAAGCCGTACATCAGAAGCCTTTATAACTTTAGTTACAATGTCTGTTATAAATTTCTTATCCAATCAGCTACTTCCACAAAGCTCACTAGCATCTTCAAAAACCAATTGCTAATTGCTGCATTTTACAAGATTTGCTGCAATGCCTCTCTTTTTATCCGGTCATATAACTCTACAGAAACTTATTGCTGTATCTTCTACTTTTTACTAACTCTATGACAAGTTTTATTGCTAGACTTTAAAATGTTCTACTATCTTGCTTAACATATTTATTCACTTATATGAGGCATATTTCTACTTGCTTAAAACATATTTCTGCTTAAACTACAAATTTTTATTCTTATTTTTTTGTCTGTTCACTATTCCATTCTGAATCTTCAAGCCTTCTCCAAGGTCTTAGGTCAAACACTATCCATCTCTATCTTGGAGCTTGTATGTTTGAGGCCTTGGAAGCTCTCTGTGCTTACATTTCCCACAGGTTGGTGTCAGTGCCACTGCCTCAGGTTGCTGCCCCATTGGGGGAGAGGGAAATCATCCCACTTGGCACCAAAAACTGCAGACTCCTGGCCTAGACATTCCTGGCTGTAGTTTTGGGTCTGTAACTTTGGCAGCTATCGCTTTAGAACCATGAATTTGGGAGTGATCCCTCTCCCTCTTCTCAGCCCTGTTGTCATGCAGAAGTGTCCGGAGGGATTGGAGATAGGAAGAGACCCATAGGTCATACAGTGCCAGGCTCTGCTGATCGCTTCACTTTCGTGAGCCAGACCAAAATGGACCCCTTCCTGTTCCAGCCATGGCTTTATCTCTGCTGAAACCAGGCCTATGGCTGATGTGAATGGTATTTATAATAAACTTCAACTCTGTACCCAGGATATTATTATTCTATACCATGCACATGACATCCAGATGTTCATACCTTTCACTGTAGCCATATACATGTACAAATAACTATATTGATACAAGTATTATTTAAGTGATCACTGACTTGGGTGAACACCCAAGATGTTTGTTGAGTTTATTTTATTGCATTACTGTTGCAACTTGAACAGTCTGTATTTATTGCTGAGGATATTTTATGATGTATGGTGGCAGTGTCATTCAACAACCAATATTACATATATAATTCAACATTACAGATGGTTCTCACCAAAATCAGGTCCCCTTGAGGTACACACTCTTGGTGGCCTCTGTATTAGCCACCAAGAGTAATCAGGTCCTTGAGCAAAAACAATCCCATGGATGGATTTGCCTTTGCTTGAGATGGGACTAATCTCAACATGTATCATATGCACCATAGGGACTTCATCTTCATCTGGTATATGCAGGGATTCTGACTGGGCAGGGCTACCTTGGTTAGTAGGGCCAATAGTGTTAGTGAGCCAGGTGGTCTTTGATAAATATAGATCCCAATGTTTAAAGATTCCACCACCCCTTGTGTTCAGCATAGTTTCTAACAATCCATTGCACTGTTTGACTTTGCCAAGGGCTCATGGGTGATACCCCCACTGATGATGATGTTCTCTAGCCCAGGTGTCCATGACATTGTTTTTAACCTGAATCCCATCATCTTACTCAATTCTTTCTGGGGTGCCATGTTGCCACAGAAGAGGCATGAGGCACAGGGTAGGTCTCCAGCCATCCAGTGGTTGCTTCTACCATTGTGAGTACATTGGGCCTGCCTTGGCAGATTTGCAGCAGTATGATATAATCCATCTGCCAGGCCTCTCCAGATTTATATTTAGGCCATTGTATCCTGTACTAATGGGTTTTACCTGCTTGGCCTGCTTGATGCAGTGCATGTTTCATAATCATGGATTACCTGGGATATGGTATCCATTGTTAAGTCCATCCTTCAGTCACAAACCCATCAGTATGTTGCATCTCTTCCCTCATGACTTGAGACACCTCATGACCTGGGCCCACCAAACTAAAAATAATTCTCCCTCATGTTGCCAATCCAGACCTACCTTTAATTTTGGTCACCCAATCCACTTTTTTGTTGTCGCAAAGCTCCTCATTAGCCCAACTCATAGGCATCTAGGCATCCACAAGACAAACTTCTCTGGTCAGCTTCTCTACCCTAGCAGCAATGTCTAGCCAGATTTTTGTATCCTCAACAAATCTCCTTCTTCAATGCCAATTGGCCTTTTCCCATCATTCCAGCCACCCCCACAGAGTGTTTGGTACCATCCACAAGTCAGTATAGACGTATAGTGTTGGCCACTTCTCTCAATCAGCAACATCCAATGCCAGATGGGTTTTCCCCTCTGCATCCTCGCTTGATCCACCTTGTCCTTTGATAGTTTCTGTGACTTGCTGTTTAGGCTCCAATATGGCAGCTTTCCATTTTGACTTGTCTCTATGATAAGGCAGGAGCTGTCAGTGAAGACAGTGTGTCCCCTCTCACTTTCTGGTGGCTGGTTATATGGTGGGGCCTCCTTAGCATGTGCCACCTAATCCTCTTCCTCTTCAGATGATAGTCCAAAACACTCACCTTGAGGCCAGTTTGTGATAATTTCCAAGATCCCAGAATGATTAGGATTTTTTCCCATCTGAACTTGCTATGTGATCAGAGTGATCTGCTTACTCCAGGTAGCATTGTTGCATGATGTGTTGAAGGGATGTTCCCCTTGAACATTCTCCCTAGAACTTCCCCATGGTCATCTTACTGGGCAACTGGATTTGGTCTTATTTGGCCCCGCCTTAGGACAGGGGCGACTACTACTGGCTTAGGCTACTCATCTTGTTTGACTGCAGCCTGAGTGACTGTGGTGACTGCCAATTTGCTCTCCTTCTCTTCTGGTTGCAGCTGCTGCTGTATAGCAACAAGAAGCATACAAGTAAGCATTAACTAGGGCCCAGCACAGAGCAGTAAGTTGCCCCTCTCCGGAACTGACACAGCAATTTTATTTAAAATATTCTGCTACCTTATTAAAGTTTTGTATTTGTTCAGAGGGAGACTTCCAAACTATACTCCTGACACGTGGTATGAGACAGCACAGGCTTTCATGCTGAGGATAGTGGATATACCACGGAGGAGTTCCAAAAGAAGGCAAAAACCTGGTGGCTCTCTGGCATCGACCCCCTCTCCACAGCAGACAAACAGCTGGGCTGGAGCCTCTTGGTATGCTTTTTCTCACTGGCTCAGCTCCCCAGAGCGAGGGGCTGGAACGGGGCAGCCCCGCTCCAGCCGGTCCCACTCCTGCAGTCTTGGACCACCAGCTGTTCAGTTCACCTCAAGGCAGATGAAGGATTGCTGCTGCAGCTTCTTCAAGCCAGAGGAGGGAAAAGCTTTTTTGCCTGGGCCAACAAACCCAAACTGCACAGTGCCATGGAACGCCTAGGCAGTGAGGCTTCAAAAATGCCCACCAAAAGCCCAAAGCTCCCCCCTCCCCAGTCACACACAGTACCAATCCTAGGCTTTAAAAATACAGCAATCATTTTTGGACATAAAGTAGAGGACCATGGAATAGGCTATCATCAATAAGTCACTCCAAGACACCTCCCTAGGATCTCCATCCTGACTCCAAATGTGTTGTAGACTGTACAGAGGAGACAGAGCAGAACCAGCAAGGAGAATATGGTGTCCTGTCATGCCAGTGCACGCGACCTCAGGACTGGGCCACCTGGGAGTTGTGTGGCAGATGAAATAGGGACGAGAACAACGAGGATATCCAAAAAATAGAGAACTTTAATAATGAGCAAAAATAACAAAGGAAGCAAAAGCCATACACTGTATGGGATGATCCTTGAAGACAAGACAATGTGGCAAACTCAACAATATATCTGAGGGCAGAGAACCAATCATCAGCGGGAACTAAAAACATAAGCATGTATGGAAAATTTATCTAACCAATCAGAAACAAGAACTAGAAACATTGCCTAATATGGAATAACAGTGTTAACATAATAACTCCCATGATCCCATGCTTCTCACCATAAGCCAACGAGATGTTTCATTTCTTAATATCCTGCATCCCAAGGCCTTAAGTTGATGCCTTCATTATCGATGAAGGCTAGCTCCCTATCCATGCCAACCAGTTGAACTCCCACGGTGTCCGTAGCATCCCGAGAGAATTCAGCTTTCTCAAGAAGTGACGTGTCAGACTGAAGGGCAGGAGGTGAAAGGCAAAAGGAAAAATCATCTTCTCCTCTTCCCCCCACAGGCTGTGTGTGATTATGAATAAACCCCCAGGCACAGCAACCCAGATCAGGACAGGCAAACAACAATGAATACATTTACCAAACGATCTTCATTGCCTTTAATGTTATCATTCCATAAACTGGTAACACAAACTGTATCAACTGTATCTTGGTTCCTCTCCCTGATCTGAAGAACAGCACTATCACGGGCAGATCCTTCCACATATTTGGATGCATATACAAGGTTAGGTGCCACAGCACCATGATCAGACCAAGCAATGTGATAACCAGGGAGTTCTGTACCCAATGTAGAAATTATTTGGTCAAATTTGTTATTTTTTCACTTCCTCTCTTGACCCCCTTTTAGCTTGGTGCCAAATATAGTTAGTTTAAGGCAATTTTACAGGGCAGAGACTCTGCAATAATTTCTCTCCCCTTAGTTTTCAACCTATCCCCTCTACCAATGAGGAGAGACAAATGCGAAGAGGTATGTGAAAAAGAAAAAACAGTTTACTAAAAGAAAACAGCAATGACCAAGAAATATAGACCTTAAACACAACCCTCACCCACAAATGGAGAAGAAGTCCCCCAAACTGTCCCAGGGAACACAGACAATATGGTGTCGATTCCACTCTCTGGGCCACACGGCCAAGACAGGGCACAAAGGCAACACAGCAAACAAGCATCCATGGTTCCAAAACTGCCTTCTGTTCCAGGCAACTATGGCAGCGGTGAAAAATAAAACCCGGAAAACATATTTTTCTCCTAAAGGAGTCAGTGCTGTTGAAACACTGGAAGAAACTTCTCAGCAGATGTAAGGCCAACACCCTCAGCAGCTGGAAATGGAGAGGCTCCAACACTTGACGACAGGCAGCTGTCCTGAGTAGCAGCAGCGGCGAGTCCCGGGCTCCAAAAGCGGTGGTTGCTATAGCAACCGTGGCAATGGTCGCTGTCTGTCTTTTTTTTTTTTCATCAGTTCCTGGGAAGCCGTGGCTAGCAGCCTGTCAGAGCACCCCATTTTCTGACGTTCTCAGGAGACTAGAAAGGATGAAACAGAGAGCTCCACGTGTCTGTCCTCATCACCCCTCCCCTTTCCATGATCCGGGGTAACACACAGACGTTCTTCCAACTCTGGGTCTTACAGAGATAGTACACTACCTTGGATGGATTGATGTAGAGAAGATATGGAGTACATGATTTTGGGTCACCCCTAATGCTACACTCTACCTCCTATCTCTGTAACTATGACAGTCCTTCTAAGCAAACAGCTTCTCTAGTAAAAATGTGCAACAAATCAAACTAATTAAAATTAATTAGTTCAGCTCATGTAGTAGTGTTTCTGAATAATGCTGAAGACCATAAATTCAAATTAAGGCATGCACAACTTCTTCCTAGGTTTGAAGAGAAGATATACCTTACCAAAAGGAAAAGGGAAAACCAGTCACCCTGTTAAACACCATTTACTGGGGATGCTTGAAAAAGTGACTGCACTGAAGGGTCATACAGCCAGATTTTATATCATAAACCAGAGAATGAAGCAGACAGAGCAATTAATTGTACCTAATGCTAATATACACATAAGGTTAAGTATGACAGCAGTCACATATGAGTGGAGTAATAGGAAGCTAATTATTGCAAAACCTTGAACATAGGCATTCAGTGCTTATAATTTTATTCATAGTATGCTTTCCTTGTTCTGAGACTCCTTCAGGGAGTAATACGGGTTGTCAGATTCAGTTTTCAAGGTAAAGGTGTGACGTATATGTGCTAATTTATATATGTTAATTGAATATATTTTTTCCTAATTGTTTTTTAACGAGATTTTACTATAAAGCACATGCTCCTTCTGGTTTTAGTAAGCTTTAAAATAGATACAAAGTATACATCATGCTCTATTGCCAAAATTAGCTGTTCTCTTCTTCCAAATATAAGGAATGAAATATAGTAGTTCTACCATTCTGTATTATATTTTATTTATTCTTCAATCTAGTCTTGTATATGGCTTCTGATTTTTGCAGTATGAATGAGGACCTAAGAACTGTGGGAACTGGACTAAAGTATTGCTCCTGACAGTTTCCTAAAAGCAGTTCTTGTTCAGCTGATTTTTTACATCTCCCACTTTTCTGCTTCATTCTATGGCTCATTTATAACCTGTTAGTTTTAATACTTGAAAATGTGATTTCTAGTTTTAGTATTGGTGTTTTACCTTTTGTCTTCAGGTGGTCTGAACAGGGAGCTTACACTTTACTGTCTACTTAGAACAGAATGAGATTAATATTAAATGGATATCAAACTCTTAAATATCCACAGAATTTGTAAAAAAAGTCACCATTGTGTAGACATAATTGGAGTGATACAAAGTTTACCTGACTACATATCAGCACTCTTGCTGCATTTATTATCCTGATTTTCTTTAACAGAATACTGCATGACTTTCATGATTTTATATTTTACTGCTACTACTAAGAAAAAAAAAAATCATCTTCACAGTCCTTCACTTTTGCAGTTTTAGTGGCATTAGCTCTTAATCCTAAACTAGAAATGTGTATTCACATGGGGAAGGAAAAATCTGATGTCATCTGGTTTTGGTTACATCATTATATTGATGGTTAAATAAGCAAAAGAGTCAGTCAGATTTGTAGCATTTTGTAAAATAGTACTGTCAATGCCAGAGAATTAAACTCACATTAAATATTTGGGTTGGACTTCAGGTGGTGATATTTCACTGCAAACTTAAGAGAGCATTGAGAGCATCTGCTTAACTTCCAAAATATGTGTTAGCTCTTCCACTTTTTCTCTGCAAGTTTTACAAGGTTTCCACCTCTACTAATGTGTGTGTGACACATAAAATGGAAAAAAAGGACTGTTGCAGTAAATATAAGTAAGATTTTGTAGTAGCTTTGACAATTTGTGTCAATTGCCTCATGCCCATGCCAAGTTCTATGTGGCAGGGTTTTTGGGGGTTGTATTTTGCGTGATTCAGTAATCTCAACCAGTGTAACCTTGGCTGGGGAGGGCAATGAATTAATAAAAACAAGTTCTGGTTTTTTTACTTGTTCTAAAGACTAGTTTAAAAAACATTAAGAATTAATAAAATGTTTTTTCTTTCAGGTGGGAGATGAAAGAAGATGCAGATCTTGAAGATGAGGAGGACATTATGGTAGAACACTTAAAAAATGTTTATTTGACACAAAGGACTTTCTCAGAGGATAAAGAAGAGCAATTACCTTGACAGATTTTGGTAGCACCTTTCTTCTGGATTCAACAAGATTAACTTAATATCATAACTCACAGTACTAGAAAGCTCAGAAATATATATCTTGAGTAGGACTTCTAACCTAAAGAGTGTTCCCTTGTTATTGTCTGGTCACGCTATCCAGGAAGCAATTGTTCACACATGCATTAGGTGAGGAACAGTGCAGGAAAATGTCAGTGTCACAAAACAGGGAGGTCATATCTCAGTACTGCAGAGGCATAAACCTGAATGACAAACTGAGAATTGTTTCACAAATATAAGACTCACTCTGAAAATAATGCAATTTTAGACATAGGCTAAGCAAATCTTTCTGGTTTCCATCCACCGCTTTGGAGTTGGAGTCAGCCTGCCCCCAGTTTGTGTCACTCAAGCACCTTTTCCCTCCTTTGGTGCTTGTTTACTAAATTACCCAAAATACATGAAAAGGGAAAGGTATAGACCATATAGCTACAGTCCTTTTTGAGTTGCTCCAGGATGAGTATGCTCGGCCATTATTCCAAATCAAAAATGCATCAGCATTAATGGCTTCACAAATCCTTACTTAACAGCCAGTGTATTTTATGGTTTAAAAAACACATAGAGAAATTTTAGAAGCTTTGAGAATAATTTTTTTCTTTAAAATAATTATTTGCAGGCAGTGCTCACAGGATTATCTTAAAAGTGAATTGAGAAAATAATAATTAATTTATTTTTTTATAAATATAGTAAAATTTCATATGCAAAGTAATCCTGGTTTGATATTAAAAATTTTATTAATGTTATATATTTATCTGAAAAAAATCTTTAATATTATTAAATATTTTTCTTACACACTGATTAAAACTATCAACATTTTCTATATGGAAGGTCTGATTCGTATCTCTTTAGCTCTACAGAAATAATACATAATTTTTCTGTAAGTTTCTTTCTTTAGAAGCCCAATGGAATTACTTTTTCTGCCTGATGAAGGACTCTGGCAGGATCTTACTGAGGGTGCAATCTGAGCAGAGTTGTGTTCTCAGCATATCTTCACACAGATGCTATTATGGACATAGACCACTTCAGTAGGATGAAGGGATTTTTTTTTTCCCTTGAAGGTTTCAGCAGCATCATGGGTAACCCTACTGCTAGTGCTGATTTAGGGTCTTATCTGAAATGCAGTTTTTTCTCCTCTTAATTGCTCTTTTTTCTTTTCATATAAAGCATCAGACAATTTAAAATTAAAATGTGAACCATCGCATCTTACAAATCTCTAAAGATCGTGTTACAA
This sequence comes from Onychostruthus taczanowskii, assembly GCF_017590055.1. Taxonomy (NCBI): domain Eukaryota; kingdom Metazoa; phylum Chordata; class Aves; order Passeriformes; family Passeridae; genus Onychostruthus; species Onychostruthus taczanowskii. Next base: position 2,962,983 of record NW_024505008.1, read on the forward strand.
CACTGCAACACAAAAGGGTTGTGAGGCACTGTAGCTTAGAAAATGCTAAAAACATTGTTTAAAAAATAAAGCAGACATTTTCCTCTGCTGCCAGTGTAGTAATTTCAGATCATAAAGGAAGAGATGAAGTGTGAAAACCATTTATCTTTGCTTTGTATTTCACCTTTGAAGATTACTGGTGGACTTCAGGTTAAAGGGAGTCTACAGGGATCTTCCATGACAGCAGGTTTGGTATTTTGACAAATGAGGCACACATATTCCAAGCCATACAAATAATGTGTTAGTGCAGATGGAAACTGGAGTTCAGAATATTCTCTCCTATTTTATCAAAATCTATCATACATAATTAACTTTTTGTATAGTCACATAAAGTGCCTATGTGGTGAAACTGATTGAAATACTTCTTGTGAAAATGCTCCCCTTCTGGGAAATACCTACTCTGAAGAGGATAAACTTTGCAAGTAAATAAGCTAAGTGAGAATAAAACCCATCACTTACACTTAAGTGGGAATATCCATGCAGTCATTTCCCTGGTCCTGTTGGCCACGCAATTTCGGATAAAGGCCAAGATACCATTGGCCTTCTTGGCTACTTGGGCAGACTCTGGCTCCTGTTCAGCTAGTTGTTGACCAGCAACTTTTCTGCTGTGTCACTTTCCAGTCACTCTGCCCCACACCTGTGGCATTGATTTGAGTTGTTGTGATGCAATTGCAAGTGTTGATCCTCATTCCACTGGCCTCAGCCCACTGATCCAGCTTCTCCAGATGCATTGTAAAGCCTTCCAACTCTCCAACAGGTCAACACTCCTGCTCAATTTGGTGTCATTTGTAAACTGGCTGAAGATGCCCTCTAGTCCCTGGACCAAATAATTGATAAAGATATTAAGCAGTATTGTCTCCAATACTGAGCCTTGGGGAATGCCACTTATGACTGGCCAATGACTAACATGCATAAGAACATAATAGCATAAAAGCTGAACCTTTGCACAGTATTTTATTTGGATGTTTTTCCTATCCAAACCTATATGTGCATCTTTTATGGCATCTGAGTGCAAGCAAATGTGTATTTTAAATTGTACTTGACCCACAATTCTTACTGAGAAATATCAGGGCCGAGAAATATCATACTGAGAAATACAAGATTATTCCTCTTTGGACCTGCTGGAAATGTAACCATTCCAAATAACTTTTAGGGTATAAAAGGGACATCATCCTGGCAATATTAATTAATGCTGAATACACACTTCTACAACATTCGTATTTATTCAATAAAATTACAGTAACAATAAGAATTGTACAACTAAGATCACTAAGTAACATGCCATTAGTTTATCAACACTTTGCTTTAAACTTAAACACTTCATTGAAAATTGAAAGAGCTGACCATTTTTCCATTGTGTAGATGTTTTCCATAGATGCTTGTGTGTAAAATTAGGAATACTTTTATAACTGTAAGACTGCTGCTTTCTTTGGCTTTTCTTTATAAAACAATAGTTCTATATTCTTTAAAAAGTTCTGCTGATTGTAATATTGATTTAAGATTAAATTAATTTTTAAGAATGATGCAATGTCCTGGCTCTTTGACAGTACTTATTGATCCAGGAATGTCTCACATGTATGTTTTAGCTTAAATAAATAAAAGCAACATAAGTCAGATTAGTTGGCTGCAGTGTGTGCCCCAAGTTTCATGACCACTGCAATCTGATTGTGTTAATTCCTCCTGAAAAGTTGGTCAAAAAAAACCCACTAAAGTCTGTTTTGTACAAAAGACCTTTCTGAGTGGGCAAGAGCTGGCCTCACTGTCTCAACTGAATTAGCTCAAAAGGAAGTTATTGTATTTATAGAAATTAATTGGATCAGATAGCACAAACTAGGTTAACTATTATCATTAATGTTCACACCTAATTATTATTTAACAATTTAATAAGCTGCTTTTACAAAACAGGCTTCAATGAGAGACTTCATAGTATGGAATATCTCTGATTAGGTTTGTTTAATGTCCCCTTCAGAATGCTCCATATCTTAACATCTTTCATCTTTTGAAAGGTAATTAATAAAATTAGAAGCAAGGCAAAATTGAAATTGCATTAATAATAATGAAACTCAAAAAGAGAGGAGAAAGAGATATTTTGGGAACAGCTTAACATTTAGACACGGCCCTGTTTTCTAGTGTCTGTTGTCCTGACAGACTCCCATAGAGCATGCTTTATTCTAGGAGGGGGAATATGATATGTATCTATGCTATTTGCTCAGGAAAAATGCACAATGGCAAATGGATGTTCTCTAATTCACCTTTACATCATCACAGCAGTGCATGGTAGACATGAAGGTCTCTTCTTCCAATTAGCTTCTGCTGGTAGAAATATTCCTTTTCCCTCTCAGCTGGAAGGTCTTCACAAAGTATTAGTGAGTCTTATGTACAGTAAAATATCAATTATATGCTGATATAATATTATTTTATGGAGTTCCAAAATATGTGCAATCATTTCTAGTGAGAAACACTACTCACACTCCCAAGGCAACAGTTGAAAGACAGAGGAATTAGATCCATTGCCAATTAGACATGAAATGAGAGAATAACTTGATGTCAACTGAGAGATTTCTAAGTGACTAGATAGATCTTGAGAAGGAAAGCCACTTTTCTGTAGCAATTTTCCATATTGTAAACAGTGTTATGAATGGAAGCAGAATCTCTAAAGCTATTCTGTGTGTAATGAGTAAAGGTGAGCTTGCTTTATCCTCTACCTTTGGACTCCAGCACTTGAAACGCTGACTAAACTAATTGATTTTGACAGGAAGGCAGTATAAGAAAAGCGTGCAAGGTCTTGAGCAGGTGGGGCAAAAGGCCTTGCAATATCCATCAGTAAATGATGGAGGAACCAGATTATTCCTCTTAAGCAGCATCATTTGAAAATTACCAATTATTACCAGCAAGTGAAACAATACGATGCTGACAGAAAAACACTAAAATCTAAGGACTCTTAGTGCAAAGAAGTAAAAATAAATCCAAATACTTTTTTTTTTTCCCCCTGAAGAAAGTGATTCTATAACAAGTGTCTCAGGAAGAACTGGCAGTTACCAAATACTGATGAGTAAAGTGCTCTTCTGAATTAAGACTGTATCTCTAAATTTAACAGACAACTATCCCTAAGCTGGCAAGAAGTCACTGAAATCATGGCTGATACAAATTTCACTACTGGATTGAAATCCTTAATATCCATGACAGCTTCAGCTGTTAGTAGGTTGCAAGCATCTCTTAGAAGATACAATGTAATATGCCCTACTAAAGAAAGTGTCTGATAATTATACATTTTCTGCCTATGAGGTAAAACTGACTAAAATACCTTTTCTGAAAATCCTCATCTTCTGGGGAACTCTTATGAATAAAATACATTTTGCAAGTGAAACAATCTAATCCAGAATAAACCCCCTCATAAACAACATGGAATTGTTCCAAATGGGCTTCTGTCCTTTAAATTCACACACCTTGTAATCTTTAAACAGTCACACTGGGAAACAAACAAACAAACAAACAAAAACAAAAAAAACCACCAAGCAACGGAAACACAAACAAACAAACAAAAATAAAAACTCAAAAAAACCCAAACACCAAAAAAAAAGAGAAAAAAAAAAAACCACAAAAAAAACCCAAAAACCACAACAAAACAAGACCGTTGTGTCCCGTTCACTAGGTTTTCTCCCTGATGCATTAATTCAGCAGTAACCCACTGGGTAACAGTAGGACGTTTCTGTCTTTCCCTTTAGAAGCATCAAGTTTAATGATTAACCCAGCACTGCCAAGCAACATCTGCACATCTTTTCAGTCCCTCCAGGGCTGGTGCCTCCCCCATGATTACAGAGATTCTGCAGTAAATTGATCCAAGCTCCAACTGACAACAGCCTTGGTGTCTGCACTGCCCTGAGTTACATCCATACTCTGTCTAGAAATAAGGCAAAAAACCACATAAACATGATCATATTCAACAGCTTTTATTTTTTCCAGTTATTATGTCAAGCAGAATACCATGTTTTCCATGCCAAACACAGGTTTCAAACTTCACTGATGATGGAGGTTTGCTGCAACAGCACATAACTTCTTCCTTTATGGGCAACTTTTTAGCAAAATGTAGCCATGATATTTTCTGAAAAATCCTTTTGCCAGGATTTTTTTCCTGAGGAGCTGAGGAGCCTCAGGAAAGAAATGTAAACAATAATTATCTGCTGCTGTGGAATACAACAGGTGCATCTGTGATTGGTACATATTGGTTGTTTCTAATTAGTGGCCATCACAGTCAGCTGGCTCAGACTATCTGAGAGCCACTAGCTTTTGTTATCATTCCTCTCCAGTTCTTTCTAACCTTCTGATGGATCCTTTTCTTTCTATTCTTTTTAGTATATCATTTTAATATAATATAATAGATATCATAATATACTAAGTCAGCCTTCTGAAACATGAAGTCAAGATTCTCGTCTCTTCCCTTGTCCTGGCAGCCTCAAACACCACCACAGAAAAATAATATTTTTTCCATTCTCCTAGTAAGTACAAGCACTCAGTCATTAGAAAATACCTGATGAATAATTAGCAATGCACCCAGGAATGTTCTTTACAACACCTGTTAATGACATGCTTAGGTATATTCTGTCCCTAGATTAATTCACTAGAGAATGGAATATGATTATACAAGCAACTTTGATAAACTTGTGATTGCCTAATATCCAACAATTTTATCATTTTGTCCCATAATTTGTGTTTTTGAGGCTAAAAGTCAGTAAATTTTGAATATTTGGCTTCCATAAAGAAATACGGTCACCTAGTTCTTCATGGATCAGCTTGACTGGTTTTTTTTTTTCCACCTCAATACTGTCTTACCGGCATCCTTGACAAACTTACTGGTTTATTAAAACTGCTGTAATTTACAATATGAGTACTCCTGCCACTCAGTTATACATGGACCAGTATTTAATTTTCTTGATTGTTATATAGACCTAAAGTTGTGTGGGTCCTACACGGATAATAATTTCAGGTTTAGGAACTGAACACTTCTGCTCCTAATGTTCCACATGAATCTATGTTCTTGCATTGTTCTAAGCTACCTTTGTTATCTGGGATAGTGGCAGCTGTGCTGCTAGTGAGTTGTATTTTTTACTTAGACTAATGTATTTTGTCTCAGGTTTTATTTTCCTTAATTTCTTTGAACTTTAAATTCACCCTTGGAAATCCATAGCACATCTGTTTTCACAATATGCAAATATCTAAATACTAATCAGTAAAGCCTATGCCTTCTCAAACCTGATACAGGGTCTTAGAGAACCAGGAATTCAATAAATGTAAAACTGAGACCAACCACCTGCAAGGTTATAATTCAAGAAATGCAGTAGTCATTTTCACTTGGATATTAACCTGTCTGTAAAATTCAGAAATGTAATCTTTAACGAGTTGTTTGGTAATGTACAGGATACTTCTTATATGTATAAATATATACGTATTCCATGTAATTAACATGTCTTAAAGGGATTTTATATGTAGATTAAGATTATGCTTTTCTCTAGAAAATGGACAAACATTGGGGCAATAAGAGGTTGAAATCACAGATGGCTTTGGGAATTCTGTTGGCAGGAATCCTACCTGCAGTTATGGATTAACTTCAGGAAATTAATGGCCAAACAAGTGCTGTGAAGACTTTGTTTTCAGAGGCAAATGGATTAGGTCTCCTCAAACAATAAATTTCAGTTAGGGCTCCCAAATTTCACACATGCCCTTCCATTTATGAATGAAGAAACTGAGAGAGGTTGTTGCATTAAAGCCACACAAATGTGTAATACCAGTCATCTGGCCTACTTTAACCAGAACATGGCAGAATGTTCTTTATTTCCAAGAGCTGTGCTGGGTCGGTATAATTACTGGCTGTAACACCATCAGACTTTTGTATCAGCACAGAGATAATTCCAATGTAAGGTGCACCTCCATCAAAAGGTGCCCTTTAAGTACATAACAGAAAAGGCACATGTATTTGCTTTTCCATTTTCTGTGTACACAAATGTTTAGATGGCAGTTGTACAAATTTTTTAAAAAGTTATATAATACCCTGAAGCAATCATCTGCTCTAAAATGTGTAATTTATTCAAAAATCTTTTGTGGAGCTGAGGGATTGATAGTTTAGAACAGAAAAATTATAGGTATGCTGAGTACATTCCTGCAAAAATAAATCATGTAATGTTATAGTGAGATCAAGTATTTCAAAATTCAAAGTACATTAAATTGTTTGCACATATAAGAGCAGTGAAATAACTTTACAAGGTTTGCATCATAAACCCATATATCTACAGAGTAAATAGTAGAACACAGACCATAAAGTTCTGTCATGAGTGTTGCTTTCAATTTTTGTTCCATTCCACCAAAACTTTGCATATCAGTCTGGCATATTTTTAACAACCAAATACAACACCAAAGAATTATGAGTGGTAACTTGAAATATATATCATATATATTTAATCTTTACAACAAATGCAAAAGCAGTAAGTGAAAAACAAAGACATAAAAGACTGTAAAAACTCTTGAGAACATATAATGAAGCATCAGAGTGAATGTCACAACAGATTTATGTATGTTCAACTTTCAGCAAAAACTGCTGAAGATGAATTTAAGAGTATTTATATATCATCCTTTTGGCACAATAGCAGGAACCAAAATAAATTATCCAGGAATAGTATGTAAGAAACAGATTCAGAGTGTAAACAACAAGTTAAATAAGAATTTTGAATTAAGAAATCTTTAAAGCCAAAAAAGACATTTTCCAGCCCTGCAGAGCACTCAACAACAGTGCTGTTTTTTAATGAGTTTTGCAGTATTTCACTTTTTTCCTGAAGATTCTAGTTCAACTATTGTGAAAAGTATTTTGGAAAAGGTAAAACATTATCTTTGTCAGGAAAACTAACAGATTTTTATTTTTCATTAAATACATTCTTTACATGCACTATAAATTGTACACAAAAAGCCAATTCCATCGATGTCAAGCCAAAAGAATATATGGAAAGGAACTGCAAAGGCAATTCTAAAGAGCATTACTATTTCTAACACTCTTTTCTTTTGAGCTATGATTCAGAAGGCACTTTGATAAGACTATGCTTTTTTATTTTTTTTTTTAATCTCTAGAAGTAGGAACTGTCATTAACCAAAACAAACAAATTTAAGACTAAAAAATTGATTTGTTTTCCAGATTGGGGTTTGACAAGAGCTGGGGTGAAGCTGCTCCATAGGGAAACCTATATAGTGCAAACACATTGCTCAGCGCTATATAGTATTTTGTGATATTCATAAAGCAGGTGACATGGGATGGTCAAAATGACAATGCACTTTTCAATAGTATTTGTCTCCAGTCTGATACAGTTTGAATCCTTCTGTCAAAGAAAATTATTCCTAAAATGGATCGCATCCTTCAATTCCAGGATGCAGAGCAAAGCTTAAGTGGAATAAACAGACCACATTTACTTCAAATGTAAATCCAACCTGAGCAACCGCAAAGTGACCAGTCTCAGTACAGCCGGATAGCCCTGTTTGTAACCCTGTTTGCCAGGGTTAGCATGGCCTTAACAAGCAGTACTATGACTGAGAACTAACAGCGTTAGTAACTCACAGTGCCAGATACTGAAAGCAGAAATGTTGGGACTTCTGCAGAAAGGACCGCGGTGTTCTATGAGCACTGAGTGCTGCAGGCAGCCCTAACAACTGCTTATGAAAGTTGCATTGCAGGATAGCTATTAAAATCAGACATCCTACTTGCTACAATCATCCATCAGCTGCTTCTAAAATCCTGCTCATCATTACTGTGTTATCTGGAGTAGATAAAGTTTTAATTGTGAGTGGGTGGTATAAGGAATATTCTGCATTCCAAATTTCTCATCGTGTTTTGCTTTCTGTTTCAGCATCTTCACACTGGTTTAAGTTCTTCAGGCAGTTTTTAAAAAGACAAAAATATAAATAAAATCAATTGAAACAAATAAGGTCTAGGACAACAAAGAACATATCATAAAGTGCACTGCAGAATGTGAATAAAAAAATAGTGCCTATTGCAGCTTTTTCTGTTTTATGCTTTGACTCTTATCTCACATAAGTTTGAAATAACTCCTAGTTTTCTTGGTGTCCATTATCAAATTCCATATTTTTCTATTTATCCTGCATATATTTATGATCTTAAGAGCTTTTTCCCTGTTTTCATTGAGCTACAATTTTAAACTTCAGAAGTTTACATATTGGGATTTAAAATGGTTTCATTCACAATATTTTCATTCATTTTTTCAGTTCAGTTTTTTGAGTTGATGTGATGTCTTTTCTCAGACATCTGAAATAATCCTTGTTACAGACGTATTTGTTATTCTAAAAACTGTCTTCAGAGCATGATCGCTTGTTATTGACAAATACCTTATGCCCTTGGTGTGCTTCTTTTTAGATATGATAAAGTCTTAAAGTAACCTCTCCCACTTTTCATATGGTTCAAGTAAGAATTTTTTCCTCTAAATTAAAAAAAAAAATAATTCATACTGGCAGCACTGAAAACCGCATGCTCTGTCACACGGGCTGCACCCCTCAGTTAGAACAGCTTTTCTCATTTCCATGATACAGACAGACACTGGCACAGTCACTTGCCCAGGTCAGTTGGCAACTTCATCAATTGGCTGGCTTGCTATTTCACATTCCCAGTGCATCGTGGGGTCCCTTCCTTCCAAAGTATTATTGCTTTAGTGGTTTTCTTGAAAATCTGAGTCTTGTTTCTGGGTTCAGTTTTTTTTAGCCCTCTGTGCTGTTTTCAGTGCAGTCTTGCCATTATTTCATATGACTGGCAGTTGACAATTTTTGTCTTTGAAACGCCCTCTTTCAAATCCAATTCCCTAATTATTTAATGGCAAAGGAACAAGACATCTGGCCTTTGTTTTACTACTTATATTTTGCGGGGGGGGGAACAAAGACATGGTAACAGAAAGGACTCCTTTAGAGAACAAGTCCAGGCAAACAAATGAGAGATGCCTAGTCATACTAGAGAAGTATGTCCTGGCCATGCCCTCTCATACATACCTCCTTGCTGGCAGAGCATGAGAAACTTCAAAGTCCTGGATGTAGGGTAAGCACTACTGAGCAATGACTGAAATACCAGTGTGTCATCCACGTTATTCTCATACTACGAGCAAAACAGCACTGTACAACCTAAGATGAAGATTAACTATCCCAGCCAAAACTAGGCTATCACACTTTCTATTCATATCTGCTTAGTATGGAGTAACTGGTCATTCCAAGGAGAGTGACTGAATATAAATTGATTCAATCCAGCTTATTTGGAAATAATTGTTACGAAAAGGATGTGTTATGCAGTTTTAGCTTTGTCATATTCCTTACATTTCCTTTACAGTATCAGAGGCCATCTATGTCCATGAAGAACAATGTAGCAAATGTTGCATTCACTCATCATTTTTAACTAGGTCTGCAGCCTTCTACAGATTAGAGAAATTGACACTCATTAACTAAATGTAGTCCAAGAGAGTTTTAGTTATATGGTCACATATGCTTTTTGTAGGGGATTGTTGTTTCATAAACCACATTCTTTCCTCTACATTTCCTGAAATGCAGCTCTGTTTACCAGACATGGGTAAAGTCTGAGTTTTTGAAGACATTTTATGAAACTAATTTCTGCTGCATCTGCACCTTCACTTACCCCACATAAGAACATTATGATTTTGCTTAAACTGTGAACTGAAATGAAAGCAGTTTAATAATCTTGGATACACAACCGACAGATACACTCTTCTGTGGGTTTAGAGAGTTGTGGTGAACGGTGTTACATCCAGTTGGTGGCCAGTCACTGGTTGTGTCCCAGGAATCAGTGTTGGGCCCAGTCCTGTTTAATATCTTTACTGATGATCTGGATCAGGGAATTCAGTCCATTAGCAAATTTGCAGATGACACCAAACTGGGAGTGAGTGTTGCTCTGCAGGAGGGTTGGAGGGCTCTGAAGGGACCTGGACAGGCTGGATAGATGGGCCAAATCCAAAGATAGGAGGTTTAACAAGTTCCAGTGTGAGGTCCTGCACTTTGGCCACCACAATCCCCTGCAGTGCTACAGGCTGGGGACAGAGTGGCTGCACAGTGCCCTGGCAGAAAGGGACAGTGCCAGACTGAGTAAGAGCCAGCAGTGCCCAGGTGGCCAAAAAGGCCAATGGCACCACAGCCTGTATCAGGAGTAGTGTGGCCAGCAGGACCAGGGAACTCAGTCTTCTCCTGTTCGCAGCTCTGGTGTGACTGCACCTTGAGTGCTGTGCCCATTTCTGGGCCCCTCAGTTTAGGAAGGATGCTGAGGTGTTCGAGCGTGTCCTGGGAAGGGCAGCAGAGCTGGTGAAAGGTGTGGAGCACAATTCCTATGAGGAGCAGCTGAGGGAGCTGGGGTTCTTTGGCTTGGAGAAAAGGAGGCTCTGACCTTGTCATTCTCTACAACTGCCTGAAAGGAGTGTGTAGCAGATGGGGGTCAGTCTCTTGTCCCAGACAACAGCAACAGGACAAAATGACGCAGTCCTAAGCTGCACCGGGGGTGGGGTTCAGGTTGGACATTAAGAAGAATTTCTTCACAGAAGGAGTGATGGGCCATTGGAATGGTCTGCACAGGGAGGTGGTGAAGTCACCATCCCTGCAGTGCTATGGTCTAGTTGATAGGGTGGTGTTAGGTCACAGGCTGAACTTTGAATTTATAAAAGGGGGCTCAAGAACCTCACCAGACATGCATAGAATCAGACACTCATAACATGGTTTGGTGTGGAAGGGACCTTAAAGATGATTTTGTTTGAACCCCTCTGCCATTGGCAGGGAACTTTGCACTAGACCAGGCTGCTCAAAGCCCTGTCCAACCTGGCATTCAACAGGCATGCAGATGTTTTTGCTAATATTAGCCTATTACTGGCATTATTGTAGCTCACAGAAGTCCATGAAGGCATCCAAACTTCACAGTTCTACATGCAAACAGAAGATAAAAGCCCAGCTTCCAGCAAAAGGCTATTAACTACATACTACCTCTGGTTCCTCTTCACTTTGATACTTGGAGTTTCGGGATCAATCCTACAAGTCTTGGAAACCTGCCCTTTCAAACTATTACCTTTCAAACTGTAGAGTTTTGAAGTTTTGAAGAGCTTCAAATCTGTGGCCAACATCTCTTTGTGGGTCAAGCATCTCCAAACCCACAACAACCTCTGACTTGACTCGATAAAGTTGCCCTCCTTAAATCCTTCCCTGGACCTGTAATTATAAAAGGCTGTATCAAGATCAGAGATACAGCACATTTTTAGCTGTACTACTTACACTAACTGTCCATGAAACTTGATCTAGACTTCTATATTCTACTGGTTTGTTTTAGTTTTTTTTTTTTTTTTTTTTTTTTTTTTTTTTTTTTTTTTTTTTTTTTTTTTTTTTTTTTTTTTTTTTTTTTTTTGTGGGTACTGCAAGAGATGAAGAATGATGGTGAACCAGATTAGGACCCCAATAAAAAACACAGACTACTTTTAATAGAGTCAGTACTAACATGGTTCACTTTGCCATTTAGTAGTACTTGCAAAGAGAGATAGAATGAACTTCAAATGGGAGGACAAGATTGCTTACACAAATAGCATCCCTAATGTCTCACCAAAAGACCCACATCTAAGTGCAACTTTTTTCTAACATGGGAAATACAGGGAAAATAGTCTCAATATGAGAGGCTCAAACATAATTACTAAAATGTAAACAGACTTGTTCTCCAAGAGATTATAATATCTTCTGCACCAAAGAAGAAAAGTATTTCACTTGCTCCTTCCTTAGTTATTGCAGGAAACACCAAAATATGTTGCCCAGAGGGGTTGTAGATGTCCCATCCTTGGTAGCATTCAGGGTCAGGCTGGACAGGGATCTGAGCAACCTCATTTGTTTGAAGACGTCCCTGCTTATTGCAGAGGGGCTTGGACTAGATGGCCTTTAAAGGCTTCCTCCTACCCAAACTACTGCACTGAGAGCGAAAATACAAGGTTGCTGCTTTGGGTCATTACAAAGAGAGCAGCTGTGAGTGACTTTGATGAAAAATGTTTCTTCCACATAGACGTACTAGATGGCTCTAGTCTGCTGAATTTTGCCATCAGTCATGACGGGGATGTAAGAGGGGATGAAACATTTCAGCTGCACACATGGTATGTGGCAGCTTTCAGATGTCCTTGGGACAGGAACACCTCACAACTGTCCTGTGCAGGCAGAACCATGAGAGCATTTGCATGATGCAGGTTGTCAGCAGTCATCTGACCAACTCCGGAGAGCTTTTCAAGGGAGGAAGACACTGTATCCTTGAAATCAAACCCAGGCGCTTCTCACTATGTAAGTACAAAAGTGTTGGGACTTCTCGTGGCAATCAGTGTTTTACTGCAGACCAATACAACACAGTCCTCATGTATTTCTGAAGATGCCTGAAACACCTAACACGAAAAAAATTATCGTCTTTTCTTTTTACAAACTCCTAACTGATCAAAATGGAAAGCCGGGAATGGAAACACGACATTCCCAGTGAGATCTCTCAGCACTCGAGCAACAGCCCGGTATCTAGATGCCGGTACCCGCCCGGTCGATCTCAGCGTTGCCGGCGGCCCGCCGCCTCCCTCGTGACTTTATTCCGACAGAGCTCCTCAAAAAGCTGGTTTCAGGGCAGCACCCCGACCGGCATCCCCAGCCCCGAAGCCCCCGCTGGGGCGGCAGCCCTGAGGGCGCCGGGCTCGGCAGGGCAAGGCCGCCGCCCCTCGCGCTCCACTTCCGGGTTCCCCGCCGCGCCCCCGGGCGCTGACGTCACGGCGCGCGGACCCCGGAAGTGGAGCCAGCAGGGGGCGGTCGGAGCGGCGCGCGGCACTAGGCCCAGAGCGGCCGCGCGCTGCCTGTGACGGCGCCGCGCGCGCAGGGGCGCGACCGGCCTGGCGGCGCCCGTGGCGGGCGAGTCGGGGTGGTGGCGCCCAGGCGCCTCTCCAGCCCTGCACCGGGATGGAGACTGCGGGCCCACGGGCGTCCCGTGTGCTTGGCGTCAGGCCCAGAGCGGCGGCGGGAGCGGACGGGGCCGCGGCGGCTGCCCCCGAGCCGTCCGCGCTGCCCACGTGGGCTGCCGGAACGCGTGTAGAAGTACCGGTGTGCCCGGGTCACCGGGGGTGCGGGGAAATGGCCACGGTGCCGCTGCCCGGGACTGGCCCCCAGGCCCTGCCGAGCGCTGCGCTGTGCCTGCTGCCGCTCCGCGCTGAACAGTTACAATTTTCAGTTTTCTACATAAAATCGAACGGTTTTGTTTTTTGGATTGTATTTACAGTCCTTGCTGCAGGTTTTGGTGCTGTCAGCTGCTTTTGCCAAACGAGACTTGCCAGTTTCCCCCGCTGCCTAATGCAAGCTTTATGTAGTCATAAATGATAAAAAGTAATTTGACCTTGATTCTTCTGACTTTATGATATAGCTGGGTTTGACTGATAGTTTTCATTCCAAGTATTGTTCTTCTAATAAGATTGAACACTTCTTTTTAGACTTAAGTTTCTTGTAGTTGTTCTGGCAGCTTAGACAGATGCATGAAATACTTGCCATTTCTGAGTTATCCAAATATAGGGAAATTATTTTCCAGTTTAAATTGTTGCTTTTACTTAGTTTTGGTTTGGCAGGGATAAAACTCAAAATTTGTAATTCTAAACCAGGAGAGATTGGGTATCTATAGTCCCTTTCCAAAACCCACTCTCTGTTTTTTGAGAAACTGTTGCCTTCATTTTTCTTTCAAAGATAAATATTGAAGCTTTTGAGAGAGATTGAACTGGTTTCCTTTCTTATACCTAACTTTTTACAGTGATGTTACATGAACCAAGCTGCTCAGAACCACATGAGCCAGCTTGTGACAAAATGTGTCTTCCACTTTATGGGTTTTTTTGTGTGAAGTTTTTGGCTAAAGTATTAAGTTTGCATGAGTAGGTAACAGACCTTCTTCAGGGGCATACCATCATTGGCAAAAGAAGTGTTATGAAAGCAATAGCAATTATGAAGCTAGCTGGATACTTTTGATCTTAACAGAGCACTGTTTTGGTGACACTGAAGAGCAAGGTGTTAACAATATCTGCTTTCAAAGGAGAAGAAATACCCATAATACAGCAGAAAGGTAGTGCCCTTTTAGTAACTCCTGGTATTTTCTTGGAATCTTTAAGGAGGCAGGGTGAAAGAGAGTGGCATCATGTTCTATTAGGAATGGCAAAGCAGTCTTATGATAGCATCTTGGATAAAGAATGCCCACAGGTTGTTAAAATTCAGTGTTTTGTAACTACATAAGAAAGACTGAAAAAGCTCTTGTGTAGGGGAAGCTAAAACTTTAACAACTGAGGATAGTGGCTTGGGGTCTGTCGCAGAGTGCAGTCAATGTGAAAATGAAGAAAGAATATCTTCATATGCTCCTCTGGGTTTAGAATTCATTGAGTCCGTTGTTCTGAGTGTTTTAGATATTATTTCACTTTCTTTAAAAAGAAAAAAAAAAATTATTTGCTGACCAGAGTATTGGTCTTCACAGGGTAGCTCCAGATAGGAGCCCCAGGTGATGGCTGTTGCTGAAATCACTGCCAGTACTTACTGCCTGCCTGTCAGCTGGAGGTCTGATGTGCCTGCCACCGCTGGTGTTAGTCTAGGCACTCCCCAGCCCACCGCTGTCAGAACATGATGGGTTAAGACAGATGTAATATTTATTGTGTTTAAGATGACCTGACTTTTTTTCTGCAGTAGGTTAGCAGATGTGGGTAGACGTAGGAATAAGATGAAAATTTCCAGCAGGCCAACAGTACTGAGCAGCTGGAGGCAGACAAGGGCATCATCATTTCTGACACACAGCACACACTCAGACTGCTCTCTTAGTAAAATATCTTTAATTATTGGAGTTTTCTCACCAGTGCCTGGATTTTGTCTGTCTTCTTGAGATTGCCTTTTCAGTGATTGTAGCCAATTATGACTGTATTTAAATCTGCAAGTTCATTTGACTATGGTCTTTACTGAATTGCCTTTTATGTACTAGCTAGCAAATGTTTGGGAGAGCTTTTCCTTATAATTACTCAGTGGGGATTTCTCTTTTAGAACCTCTTCTTTTAAATTCACAACCTTATTTTTTTTTTCCCTTGAAGACTCAGCACTGACTCTGGAGGTTTTGCCCATTTCAGGCTCTATAGAAAAAGTCCTGAATACAACTCTATTGCTGGTACTTTGAATCTGACCCACTGTTCCTTTGGGGAACAATGTGCTGTCGTGACTGAGGAGTTTTTTAGATTTACAATAGATTACTGGAATTCTTTGAAGTAAAGCTTACATACAAAGAATGAATAGATATCTTTTAAATTTTTTTTCCACAAGCTTACTGAAACAAACAATGGACATGAAAACATCCTCTTATGAAATTTAATACTGCTCTGTGAATTTGTTTGGTTCTTTAGAAGGACTTTTTTTCTCTTTAAAGGTATCATTGTACATATATCTACTTAGCCTGCAGACGAGTTTCACAAATTTGTACTGAGTGGAATTCTCAGATTACAATTTAATGGGTTTAAATTTGTTACTTTTCATGGTTATTTTCCAGCATTTTATTTGCTGTGTGGACTTTAAGAACTTACTATTTAAGTACTCAGAGCATTCCTTACACTGTTCTCATAATGTGACTGAGTTTTATTGGAAAAAGATTTGCTGTTATATCATCTTTACCTTTCTGCTCAGCTCATTATCAGTTACTTGTTAGTACACTGGTTTTGTTAATGATTTTTCTTTTATGCCTGAGTGTTTCTATGAATCAGACTGGGACCAGAAGTTATTTACCTACAGCTACAGACCCATTCTGTTAAAAAAAGTGCCCAGGGTGCAGTTTCACAGCCTGTTCACATTAGATCCCTGTTGCTGGAATGGGGGGCACTCCTCTCTGCTTCCTGCCCCATCTTTCCAAGACAAGCAGCAGGTCAGCTGGCTGCACTGTGAGCCAGGTAAAGAAGCAGATCCAGCTACAGAGAAGTAGAGATAAGAAATGCTTGTCATTGCTTCAGCTGGCTCACTGATATGAGTGCTGTCACAAGTAGTAGTGATAGGACACAGGGCAGTGGCTTTAAACTGAAAGAAGGCAAGTTTAGATTAGCTTCTAGGAAGAAATTTTTTACAGCAAGGATGCTGAGACATGAGAGCAGGTTGTCCAGGGAGGCTGTGGGTGCCCGATCCCATGATGTGTAAGGCCAGACAAATGTTTTGGGCAAACTGATCTTGTGAAAGGTGATGCTGCCCATGGCAAGTCATTGAACTAGATAAACTACAAGGTATCTCAAAACCCAAGTGCTTTTATGAGTATATAAGAAATGATGTAGGACTGGAGTGGAGAATCTAGAAGTAGGAGAAGGGCTGAAAGTGTGTCATACAGACTATAGCAGATCATGGGTCTGCATCCCGAGTCACCTTGTACTATGACTGTGATGAAAGCTTCTCAACCACTTTTCTGAGCAATCTTTCTAGTGAGTTATTTAGTAGTGATACTGCTGGTGAGGCTGGTGGCCTGCTCTGTAGTCTAGTCAAGTCTTCACTGCTTTTAATCCTGTTGCACTCTCCTGAAGAGTATTAACCTCCATCTGGATGGGATGTCTCTGGTACTGCAGTTTGTTGAGTGTGTATCCAAAGAGGAAAGATAAACCATGTAAGATTTTATTGGGCTAATTTTAGGTGTTTCTGCTATTGTCGTTTCTATATTCTTCCAGGTTCTGTTGGCCAACAGAAATTCAGGAGACCAATCTGTGTAAAGCTTGCTATAGAGACATTTGACTGTTATAGGTATTGATTTTAAATACATAGGTGAAATAAGTATTGTCTTAGCAAAAACACTATTAGCTGAATCAATATATTTGGTACGCTGGTTAATTTAAGAAACTCTTCTGTCAGCAGGCAGTTTATTCTGTGTCATGGTTTAACCCTAGCTGACTGCTAAGTCCCATACAGCCTGTTAGTCACTCCCTTCCCTTTTCCCTCTGCCCCAGTAGAATGGGGAGTGAATTAAGAAAAAAAGGTAAAACTTGTGCATTGAGATAAAAGCAGTATAATAACTGAAATAAAATAAAATACTGCTAACGATAATAATTGTAATGAAGAGGAGAGAGAAAGGGAAATAAAACTGGAGACAGACAAGTAATGTGCAGTACAGTTGCTTACCACCTGCTGACTGATACCTAGCCCATCACTGATGAGCCACCATCTCCACTTCTGGATAACTTCCCCAATTTATATACTGGACATGATCTTCTGTGGTGTGGAATGTCACTTTGGCAGGTTCGTGTCACCTGGCTGTGCTCCCTCTCAGCTTTTTGTGCAGCTACTCACTAGCAGAGAATGAGGCACAGAAAACTCCTGGACTTGGGGTAAGCACTACTTAACAATAGCCAAACCATCCACCGATGTTATTCTCATCCTAATTCCAAAACACAGCACCGTACCTCTTATCCTGAATCCAAAACACAGCTACACTAACCCAGCCAAAACCAGGACACTCAGGCAGGCAAATGAAAGAATTTTCTTTATTGCATGTCTGGAAAGAGAGATGATGATTCAAATAGGAATTAGTTGTACATGTGTCAATGGTACTGCAAGTTAGCCAGTTTTAGTGACTGGAAGTGGGTTCTGAAGCACCAGTGATGTTAGGGCTTATATTTTTTGACGCTTGTGCATTTAAAAGTCAGGCCCATCACACTATATTTTCCCAGTTTCTGCTTTTTTTAGTGTTGATAATTATCAGTTGGTAATAAGGAATTTTACTATAAATTTGAAGTCAAAGTTTAGGCTAGTTTT
Source organism: Onychostruthus taczanowskii (assembly GCF_017590055.1). Classification (NCBI taxonomy): domain Eukaryota; kingdom Metazoa; phylum Chordata; class Aves; order Passeriformes; family Passeridae; genus Onychostruthus; species Onychostruthus taczanowskii. Next base: position 2,980,830 of record NW_024505008.1, read on the forward strand.
CTTTTTCTTTTGAAAGGGATATGATGAAAATGTTATTCATTGTATTGAAATATTCTTGATTACTCTTAAGTACCCCTAAGCAACTCCAAGATGTAGATAAAAAGTATGACGTTTAATAGGAAGATAGCTTTGGAAATTGTGAACTATTTCCCAAGGTAGCTAGTCTGGCTTTATCTGAATTACAAGCTCCATAAGGTTGCCATTTTCCATTTGTGGTATGTCTTTTAAGGTACTTAATTTGAATTCTAGGGACCTTTCAGCAGCAATATACATGTTCTGCTAACCCATAGAGCTTTCTTCGCTGACTGTAGACACAGCTTTATGCAGCATCTATACTGAAAACTCCTGGTGGGACATGGCAAAAAGTGGGCACTCTGGTTTCTTGTCATGCCTAGACTGAGGTATATTTTCTCTTAGGAGTAGGCATAGTGGACCCCGCATTGCTCTGTTTGAGGTGTATGAAGAGAGGTAGTTTATTTTACTTTGGGGCTGTTTTATACTTCTGTGTCTTGGTTTTTGGAGTAATAACAGCTTGTTTGTGAATATGGACAAAGTAATTCCGATTGATCATGTTGTCAGAGTGCCAGGTACTCTCCAGCTTGTCTTCAATGCTGTGTTGAAAACCAAACCTAACAAATAATGTAGTGCTTATAGTTTCTTTTGAAGGGCTTATAAAGCCTTGAAATGCACATTTGGGTGGCTGTCATGTTTGGCATACAATACATGCAAATCTAAGTCTCCTTGTGTAACTTAAGAAGATGGTAAACTAGCTTTACATCCTTCCTTCTTTTTTTAGGCACAATGTAGCAAATCTTGAAAACATCTTGCTTTTTTCCTAACAAATGGGCATCTCATTCCTCCTGCAGAATGTGTGTCACAAACCCACCTCAAGAGGGAAAATGTTAAGTGGGCTAGATTTGAATAAATACAGCACCACAGTCAAAAGGAAAACTGAAAGTATTTCAAAGAAAAAATATGTTTACAGGAAGCTTTGGCAGTGAAAGAGCCATTGTATAAAATCATTACTAAAATTTGGTGAAATGAGAGATAAGTACATGTGGTCATGCACACAGTCTGTATGTCTTGAATAATTATCACTGTACTGAAACAGTATCTCCCCACTGAAGCACCCGATTCAGTCTTGTGAAATAAAGTCTGAATGAAAAGAGAATTCTGTATCTGTATGTTGGTATCTCCCATGCTGCAGGAGTGTTAACATAGCCTTCCTGCAAGCCTAGGAGGGAGATTGCAGAACAAGCATAGCCATCAAAGCTACTGTTAATGCAAACTTGCATTTGATACATGCTAATCAATAAGTCAAAAATTGGTGGAAGTTTCCTTTTACTTTTTTTTTTAAATGTTTGCATTTCAGCATCGCAGAGTGTGAATTTTGGAAGCATAAACTATTTCCTACCACAGTGATCACTGCTTGAGTCCTTCTTTTGTGCTCTCTATATTTCTTTCTTGGCCATGTTGGCAAATCAGGCTGAAAAGTTTTTAGGGAGCAGCTGTATCCCGGTTATGTCACCTCAGTTGCACCAGGTGAAAATTGATAAATTAAAAGTGTCCTCTTACAAAAAAAAAGGAGGGGGAGGGAAAAGCGAGAAAGGAAGGTAGTTTTGACTCAGATCAAGTCCCTGTTTTGGTTTCGCTCAGATATGATTCCCTGAGCTGGTTCTCTGTGCATTGCTACAAACAGTTCTGTCAGGTGAGGGGATAGCATGGGTAGGGGGTGGGACTGCTAAAGTCGTTTTGCAAAGATGTGTTTGTGAATATATCTTTTGATTCTGAGACCTGGGAGCAGGAAGGGTTTTTGTTCTGTATTTGCTCTCTGTGAAACAGTGGGGTACTTGTTATCTGCCTGGATGAAGTTGAACATAGCAATCCCTTGGCTTGGATTTAACATTTCTCAGTATAAGAAATTGTCCTCAATTTTTAGAAACTTTGAGCATGTTCTGATAATAGCAGCATGAAGACTCCGGGTTATTTCACTCTGTGTTATGTCCACTGTGATAATGAAACTTTTATTTCCATCAAGAAGCAATATGTGCTTAACCACCTTGCTGTGTGAGCTTTCGTATCTGTAGCAAACCCCAGCTAGTATCCTGACTTGTACTTTCTTTATTAAGACATGATTTTTTATTGTCAGTGATTCAGAAACAGACAGTGACATTTTTGGCACACTGTACCATTTGTACTCTGTTGTTGCTCTTTCTAAATAGGTTATATCTCTTGAATTGTAGCATTACATTCATGTGAATCATCCTATCAACTTCACTAACATCAAATAGGTTGCATGTACATTCCTGCAGGAGAGCTCTAAGTTCTTGTTCATTATCTTTCAACATAATTCTCTGGGCAGTTAAAGATTTTTTAAAAAATTTTGTCTTTGTCTTTTCATTCCTTGTTCTGTTAGTCCTATTATCTCTGTCTTCCTTTCTGCTGAGTACTTAAGTAGTTATAAAAATTAGGATAGCTGTCTAAGGAATAATTATGAGAGGACTACACCAAAAACCCAGAATCTTGAATTTTTTCCTATTTGAGGTAGTTGGTTGAAGCAGGAATGAAGGAATAGAAATATACAGAGATGGAAGGTCCAAGTCCATAAAGATGTCAACCCTTACATGCATTTTCTTGAGATGTAAGATAAAACTATTACCTGGTTTGTTTCAGACACTGAATTTTTCGAAGCTAGTAGTGTGTTCATTTTGAGAAGCTCTGATTCTGCCTTTCCAGTAATGCCTAGAGGCAACCTTTTTAAGAACTTTGTTTTAAAAATTCCAGAGAATCATGGTCTTTAGAGGTTGCTACTGACAGGGATATGAGAAAGCTTTATTTCTGTGAGAATGTTTAACTATTTAGCTTTCAAAAAAAGGAGCATGGTTTAGATAACATAGTATTTTTAATTTGGTTGATTGTCGTAAATTGCATTTATCTTTTGCAGTACAGGACAGCAGATAAATAACTTTTAATGTATACTTTATGGAAAATGGTGGTAGATATACCTCCCCCCAAAAAATATACTGTTAGGGCAGTCAAATATGGGAGTGGGGCCAAGAGAAGTTGTGGAATCACTCTTGTTGCACATCTTCAAAACTTGACAAGTGCCTGAGCAGCACATTCTGGTAACACCTTTCAGTGGACCTCCAAAGGTATGTATAGATCTATACAAGGCATACCTTACCATATACATGGTGCTGTGTTGCTGTGCTTTGGTGCTTCGGATTAGGAAGAAGGTAGTTGGTATGGTCTACTTTGTGCCAGGTATACTCAGTATTGGTGTGTAAGAATCTCCAGCGATTGTACCTGGTACTCTCCTTTTTTGGGCATGCCTGCCAGCACCACAGAACAGCTGACTGGGCTTGTTCTGCCGCAGGGCTATGGTGAGGATGTGCACTGTCAGTGGACAACAAGGAGTGTGGTCTGAGGAAACCTCTTAATTGGCTATGTCATTTCTGTGCTTATTCTGTAATGGCAGGATTAATGAAGCCAGGGGACTGGAACAGTGTGGACAAAGAGAATTTGGGAAAAAGAAGCTGAGTTGGCAGTGTCTTTGTGAAATCTCTTGATATGAAAAGACAAATGAGAACTTGGGGAGGGAACAGAATGACGCTAGAAGCTCTCAAGATAGAATGTGAGGCCAAATAAGACAATAAGCTTGTGAGAGAAATAGGAGAGGATGATTGAAAGCCACTTAAGCATGGAAAGGGAGGAATTTGGGTTGGGAGAAACATGAGGGTTGTACTTAAAACTCAAGAAGGTTGGACAAAATGCTGAGTGGCTCCCTAATAAGTGAGTATCTTCATTCAGTGCATTGACAAAGGCAGAAGTGCAGAGGGAAAAAATGTAAGATTATGCCTTCTGTATTGGGTTTGTGCAGCAGGGTTTTAGTAGCAGAGGTCTGCAGGTGTGGCTTTTGTGAGAAGCTGCAGAAGCTTCCCATGTGTCCATCAGACCCAGTGCCAGCCAGCTCCAAGATGAACCTGATGCTGGTCAAGGCTGTACCCCTGCAACCCATGGAGGTTCACAGAGGGGCAGGATGGTGCCCAGAGGAGCTTCCCAAGACTGTACTGGACAGAAATGTAGATATAGATGATACTACCTTAGAGAAGTAGTTGAGACTAGAGATCACTTCTTTCCTCTTTGTTTTTTTTCCCATTTTTTGTATGAGACTGGACTTTAGGTACACAGGTGCTGAACCTTTTTTTGTGCAGGCAGTCTTCATTTTGGTATTCCCTGGTACCTGTAGACTTAGCATTGTTTTGGTAGTGTATCTTCGGGTAAGCAAGGCACAAATTTTGGCTTTTTCATGCAGATTGACTCAGAAAGGAATTCCTGAGAACACAAAATCCCTGAGACCATGAGCTCTTAGTTCTTGTTCAACCAGACACTGCTTGTGGTGATTCTCACATCCCTTCTGGTCATTGCTGTTGTGGGAGATAACTAACTTATAAATGTATGTGTGCATGCACACACACACATAGACCCTATCTGTATATTTGGTGTGCACTTTTTGCTTTTTCTTATCTTCATAGAATGGTAGATTTGTTGACATTGGCAGGGACTCTGAAAATTGTGTAGTCCAATCCAAGTACTCAGAGAAGGATTAGCTGGAGCAGATTACTTGTGGCAATGTATAATAAGTTTTAAATATCTCCAAGGACAGAGATTCTGTAACCTGTTTTTATGATCCACTCTAATCGTAGAGGAGCAAAGTGAGCTCTCTGTGGATTATGGATAGAATGCTGAAGGTTTGAATATTCCACAAAACAAGATTAGAGCCAAATGAAGTTAAATGTTGATACCAAAAACTGATGTTTTATTTAACAGTAAAAGAAGCAAAGAGAAAGAAAGAAAGAGAAAAAGAGTTGAGGAGTGGGAGGACAGGAAGAGTGACAAGGCACATTAAGTAGAAACATATCACCCCTCCATGTGTTTTGATGTCTCATTTATCCTCTGATCTTCTAGGTTGTGAGGGTCCCCTGCTGACAAAGAACAGAATCCAATGGATTAATAAATATTTGGGCCAGGTGGGAATGCCCAAGTACCTCCCCTGAGAGGGCAAGTATGACACTCCCTTGCAGGACCGTGTATCAGTTGTATGATTTTGCATCATGTGCAGTGCTCTGGTGCAGGGTCTGGGGGACCATTCAGGGGGCATTTAATGGATGATGACACCCTCTCAGCAGCCCCTGACATGAATGTCCCATGGATGTGGGTTTTCTGACTGAATCATTTTGAGTAATGGAAGATGGGTGTTCGTTGCCTCTGACCAGAGGCTTTTTGCTCTGCACCCAAAACCTCCTCCTCCCTTCTTTGGTGGAGTGGGGGATGTCTGTACAAACCTGGTCTCAGTAGATAAGACAGCTGCTGGGCTTCATCCTCCTGTGGAAGTATTCTCCCGCAGCTCAGACCTAGAAGTAGTGTCATTTTTATCTTGAATTACCTTATAGTCTTAGGGCCTCAGCCTAGGGGGCCCATTCAGGATGCGGTGGTCTTTGGTGCAACTTTGTTGATGCAGCTTCACTACTCAGTTTTAATGGACAAAACTCCTTCATAAAAATGTTTAAGCCATAAACTACAGTATTTCAGTCTCTGACACCTGTCTGGGTGCCTGCTCCAGTGTTTGATCCCCATTAGGTTAAGGAAGCTTTTCTTTATGTTTAAGTGTCCAGTTTGTCCCCATTGTATATTATGTTTCACTGAATAGCAATGGGAAGACTAGCTCAGTGGTCTTTTGTCTCCTCTGGCATTTAATAGATATTGATTATACTCCTCCCATCCACCCTGACTTTTCTCCTGGCTGAGTAGTCCTAATTATCTTAGCCTGTGCTCAGATACCAGATGTTCCAAGCCCTTAACCATTTTTGCAGGCCTGTGCTGGTCTCACTTTGGTATGTCTGTGTTGCACCTGAAGCATCTGGAACCATTACAGTATTCCAGATGTGTTTAGAAGTGCAGAGTAGAGGAAAGGGATCATGTCCCTCCACCTACAGGCAATACTTTTCCTAAAGCAGAATGTTATTGAAAGGATCTTCACTGCTTTGTTCCTTCAGGTGTCATTTTAAACGAGTGGGAAACATTATATATAGCCTAGATATATAGATATATAGTCTGGAAAATATTTCCTATTCTTTATAAAATTTAGATTTTTCCATTTCCAAGCTCTATTAGCTTGAAATAATGCTATGTTTTGTGATGTTTCAGAGACAATAATGGAAAAGTTGTATTCCTTGGAGAGAAGAAATTTGCTGTAGCTGATTCTTGCAAGAGGGAGGAATGTTTTGAAGCACAGTAGTTTTTACATATCAATATAAGTAGGTAGTTGCTTTCTGTTTAGTTTGTACCTTATCCTTGGATAATTAAACACCTGGCTAGTTAAGACATACTTTGCCAGAAATAGAAAATTAGTATTTCTATGCCGTTCTGGGCTTGCTTTGAAAGCACTTGAGTCTTAAGTTCAAATAATTATCTCTTCTGCTTACACTTTGGGATTCTGTTAGTTTTGATTTTCTCTGAGGACCATGTTCTGTCTCCTCTTCCTTTCCCCTTTTTTTTTTACACTTTGTCAGATTTTTTGATCCACCTTCCAGATTTCTGTGAAGTCTGCTAAACTTCATGTACATCAAGGGAGCATGTATTTTGTCTAGCATTACTGATCTTTTATTCACAATATTTGGGGTTTTGTTGCTGTTTGATGTAGGGCTTTTTTTTTTTTGTCAAAATATTTTCCATCTGTTTTCTGCCTGTTTTTATACAGTAGCATTTAGTAACAAAACATGGTGAGTCTAAAAGTTTTGGTTTAGCTAAGATTTTTTTTTCTTTTTTTCCTTCTTTTCTAGCACAAGGAATTTAAGACAGACGATTTTTGCTTTTTTGCCCTATGTCACATTTTTAAGCTGTTGCAACTGAAATGTTTCTTCCACTTTCATTTTGAAGTAGGTTAAAAATGTAAAATATTAGAGGGCTAGCTGCATTATTGTGTGGATGTTAGCACCATATTTTTCCTTGCTGTTCTGTAGTTGATTTAGTACTTTCCTTTGAAGATTCTTTTTGTCCTGTGTGTATACTGCTAATGTGACTGTGTAGTGCTCAGTACAGCATTAATTTAATTACAGAAAAAAAGAATTCTTGTTTACACAGTGAATAGCACTTTATAGGTAGTGCTATTTTAGCACATATTTTGAAAATTGTCAGTTGTTTGAGAAAATGTTTATATTGCCTACAACATGCTTTTCAGGAGTCCGTTGTGCTCAGTGGGGCTGATGCTGCTTTGTATTTTTCCCCTTCAGCACACTGTTTAATGTATCTCTCCTTTTCTTGTATTAATATTTTTCTTGGTAATCAATATGATCAGCTGCTATAGAGGTTGACATAAAAAAAATTAACAATAGTCCTTAGTAAAAATATATATTGTTCATGACTTTTTAGGGTGAGACATTATCAATGTGATCAAAAGATGACATAGAGGTAAAATAATTTTAATGCATTCTGTACTCTTTTCCTGTAGTTACAGTTTGTCTATCGATAGACACTGCTGTAGTTATTATATTTTTCAGCTACCATGCTATTCAAATTTCTAAGTTCTGTTTAACAGCAATCAGTGGGGATTTAAAAAATTGAATGGAACAGAGAAACTGGAAAAAAATTACTTCGGATTAGAATCAAAATTTCTTGGAAATCAGACTCCGTTAAGCTTGTTTAGTTTACCAGAAGAAAGAGATAAGACTTGGCTGTGGTGTCTAAGCATGTAAGGGAAACATAGAGAGAAAACTCAACATACAAAGGTGTAGCAATAATTAGTGACTGAAGCCTGAAGCCAAAGTACTTAAAACTGGAAATAAAGTACAAAGGACAGTGACTAACCTTTCAGAAATCACAGCAATTGATGGACAGCAATTGATGTTTAGCTCTTAATAACTTGAATTTTGCCACGGATGCCTTTCTGTGAGAACTGCTATAGTTAAACATAAGTTACTGGTATTAGAGACTGGTAGCTGAAGAAAATAGAAGGCCTCTGTTTAAGGGGAGGTAGTTGATTTTGAGGGACTGTCTATCCTGACACTCTGAACCTTCCAAGAAAAAATTAGGCATTTATAAAGATTTTTTTTTGCCAAACTGAATTGTGTCTCCCCATGTCTTTCTCCTCTTGCTTTTATCTGTACCTTTGCATTAGGCAGTACTCGGCTGATCTCTGCTTAATCACATTCTGCACTTACAAAAATTAAAGAAAGTTTTTCTCCTTAGTAGGGATTCCTTCAAACTGGTAGGAAATGCAGTGCTTTCAACAAAATGGACAAAGAATTTTGCAATATTGGTTTAGAATGACTGAAGTTTCTTTAGCCCATGTCTTTTAGTAGTTACTGCTAGGACAGAGTGTGTTTAGGCTTAAGGTTAAACCAGTCCTGTAGATACATCTGTTTAGCCTTATTGAAGAAGTTCATCAAACAAGTAGAATTTAATTTCTTCAAGGATTTTGCTTTATAGCATGGAAAGTAAAAGTATGAGTATGTATGGCAAAAGGATTGAGAATAAAAAGAGAGCATTTTGTCCACATTTTTTCCTTCTGGCTTTCAAATCAAAGGTGCAAATAAAATGGCCAGATCATTGTCATAATTATCATCTGTATTTGTGGACAGCTGTAATTCATCATGCAGGAAGGCTAGGCCAGGAGGAATTGCATAAGATTCAACAGAGATAGGTGAGAAGTTGTGCTGTGATAATGGTATAATTCCCAAACAGCAAGCAGGCTGTGCTATGATTGGAGGGATGTTGTGCTTAAAAGAAGCTGGGGGGGCTGCCGGATGGCGAACTGAACAATGTGCCCTTGTGTCAATGAAGTCAGACTGATTCTCTGGTATTGGTAGCTGTTGTGTGCTAAGGTGCTGTGTCTTGTTTGTCCCCTGATTTCAAGAGAGATATTTATGAAAAATTGGAGAAGGTCCAGCAGATAGCCACCAGGATGATTTGTATGTTAGAGAAGATGATTAGCATGTCAGAGAACTCAACATTTGGAGAAAAATTCAAGGAAATTGTTTAGATTGGAAAAGACATCTTCAAGGCCAGCTGTTAACCCAGGTCTGTCAAGTTCCACCAGAAATGATGTTCCTAAGTGCCACTTCCAAACATCTTGTAAATCTCTCCAGGGATGATGATTCTACCACTACCCCAGGCAGCTTGTTCAGGTGCTTGACAGCTTTTCCACAGTAGAAATCCTACTAATATCTGATCTAAACCTCCCTCTGTGCACCTTGAGGCCTTTTTCTCGTTATTTGTGAGAAAAGCCCAACCCGCACGCTGTTGTAGACAGCAAGAAGGTCTTCCTGAGCTTTCTTTTCTCCAGGTTAAATATGCCCAGCTCCCTTAGGCAATGTTCATAATACTTGTGCTCCAGACCCTTCACCAGCTTCACTGCGTTCCTGTGTATGTGTTTTAGCACCTCAGTGGAGAGATAGCTTGGAGAGATTTCATCAGTCATCCAGTACATAGAAGATAGTTGTGAAAGAGAAGCTGTTTTCTGCTCAGAAGGATGAATAGTGACAGCAGAAATTTAATCTCAGTATAGGGAAAAGGAAGTCCTGGAGTAAGTTTCTGAAAAGCATGGTGGAATCTCCCTCACTGGAGATAATTAAGGCTCATCTTGGCAGCTCCACAAATGACTTGAGCTAAAGCCTTGTTAAAACCTAGTGAAATAAGGTCCAAGAGAAGGTTGGAGACTAGATAATTTCCCAAGATATTCTCCTGCCTAGACTACTCCATGATGCTGCGGTTACAGCTTTTTGTCAGTCTTGGCTCTGGACAGAGATAGCAAGGTTGTAGATCAGGCAGTAGCAAACTGTGTAAATATTGTGGTTACAATTACTGACAGGTACTCAATGGAGTATTTTTTAAATATAAATATTGGATTTTTAGTTTTTAAAGCTGAACCAATAAAGAAAATAAAACTTACTTGCATTGCTTTTTTATTTTTGTTCTTTTTAATGTTTCATGAAAGAAAAGGTGTACTGATATGGAAGAAAATTAAAAAGGCAAGGTTGATGCAGTCAGAATTAAAATATCAAGCTATATAAATATTGAGCTAAAGGGAATAATGTATTTATATTATTTGCATTATATGTCATACATGTATATATCTGTGTTGTAGTGCTACGTTATCACAGTCTAACAGAAGCAAATATGAGGGCTGCAGGTGTTTCACAGGGCTGTTGGCTTTGCTTGCCAGGTAGTTGAAATTAAGCAGTATTTGGTTCAGCTGGCTGTATAGCGTATGTTGCCTCAGGAAGGGGCAGAGCAAAGACAGTTGAGGTACTCTATTAGTAAAGCTTGCAGAAATCATAAACATTGGAGAAGTAAGTGTTCTACAGGAACACTAGGGAAGAGCTGTATGGCAGATCTCTTGCGGCAGACGTTGCCACAAAGAAGAGGTATGTGGATTTGGGCTTTTTAGTCTGATTCTGAAATAAGATAACTTGATGATGAACTGATGTCTTCAGTAGCCCTGCGTGCTCTTTTCAGTTGTGTATGATTTGATTCTGTATAGTGTCCACCTGTTTTGTATATTTTTGTGTTGTTTGCAGTATTTGTATTAGATGCAGAGTAGTCAGGTGAGGTGGTGATATATATTTGCATCTGCACGTTCCAGAAGATGTGGGAGGAAACAGATATGTTGTAGAAAACTGAATGTGTCTCATAACTCTCTTTAACCTCCTTTTTGTGCACCTCTCAGCACAGAGTCTGAGGCAGAATCACAAATGCCTTGCTGTTTATAAAGATCTGGGCTGCAGATGTGCTCTTTTCAGGAGTCTTCAGTTCATGGCAGACAGTCCTTCGTAAAGTCATGCTGTTACTGAAGAGCAAAGGAGGAGAGGGGAAAAAAGGAATTTTAAAGTACTAGACACATAGGTATATGTCTAGGGTTTTTTAGCAGCTTTTGGTGGTGGCCTGAGCAGAAACCATTTCCCTAGAGTTTTCTGGTTTCTCTCTCTTTCTTTGGTCACACTCTGGAAAATTACTTTGGTGTCTCTTGCAAGAGAAGACTGTATTAATAGTCTTCAAGGTATGCTCTGTCTCCAAATTGTATGGTATATTCTAAGCCCCTGTGATCCTGCCCTGAACCATCATGTATCTGTAATCCCATTGGTCCAAGTGTTATTCTGCGCCCACTTTGAACTCCCCTCTTAAGATGTGCTAGCAAAATCAGACCCTCTCTTAGCCCTTCTCCCCTCTTGGCCCTTCCATCCCCTAGGCTCTCCTCTCCCCCTCCTTCCCCCTCCCTCTTCCTCCCTTCTCCCTCGCAAACCATGCTGTTCCCGGGGATGGGACGCCCAATAAACTCTCACCCTCAGAAGCCGTGTGGAGTCTCCTTGCCTGCCTGCTGCTGCCAGCCAACTCACAGCCTACGCGGCCCTCCGGGGACTCCCCGGGAGCCCCCCCTCCCCTAAACTAACTACAACAGATGTTGGTTCTTTATAAACAATAATTCTTTGGATTTTCTCTCACATCTGCTGTTTGTGAAGGATTCCCTCCAACCTTTTAGAGGAAGGTAATGGTGAAGGCATCTTGAAATTAATATGAGTGTACATTCATCTCAGGTGGTGCTATTGGGAAAGTAAAGAAGGTTCTTTGAATTTCTTAAAGCAGGAATCCAGGCTTAATTTCCTCCCTGGGAAATGAGAAACACACAAAAAGAAGTTTTCTGCAAACACTTCTACCTTTCAGGCAGTGGGTACAAGTACCCGCAAATACCTGCAAATTTCTTCTCTGAATAGGATTCTCTGGGCAGCATTCCCCTACCTTCACTGGAGGGTCACTTTTTCTGTCCCCAGAGTTGATGGCCTGATTCATTAGATAACTGTCTGTTTATCTCAAGAGATGTAGGGTCCTGTACACATAATTATTGATAGTTTGTATATTTAAGAAAGTACTGTATTGTGGTGTTGTGGATTAGCCACAGTAGGTGGGCAAGTCCTTCCTCTGACTACTCCTTCAGTCTCCAAACAATCGATGGGGCAAAGAACTCGAAGGGTAAAAGTGAGAAAATTCATAGATTGAGATAAAGACAGTTTTATAGGAGAAGTAAAAGCTGTGCACACCAACAAAGCAAAACAAGGAATTACAATACTCAGCTGTCCTCAGGAAAGCACAGTTTAATTGTGTGTAATGGCAACTTGGGAAGACAAACACCATCGTTCCAGACATTCCCTATTCTTTTCCAAGTTTTTATTGCTGAGTGTGTCATCATGTGGTTAGTTGACAGTCCTGGCTGTGTGCCCTCCCAGGTTCTTGTGCGCCCCTGCCTGCCTGCCTGCCTGCTGTCAGGGCAGCACATGGATGCAGGGGAAGCCCTTGACACTGTGTGAGAACTGCTCAGGAGTGTTAGTGATGCTGCTTTCAGCACAAATCCAAACCCTACAAGCTACTACAAAGAAAACTGACTCTCCCAGGGAAAACCAGAACAAGTACTCAAAGCTGTTGCTGCTGCAGATGATAGTTTTGATCTTTGTGTTTGGTTGATACACCATTATATTGTCAATATCACAGAGGATATGTTGAGGTTGTCCTGCCTCTTTCTCTTTTCACCATTTTGACATGGTTTTTTGGTTGTGTTAATATGGATATGCTTATGAAGGTAATTTTCAGCATTTCAAGGAAGTTAAACCAAAATCATTAAAATCTCAATGTATGGAGTTGGGTTGACTCTGCTTGGTGTAATGAGTTGCTGACGCATCCTGTTAATGCACATAGCTCCTAGTCATCTGTTGTTTGAACTTAAAGGGGTAAATAAAACTGGAAGGTGGTTGCTGTGCTACTGTATCAAACTTCAGAGCAGACTGCAGTCATGTATGTTATCAGCAAGTTCTACCACCATGTGGTAGCATACACAGATCTACTGAGATTCAGGACTTTAGGATCGTTGCCAGTTTCTTTGTATTCTAAGTAGTTACATCTGCCCTTCTAGCGTTTGTTAATCCCGTCCTGTGCATCTTTTCTCTGCCTTTTGCAGTGGTGTAGTGCATGCTCTGGACAGCTAGGTAAATTTTCTTGAAATTCTGCTAAGTCTTGGTAAGTCTGTGTTAAATGCATGAGAAATTTTAACTTTAATTTAAAGTTAAATTTAAATTTTAACTGCCATTTTAACTTCAGCAGAGCGAGAGAGGCTTCAAGGATATTTAATGGCAATAAGCACATACTACTAAGCGGGTTCTCTGATCCTAAATTTCTGATCTCTAACATAGAAATGCTGTCTTTAATATGGAGATGCTGTAGCTGCTCATTAACATCATCAAAACTGAGTATAAGATGCTGTCTCTGAACCTTCTTATACTAGAGGCAGACATTTTCAAAACCGTTCAGTTTGAAGCAGACTGGAAATAATAGCCTTTCAGAGCTGAAGTTGGGTAAACCAATAAGCACTTAAAAATACGGTCTTTTAAGTGAGGAAAAGTGAAGTACAGCCTTAATTGATGCAGTTGTTACTGGTGCAATCTGTAGTGCCCTAAAAGTGGGAAAAGATGAAATCTAATTAGAGAGAATATATTGCTAAGATAAGTTATTGGATTTTTTTTGCTTTATTGAGCCAATACTGATGAGGGACTCGAGGCAAACTGTCACCCAGTCATCTCTTTGAAGAAAAACTGGGTCTTAATCAGTCATCAGCCACATTATGCAGATCTGACCAACACTTGTTCTTAGCTTGCTTGGGATGTCAGTTTACAAAGAGTAGGACTCTCATTCTATTATATTTTAATAAAAATATATAATTAAGGAGTGCAGTATAAAGAAGTGTTCTGGTAACTCCTCCTCATATTGTGTCCAGCTAAGTCTGAAGGACTTGTGCTGTTTGAAGATGCATGTGTGTTTTCTTCTTATTTCTGTCTTGTTAATACTGCAGTAATCTATAACCTTTATTTGGAGTATTTGTAATAATGACTTAGCTTCAGGTATTGCTAATTTAGCAAAATCACATACTGTGGTTTTTGTCACACTTCTGTCTGCATTTGCACAATGAAGAATATTTTAATTATGTTGAAACCTGTGTATGTGTGCCATGTGTATGGATATAATGTGGTGTCATATGGTGTTAGTTTGATTTTAAAAATATGACTGTTATGCCATCAAAAGCTCTGTAGTCCAAACATCCAATACCACTTTACGGCCAAGAACATGAAATACATGTATGTTCTCTTATGTGTGCGTTTTTTAAAAATTAATTTATTGACTATTTGTTTCTGAGTCTACTAGTTTCTGTAATTACGTAAGCAGGCATATAATGAAAATGCAGCCTCATTGGCTCACGTGAAACCATGAAACCAGAATATTTCTGTGTCAAATTAGTTTTAAGTGTTGCTGGGGATGGAGTTAGAGGCACAGGATATGTATAAGATACTTTGTATCAGAATACCTACATTTTCATGCAAGTAAATATACATAAACTTATCTGCTGTAACTTTTTCTTCAGGTGAAATAGTAGCTTGTGCTTTAGGAACTATGCTTGCTGTGTGTATCTAGTTAAAAAAACCACAGAGGTGTTTTCAAAAGACTCATCCAAGTAATTGTATGAATAACATGTTTAAGCATAACAGTGCAATAACACATTTAAAGTCTGTATTTATTACAAGAAACTTGGAGGCATTAGGAACTATGTGAAGTCATCAATATATGCAGTTGAAGATCTGGGATTTGGAATTAATACCTAGAATAAACTGCAGTTTGAAATTAGTGGCTAGAATAAACTACAGTTCCTGCTTTTCCTCTGTGAAACCACTCAGAATTTCATAATTTTCCAGTGTTTGTTTTTGTATCATCAGTAGTGGATTTGGCACCTCTCTGTCAAAGAACAGAGATCCAACTCTCTCAAGTAATTTCTTCTCTTAGTTAATTAAACAAGTATCAGTGAGGGATTCAAAAAAATCCTGTATTCAAAGAAACAATGCATAACGTACTGTGTACTTGTTCCATCCTCATTATGATATCAAATCCTGCCTCCAGTGGCTGCTGAAACAATTTTTTACTTTGTCAAAAATAATTGTAAATTCTCTCTCTCAAAGCTAAATTCAGATTTATTTATTTTGTGCTTTTAGCTTTGCAGTTGAACTGTTACCTACTCAGGGGCAGGGTTTTCATCTAATAAAGGAAGAACAATGGTATCTATGACAGAGACAAGAATGGCAAAGATTCCTCGTCTCTGCATTGATTTATCTGATCAGGGGACGGGGTCTCATTTTCCAAGGTAAATCTGTTCAGATAGATTTTATGTTTCTTCCCTTGGCTAAGAACAAATATTTGAGGACCTGTATGTATTTTGTTAAGTGCATTAATTTACTTGTACCAAATTATGAATTTTCAAATGTTGTATAGGGAGAACCACTCAATTTCATATGGCTAGAGTAATTTTAATCTGGGCTATTACAAAACACTATCATTGTCATTTTTTAGCACTTTGAATGATTTTAACAGAAATTACTTTCTTTTCTATATGCTTTACTAGAATATGCTGGAATTTATTAGAATATACTGCTATGTAGAATATAGTGCTGCAAATGTACAAACAAGTTGGACAAGATTTTGTATTTGGTAGTCTTTTTTCAATGGACTGCTTGGAAGCATATGAGGAAAATATTTAATACCATCCATGTGTGGGAATCAACATTTGAATCACGAATATTTACATAATAATAATGATTAATGTTTACATTGACAACATTATAGGCTAGAAAATGCACAAAAAAATCTCAGTGGTTTTGCTGCTATTTTTGTAATTGCTTTTGTTATGAGTGGTGACTAAAAGGTTAGACAAAAGATGCACATTTTAACTGAAACATGTCATAATTTATGAAGTACACAGTATAAACAGACTTTTCCTTTCCAACTCCTTTGAAGTTGTGTCATTAAAGGACTCTTGTAGAGTGTGTTGCTGTTTCCCATCAGCTTTGTCTGAACAGCCTTTACCAAAGGAAGGTGTCAAAGTCTGCCATAGTTACAACTCGTAAAATCGATTATTGGACTTCCTAGACCCCCAGGTTTAAAAGACCAAATCACAACAATCCTTCAAACCCTCTCCTTAGTTAATAATTAACACCCCCTTAAATTGCTGTATTACTCCTTTAATAGACAAGAAAATGTTTAATAGGTTTTCTCTGTGTAGAATAGAAAAGTAGTCTTTATTATGCTAAATTTATTTTTTTTTCTGCTGTCTATAGAATGAACTACTGTTACTTAATAATTTTGGGGTTCTTTCTTGCAGGTCTAAGTGTTAGGGAGCCAGTAGTACAGTTGGCAAATCCTGTTACTGTTTTGACAAGTTACAATAGAGTTCATACAAGCTCATCAATGATAAAGTACATGAGGGAGAAGAATAAAACAAGTTGGTTATGACTGACAGATAAAACAAAGAACCAAAAAAAGATTAAGGGAATAAGAATTCAATGCACTGAAGTCTTTTTATTGAGAAGGAAAAAGCAGTTGTGATTTGGTAGTTCACTCCCTTGGTGTCAGACTCAAAATGAAAGAGTTTGTGCATTTGAATGTCTGGTTTGCCTTCTGTGCAGAAGGAGAAATTTGGAAATAGATTTTGTATGTAAAGTCTTGTCTTGAATACACTGAGATTTGTTCTGTAGCTGGACAAATGTAGCTTTATATTTTAATACATTTACAATACAAATACAGTTCAATACCAGTAATGTATTGTGGAAATCATAGTGGCTTAAAATTGTGTGCTTCATGGACCTTTATTAAACCAAAACTATGTAGTATAGTAATGACAACAAAGTGGAGTTAATCGAGGAAGAAAATCCATAAAAATTGTGGAAGTTCTGTTGATTGTCTTTTGTTTTTCTTGTATCTTCTGTTTTGGATTTGCAGGTGTTGCGCTTCTGTAAAAGGCTTACTGTTTACTGATGCTACGTTAGAATCATGAAAGAAGTAGTTTTGATTAGGTAGAAGTATTTTAGGATTAAGGAGAGGTATTTTCATTCTTGTGAACTTGAATCTTTAACCAAACTTGGTCAGACTTTGAGCTTATAATAATCAGATTTTTTTTTTTTTTGGTGGTGTAAACAGTAGCAGACAAGAGCTGTTGAAGGAGAAGTCAGTAAATTCATTAATTTCCAACTCTTGTTTTTCAGATCGTCCTTTGAATATTAATCTACATTTGCCTCAGTATTTCAAAGTTTGTTCATAATTTGGGTAAACGATGGCTCAGCTCCAGCAAGGAGGTCCAGATGAAAAAGAGAAGACCACTGCATTAAAGGGTATGAGTCTTTTTTGCCTTTTCTTTTACATATATTGACATTTCAGAAATTATTGTTTAGGAAAGGAAAATAATATGGTATAGTTATGAGTTAGAGCTTGGGAATTACAATACTAAAAGAGACTCTTAGTCCACCTGTGCTAATGCTTATGGTGTGTCCATTTATCAGTATTTTCATAAGATGGTATAAAACATAATGATATATGGTAAGGAGCAACAGAATAAACTATTCATAGTTTAAAATTTTCATAATTGTTCTTTTAGATATTGACTGGCTTTTCTGTTCTTAGTTTTCAGAAGGTTTGATTTAATTTGTGTGATGCTTTTGTTTTATAGTTATGCAACCATATTACAGCTTTTAAAAATCTCTTGGACTAGAATGCTAAAAGGGAAGAGGCTTTCAGGACATTGATATCCATATTGGTTTTGTAAAATTTCCTTTGTATGTTTTAAAAAATACACAGAGCTAAATGACTTAGGGGTAAAAATAATTTACATAAATGGCATGTTTTGATAGTGGCTTTCACTTTGGAAGTATATGAAGCTGGTTAGATCTACAAGTTAGTTAACCAAACATTGATTTGAAATGCTTGCATTGCACAGTTGTATTCTAAATTGTCTTTCAAAGGAGAAAAAATAACATAGCTTGCCACTCGAGTACATCCTGGATTTCTATCAAAGCATTATTAGAAAGCAGTGTTCCATTACATGTGATGATAGATGGTGTTTCTTCAGTTGCTGCTGAGTTTTTGTGAAGTATTTGGTGAAAACCTGTGTAGTGTTTTTATAAGACTTTGTGCCAATTCTGTCCATTTAGTATCTTTTGAGAAAGCTATAGTTCAGATTTGGAAGTAAAACTCCCAATTTTATACATGGCATTAATTTGATTATCTTCAAGGATTAGTGTTAATGATGTGATCGAGTGATTTTCCATTTAGCTAGAGAAGGTCTCCTGCAGATCACTTAGTTTTCAGTTCTGTTGAACTATCTCAAATTGAGTTGGAAAGTCCAAGACCTTAGGTAAGAATGGTAGATCAGATTTGGAAAGAATCCCAAAGTTGTAAGACATTTTAGATAAATTTAACTTGAAAAGTTGCACAAGAAGAAAGTGAACGTGTCAGTGGTTTCAACTCAGGTGCAGTTTTCCTTAGTGGCTGATGAAAGCTGTAAATCATGACAAGCTGTAGATAGTGTGAATAAGTATAATATACTTTGTATTCTATGGTCCTTGATACTCAGGAGACTGGTTTTTTTTTTTTGTTGTTGTTGTATAGTAAGTGACACTTCTGTGTAAATACATCTCAAAATAGATCATGGTAAGATGGTATGGAAATTCAAGTGAAACTAAATTCCAGGGATGCAGTGTGACCGGAGTCTCTTCACCAAGGAGAGAAAGATGTGCTAAAGACTGTTGCTGCCTTGATATTTGTCAATGTACAAAGGAAGAAAGGACACATTTTTTACATCCTGTTGTGGGAGTCTTCTTTGACAAAATTATTTTCTTTTTCTATATCATTTCGTTGAGAACCAAAGGAGCTTCTGCAGAACTTCCAAATGACAGTGCACAAGAACAATCACATAATTTTTTGCATGAATTGAATTTCATGGGACTTGCTGTTAAACAGATGTGATGTAAAAATGAGCTGTGGCTGAGAAAGACAGATTTAGAATCATCCAATCAGTATGTGGTGTTATATAGACATTTAGATACCACAGAGATACTGAGAAGCCATAGTACTTGTTGGAAAGATGCTGAATTTCAGCAACCATACCAGATGGCTTTTGGTCCTCCAGCTTTGCCCAGCGGAATCACTCAGAGTTGGCAACAATCTGGAATAAATGTAAATGCTGGAATAAATGTATAGTGAACTTGAAGAGTTGTAGAAGTGCAGGTCAAGGAACTCTCAAGAATGTTGAAGATAATTTTCAGTACATTTTAAACAGCAGAAATTTCAAAGTGTTGAATGTGTCAGTCCTAACCTTAGGTAATGTGGGTAGCCTACTGGCAACATGACCAAGCATATTACAGAATATAAACATAATTGTTTAAGTACTACAAAGATGGAAGCATAGTTAATGCCAAATGAAACTTAAAGAAAATTAGTATTTTCAGACTTTTTTTTTTTTTGAGCTACAGTACTGGATAATAATAAAGGTAAAAATCCATATACTTAGAACACTTAATGTATTTTCTTGGTAACACACAGTATCTTGATTTATTAAATAATTATAGTTCAAAGTCAGTTTAGCACTGCTGAACAGACTGTTTGTGTGGTCTTCAATTTCATCTAACAAAGAAGTAGGAAAATGTATTTTGGTGAAATCCTGCTGAATTATTTCTTGATTTTTTTTAATTAATAATCAGAAAATGTGTTAGAAGCGTAGCGCACTGCATTGTGTGGAGATGAGGAGAGGAGAGATCATTGTACCCTATTACCTGTGTATGCAGTAATTGGTAGTTAAATGCAGATGTAAAGATGTCCCCATAAGTTTGCCTCTGGTTAAATGTAAATCCTTAAATGTAGGGTAAAGAATGTAGATTATGCTAATTTTAGTGTACATGCACTAGTGACTGTATGTAGGCTGTATATAGGCTGTAGCCTACATACACAGAAAAGGATGTGTATGCCATGGCTTGCTATAAAGTGGATGGGAGTTTCTCTACCTTGAGAGCTATTAATGGGGGTGGTTGAGAGGAGGATTCAGGCCTAACAGTCTGGGTATCAAAGGAGGGGCTGACGGCTGGTGTGTTCACACATCTGGTAAATGCCAGTGAGATGATGTGCTCAGATAATCTGAACTCCTCAAGAAGGCAATCAAGACACTATCAATCATTTGAAACTGAAGCTAGAGAACTTTATGTTGAAACCATGGTGCGTACCTCAGAGACTTATTTTCTAACACTGAGGTAATGAATCATTGAAACAAATTGCTGTGTCTTTGGTGACTTCCCTTTCTCTGGACATTTTTAGATTAATATGGAAATAAATAGGTACGTAAATAAATAAGTAAATAAATGAGTATGTATACAGGCAAAAACGTCCAGCTTTTGAAATCTGAACAAGATTTCCCATAACAGTGTCCTGTGTTTAGTAATACTGGGATATTCTTCTGCCTGTAAGATCTACAAATATTAGCAGACACATTTTTTTAGTGTTACAAAGGAAATAAAAGAGACAGCATGCATTATGTATTTTTTTCTTTTACTTTTTTAGATTTATTGTCTAGAATAGACTTGGATGAACTAATGAAAAAAGATGAGCCACCACTTGAATTTCCTGATACTTTGGAAGGATTTGAGTACATTTTTAATGAAAGTAAGTTATATGTGCTTTGTAAAGACCATATGTAGAATAATGTTGAGCGGTTATCAGAAGTTGAATTATACCTTATAAGTCCCTATTAAAATTTCACACTTTCCTGTTAGGATTGAAATTTTAAACTTTAGTGTTGATAGACTTGTAAATCTAAGACCTGTTTTTTATTTCATACAATCATCACAAAAATCCCTCATTTCATACAATGTTGTGGAGTTGTATTGGGCCTATTTTATGACTTCCTGTTTTCTTTTGTAAAAGTGTTGATACAAAATTCTGAAAGTAATTTCTGTAGCATTTAAAATTCGATTTAAAGATTGGTCATTCATTTAAGGAATGTTTTATTTCCTGATTAATTTTTATGGCTACAGAAGAAGTTGTTTTTCAGATGGTAATTTGTCCCAGCTATGCCATTAATACCAACAGGAAAACACCTATGTGTGTTGATAGAAGAATAAGCAATGTGATAGACTGTCTCTTCTGGTGTGGAACATAATTTTGCATTGCAGCCAAGTGTGTGATGCCTGCAAGCAAGTACTTCCAGCTAGCTCAGTCTCTGTGTTAAATGACTTAGTATTTATAATTTCCAGTGCTTGCATTTTAAAATGCAGGTAAGAGATGAGCCTCTGAGCTAACGTAATACCAGACTGCAGGAAGTGACTCTTTCAAGACTGTTTAAAACCTGTAGAACAAATGGGAATGTTTACGATTTTACTTCTTTGCAGTGCCTGCTCTGTGAACAGAGGAACTTTAGTTTCTAAATCTGCCTGTTTTGCATCTTCCACTTTTAAAGGGAAAAAAGAAAAGAGCTTTCCTTTAAATGATAGTCATTTATGCAACACTTAGCTTTTTAATACCCTGATGGCTTTCACAGGTAGGTACTTAGAGACTAAAAGTGTCATGAAAGTGATGCTCTTTCTTTGATGGAAGGAGTTCAGCTCTGTCACTTTTCAGCTCCTTATTTTTAGATCTGCACAGCGTCTACTGTCTTCCTTACTGACTTCAGAGTTAATAGTTCATATGTGGCTGATAAAAAGGGCTGAAATTTGAATTTTGGGGAATGAATTATGTTACTGAATATTCCATTACTAAACCTCACAGCCTGAGTGATTTCTTTAGAATGGAGGAAAACCTATTACATATGCTAAGGGTCAGCAAAGCAAAAAAGTCACCATTTTGCTTTTGTACATTTAATTCAAATGTTTAGTCGTGTATTTTTGTGTCTTAATCTTACTTCTTTTTATGGTGGAAAAGTACAGAAGTTTGTTAGATTATTTAAATCTGAATAAGGCAGGGGTTCCACAAAGTCAGAGGAATATCAGCAGATATTTGTTACTTGTGGTGAGAGCCAGTTCATGTGCTGTTGAATGGCATATTTGAAGAGTATGTATCTGAGAAGGAGCAGCTGAAAGTAAAGGTAATATGAAAAATGTGAGAAGGAGGATGCTTGAACCCAACATTGGGATAGGAAACTGGAGAACTACTTCCATAGTATCTAGTACATGAGGTAAGGCAGGTCTAGAAAAAAAGTTAAATGAGCAGATAAGCATAACTATTATAGACACCAGATCTTAAATATTTTATTTAGAGCATCAGGAAATAAAGTTTAAAAGTTCTGTAAATACATCAACCAAGCGTTTTTTTTCTATTCAAGAGGAAACATTACAGAGAAACCTTTGTTTCAGCATTCAAAGTTTACTTGCACATATGACTGTTTTTAGTGTTTCACTTATATACTGCAGTTTTCTAATGCTCTGAGATCATCACTTGTGTTTTTTCTGATAGGCTGAAACATTGTTGGTAAAATATTTGTTCTTGTAGTTTGCTTTCTACTGGTTGCTATTTTATTATTATCATTGTTTTAACACAGCCTGTGTGTTCACAAGTGGTCGGATTTGCTGTTAACTTTGGCTATAAACAAGGCCAACTACAGGAAGTTAAGATGAGAGCAAAAGTAGCATGTGGTTTTGCTCTAAACAAGCATTCTGCTTTATTCTACTGTTGTCATCTCAGTGTACCCTAAATCTAGGAGGTCTTCCTTGATTTCATCTTGGAGTTAAGATATTTTTCCTAACTGTGGACATGGTTCTTTTCTGATTGGCATAGAAAGTTGTTAGGCTTGAAGAAAAATCTTTCCCTTACTTCCAGCTTCCAGCCCCTTATGTATTTGCATTTCTTTACAATGCAGTTAGTTTTGAAGTAGAGGATTTGTAGCTACAATTCAATCACCTGCAGATCAAATATTAACTGCTAATGTTTACATTTCACTGTTAATTCATAGCAGTTGAGACGTAAATATGTTTTGTGAAGTACTCTGGCATTTGATATCTGTGTGCAGTTTCGCTGTCATAATTTCTGTTTAGCTTAATCTAGCGGTATATATGATAAAATGCAAGTGCAATTTTTTATGCTACATTTTTTTTCTGTTAAAAAACCTATAGCCAAAAATGAGGAGGAATTCATAATAGCTTGATTTTTAGATATAGACGTATGTTTAAATTTTTAGCAATTGAGTGTGTCTTACTTTTAATGAAGAAGGACATTAACTGTAATGATTTTGTTTCTTTTACAGAAGGGCAATTAAGACACATTAAAACTGGGGAGCCATTTGTTTTTAATTATCGTGAAGATTTGCATAGGTGGAACCAAAAGCGCTATGAAGCCCTTGGAGAGGTACATAATTTGTGTGTGTGCATGCATGTATATGTATCTCTGTGTGTAGCATTTAAATATATGGACACATTTAATATGTGTGTGTATGTTTGTGTATATGTGTACATATACATATATGTGGATGTATATATGTGTGTATGTGTTCATGTGCTATGGGTTTTGTTCTACCTGTTTCTCTGTAGAAGTGATATTTTTGCATACATTAATAAAATTTTAGTGTGGTTCCAGTCATTTAATAGAAAGTATTTCAGGATTTACTGCATATTAATGCTCTAACAGTAATTTCTATTGTTTGCTGTATAGCTTAGGGTGTGATTTAGGTTACTGTTTGACTTTAGTATATCTTCATAATAGAATATAATCTACCTACATAAGTCAGAATATTATACAGTGCAGTATTTTTTTTAACCTTAGTCACTTCATGGATTACAAAGCTGTGACAATTTTCTTTTTGGCTGAAGATAAATGCATTGGTTGATTTTTTCATGTTACCAGGAGATAACAGAAAACACTAAATAAAACAGAAATCTGAAGAATGAATTGGTTATCTGTTAGTGTATTACATATTTGGATGCTATTGGTACTTCGTAGGTGGTTCTGCCCCCCATAGCTACCTGCTCACTCCTCACTGTGGAACAGGGGAGAGAATCAGAAGGGTAGAAGTGAAAAATTCACAGGCTGAGTTACAGTTTAATAGGTAAAGTAAAAGCTGTGCACACAAGCTGTGCACACAATAAGAAATCAATTCACTTTACATCAGCAGGCAGATGTATAGCCATCTGCAGCAAATCAGGGCCTGTTCGTGCATAATGGTGCCTTAGGAAGAAAAGTGCCTTATCCATACAATCCCGGAATGGGTTTGGGTTGAAAGGGACCTTAAATATCATCTAGTTCCCATAGGCAGGGACACCTTCTACTACGTGAGGTTACTTGAAGCCCTGACCTTGAAGGCTGATAGGGATGGGGCATCCCCACCTTCTCTGGGCAAAGTCTTCCAGTGCCTCACCACCCTCACAGTCAAGAATTTCTTCCTAACATCAAACCTGCTTTTGCTAGGTTTGAAGCTATTGCCCTTTGTCCTATCACTCCATGTTCTTGTCAGTAGTCCCTCTCCAGCTCTCTTGTAGCCCCTTTACTGGAAGCTGCTGTAATGTCTCCCTGGAAATGTCTATTCTCTGGATTGAGCAACCCAAACTCACTCAGCCTGTGCTCATAGGAGAGGTGCACCAGCCCTCTGGGGGTGCTCTGTGCTTGCTTGCTCAGCCGCTGTTTCATTTGTGTGTCAGCCTGGATTCGCTGCTGGAGCTGCTCAGCTGTTTGTCCTGCCAGAGCTTTGTTACCAGGAATTTATGAAGCTTGCTTTTTACCTTCTCCTCTTCATTCCTGCAAAGAACTGTGGCAGTGAGTAGAAAGTGAATGGGACTATTGCAGTTGCTTCTCACATCTTTTCACTTTGTGTACTTTTCTAAAAAAAGGGATAGTGCTGTGTCTTGATACACATTTCTTCTGAGAGGAAATACTGTTGCATGGCCTGTATGTATGGATGTTTGTGTGTGTCTACATTGTTCAAATATTCCCATTTTCCAAATAAGTGAGTTGGACAGGACATGACTAAAGATCAGCATGGGCCTCCTGTGCCACCACACTTTCCTGTGCATATTTGGAAATACACAGCAAATTTCACATTCTGTGCATCTGAAAAATGTGTGTAAATATCTTCAACACACAGGTATGAAAAACTTTTTGTGATTTTTTGGTGTACTTGTTCTGGGACCAGGGATCTTATATCTGTGATCTGTCTTGTGTGTTTTGCCTTAGTTATAGTCATTCTCCATGTTCCAGTTTGAATGATCTTTGAAAATTCACTTTGTTTATATTGGTAGATAAAGGACAAGGAAGGCTTAAGGTCAGGTATCTGACAGAGAATTGTTTTAAGTTGTCTGTTTTGTTTTTTTAGAGAAAAAAAAAAAACAACCTCATTTGTGTTTCAGTTTTTTTCTATTAGGTGCTCGGTACACATAATTGTTCCCACAAGCCCCAAATTTATAGATGTTCCATTGTCTGCTTTTGATGTAGTTATTTGGGAACACAGGAGATGCTGATCCTTGGCATTTATTCACATAACTAAAATCTCGTTTTTTGTCCTAAATTAGTGAGTCACTGATGCAAACATGGAATAATACTGGAGTGGTATATCATCCTCTGATAATCTGTTTTGTAGTCTAAGGTAAAGATGTGTTTAGCAAACTGTGGTAGCTTAAGAAGCAGTCACTCAAATGATATGTAAAATGATGTAGTAAAATCTGGCCTTAGGCCTTTGCTTTGAAACATTATCCTTTGGTTGTAGGAGTTCTTTAATGTGCATTTAGGATTCAGTTATGTAGCTTGTCATCCAGTGAGATGATGAAGTAGCTATATTTGTATCACTGAACAAAATTGTTTTATGTGTTCGGTGTTTCCATTGTTAGCTCAGTCATTGCTTGCTGGTTTTCTGATTTTTAAAGGATATATACATCCTGAACAAAACCACTTTTTTACTGTGCATATACATATATATATATTAAAACCAGTAATATATATATGTGTATGTATGTATGTTGTGGGGTGTTTTTAATGTGTTTTACTGATTTTAAGAGGTGAGTGTACTCCCTGGCCTTATAGTACCAGCATCATTCTCCTTTTCTTGGAGCATTAATTTCAGTTTGGTTCTCCATGGGGTTTTTTTTTGCTAATAAAAGTCATGAAGATACTGTCTGTGATGTTCTGCCATTTTTCTGATTGTGTGGAAATGGGTTCTTCAAAAATCAAAGTGGTTTGCCTACATCTCCTCTCCTTACATCTTTTTATTGTTCATTCACTGATCAGTTATTTCAGGCACACAATTTTTTTCTGCAGCTTTTTGATATGTGTTGTTAATAGATAATTTAGTGAACTGTTAATAATTTTGTGATTCTGGTTCAGTCGTTGCTATTTTGTAGAGAGCATCTCTATTTGCTTTTTAAAAATTAAAATGGCAGCAGAAGTGCATAGAACATAGTGTTGCAGCTGCTTTGAACTGATGATTAATCCATGTGGCAAATTTTAAGTATGATTGAGAAAAATTTTGACAACAGCTTAATTGTTGCAGACTTTAAGTGACTTTCTACTTTTATACTCATGTAGTATCCAGAGTATCCCTAGCATCAGAAGGTGGTTATTTTCTGTTGCTTTGCATGTATCTTACAGCCTAAAGGCAGTTATAATTTGTTGATTACTTGGACGCCATTGAACACTGGCATTAAAATTTTTGAGAGTGCCTTCACTGATGAAGATACTTTTACCTGTACTGACAGCTTACTTTTCTACCAATGTCTTGGAAAAGCCAAAGAGGATTTGTAAATATGTAGATTATAATGTGGACCATGACATAAATATCTCTGCTGTGATCCTATTCAAGTTAATGCCATGTCTTGTAATTGCAACCTTTCTGACTGCAAAAGTCTGTAGGCAGGTAGGAAAATAATTAAGATGGTTTTTTGCAGTCACCATTGTATAATGTTTTGTATTTATGTAGAACAGATATGTAAAGCAAAGAAATTGAACATTTAAAGCAGAAATTCCTGGTGTCATGTGTGATAAGATAACAGTTAATTTTATGTCATCAGAGAAGTCTTATGCCACTAGAAAAACTGCTTTAAAGTATGTTCACAAGTGTTAGATCCAGCTTATCACAAAGTAGATTGCCATCAAGGTTAATATTTGAGTAGTATGTGTGGCATAACTATGTAAAATTATGACCTTGACAACCCATAATTCAGATGGCTAAGAGTAAAATTGGATTTTTATTTCCAGATCTCCTTTAAGTTAAAGAACAGCTTGGTCTCAACATGATTTAAAAAATAAGCGTTCACCTGCTACTAATTTCCTCCTTGGTTGCAAAGATCATTATATGTTTTGATGACTGAGAGGCTATTTACATAGCACAAATGAAAGCATAGAGCAGCAGAAGAGGACATGTAAGTTAATGAAGAAGGAAGCATTAAGTAGTCTGCATTTGAAAGGGTAGCTTCTTGTATGAATAACCCAAAATCTGATGATAGGCTGCACGTGCACCTGATAGTACTTAAGGTCCAATCTTGCAGCCAAAGCTCATGTGAATAAGCTCAATAGGTCTGATCTTGTGAATAAGGGCTGCAGGATCAAGTTTCAAATAAAATGTGCAGATTATTAGTAGAAATCCTTGCACTCTTAGTTTCAGTTTCTTTGCAGTTTATCACTGAACATTCCAATTTTTTCTCTGGCTAGCAATGCTTTAGTATAATATAAAGTACATGCTTCACAATATGGATCAAGGAAAATTGCTTGTGTACCTAGATTTCTTAAAATTTCTTACAGATTTCTTATTTGCTGTTGGTTATTTAGTGTTTAGAAAAACTCTTAATGAGTCAACAAAATAAATTTATAGTGATGTAACATATTGTTGGATTCCTGAACATTTGCCTTTATGGAATGCCTGCTTGGCTTGGGCTATTGAAGGGGTTTTTCTGTTCAGATATGAGATACCAAATACTTAACAGGTGGAGCATGTGTGAATTGATTTTTTTCAGTGTCTTGTATTACAGCCAAATAAGGGTGAACTTCCATGGAGATAGCAAAAAGGCTCACTAAAACTCCTGTTTCACAGGGAGAGTGAAAGCATCTAATTCAAATATCTCCCGTCCTTATTTTTGAAAATGGTTAATTTCTGTTTTGTGTCATCTCCTTTGATAGTGCTGTTTCTCTGCAGGTTATGCCCAATTTTGGTGGTTTAGGAGTGGTACTCTCCAGTTCAGTGGTTCCACTGAGACGCTCCAAACTGTGTGCTGTTCCCTTCCTTCCCCCTCTCTCTCTTCCTCTGTGATAGAATGGAGGGAGTTGGGAGCCAAAAAAGTAAATATGATGGGTTGACATAAAAACAATTTGCTGGAAAGAGCAGTGAGATAAGAAAACTAGCAGAAACAGCAAAAATATTAATAGCAAGAGTGTACAAAAGCAAAAGAGTGATTTCCATACAGAGGGCTCACTATGGAGGTCTGATCCATGCAGCCAGGCTCCCTTGTTCCAGAAGTGATCCCTTCCCTGTTAATGGAAAATAACAGGGAGGTAGAGAATAACCTCTGGGTACTAGCGATGCTCCTGCTCTGGCTGCTCTGGAAATGAACCCTGTCCTGGCCAGAATCAGGGCCCCCATCTACTAATGATAATTGCAGAATGCTTTTTGCTTTAGGAGAATTTTACAGTGGAGTCAATGTTGCAAAAAATATTTTGAATTGCACCTCTCCTTGAGGTACACATCACATTTCCCCATCCATCTGTATTACCCATGAAATGCACTCAGGTCCTTCAACAAAAATAATTCCCCTGTTGGCTTTGCCTTTGTTGGAGGCCGACTAATCCAAACTGTCACCCCTAACAGATTCCTCATGTGCAAAAAGGTAACTCTGTCCCTTCTGTGGTGCATGGGGGTTTTGATTGGGCAGGGCCAGCTAGACTGGAGCCTGTAGTGTTAACTAACCAGGTAGTCTTCAAATAAATGTAGATCCCAGTGCTTGAAGTTTCCACCACCCATTGCTTTTAATATGGTTTCAATAGTTGATTGTATCATTCCGCTTTCCCAGAGGCTGGTGCATGACAGGGAATATGATACCCACTCAATACCGTGCTCTCTGGCCATGAGGTCTATGACACTATTTTTGAAATCAGTCCCATTGTAGTAATGCCTTTTCCTCAGCTTAAAAAATTGAGAGCCAGACACAGTTAAGGGATAAGAGATTTTTTCCTCGGTACTTTAATAAGAATGCTGTGGTGCACCATTTCATCAAGGTGGGATGTGCCTCAAAGCACACACACGATAGATCACGTATGCAATTTATAGATCTTACAAATTAGCATATCTAACAAAGATGCACCAATGGGAGGCCTGGATGAATGGCATGATATTCCCCCATTCTAGGAATTCCCCCCTGGATAGGCCAAATTTTTAGTTGACAGGATATGTTTTAGAGAAGACCTTAGTTTCCCAAGACAGCATGGGGTTTTTCCAGCCTCCTACTATGAGGCTTTTAGGATGTTTGGTTTCCTGGCCTAACAAAGTACTAGGGCTATGCTAAGTTATCAGACATAGGGAATTATAAGTATGCATGCTAAAAATACTGAAGGTACATGAAAGTAACATAAAAGAAAAGGCAAAAAATCATCTTCACATCAGTAAAATTCCATTTTTTCTGGGGTGCCATGTTGCCACAGGAGTTGCGTTTTGAGGCCCAAGCTGGTGTTCCAGGCAGTGGTGTGAGGCACAGGGTTAGTGTGAGGGCAGTGTAATTAATTAACCTGCCAAACCTTCCACTATTTGTATTTTGACCATCATCCACCACACCACAGGGGCTGTGCCTGTTTGGCCTGCTTGATCAGTGCATGTTTCACAGTTATGGATCATCTGGGAAATAGCGTCTGTCGTTAAATTCACCCCATAGTTAAGCCACGAGCCCATCTGTATTGTTACTTCTCTTCCCTGCTGCCCTGCAGCATCATAGGCCCACCAGCCAGAAGTAATTCACCTTTATGCTCCCAGTTCTGATCCACATCCACCTGTGTGGACAGTTTAATCGTGGCAGCCCAATTCACCTGTCCATTCTTGAAATGCTCTTCAGTAGCCTGACTCCTGCAATGCATGTGCTGCATACATGAAATACTTTTACAGCCAACTTCTCTACCCGAGTAGTGATGTCTTGCCACAGTTCTTCAGCCCAGATGGGTTTACCTCTGTCCTGCCAGTTGGTCTTTTTCCATTGGTGCAGCCACCCCTGCAGTGCATTTACTGTCATCCAGAAGTCAGTGCAGAGGTGCAGCACGGGCCATTTCTCTCATTCAGCAATATCTAAAGCCAGCTGGATGGCTTTCAGCTCTGCGACCTGACTTGATGCACCTTGTCCCTCCATAGCTTCTGTGACTTGTGTGTGGAACCCTGTAGAGCTGCTTTCTGTTTTCAGTGTAGCCCAGCCATACAGTAGGAACCATCAGTGAAGAGATCATACGTCTTTTCATTTTCTGGTAGCTGATTATATGATGGGGACTCATCAGCATGTGTAACTTCCTCCTCCTCTTCTTCTGATGATAATGTATATTTTTTGCCTTTGGGCTGAGTCATGATGAATTCCAAGATCCTTAGGCAGCTGGCATTTGCTGTTTAAGCTTGTGTGATCAGAGTTATCCAATTACGCTACATAATACCAGTGGCATGATGTGTGGAAGGGACTTTTCCTTTGAACACCTCGCCCAGCACTGGCAATCAGCTTGCCAGGAGGAGTTGTGCTTTGGTGCCAATCACACTGAAACAGCTCAAGCCCCTTCATAAGCTGCCAAGATCTTTTTCAGTTGTTGGCCTCAGATGCTTTGTATCCCCAACTGCAGAACCCCAGGGTTCATCCTGTAGTCTCCTCAGGTACTTTTCCAGAGATTCCAGGAAGGACCATTCTCCCTGACTGTAGTATAGGCCACATTTTTCACATCCACTCCTCTTCTGACTGCCTCCAGAGCTACTGCATGAAAAATCTCCTATTTGATTTGATCAAAAGCTTGTCATTCAGGACGCCACTTAAAATCGTCCTTCCTCCAGATCACGTGCTAGAGAGGACTCACAATCTGACTGTAATGTGCAATATGCATCCTCCAAAACCCCTCAGCATCTAAGAAAGCCTGTGTTTTCTTCTTGATGGTTGGCAGGGACATGGCTGCTACTTGGTAGACCATATCCATTGGAATCCAGTGGTGTCGATCTTGCCATTTTACTCCCATAAAAGGAAATTCCTGGACAGGTCCCTTGACCTTACTTTTCTTCACAGCAAAAGCAGCCTTCAGAAAGATTTGGATTATGTTCTCCCCTCTCTCACAAACTTTCTCTGCTGTGTTCCCCAGCAGTGTGGTGGTGTCATCAATGTAAGTGCTCTGGAGCTTCACCCTTTTCCAGTGCAGCCTGGGTCAGTCCAAGGCAAATAGTGGGCCTGGGCTTCCACCCCTGGCACATCCAGTTCCATGTGTACTTCGTGCCCGTCTAGATGCCAGCAAACTGTGGCCTGCACTCATGGCTAAACACATGGAGAAAAACACATTTGCAGTGTCAGTGGTGGCACCACTTTGCTGCCTTGGACTCCAGTTAATACTGAAGTTCCGTCACAACTGGCACAGCAGTGGTCAATGGTGGTGTGACTTTTTTCAGGCTGTGACAGTCCACTTGTCAATCTCCACTACACTTACACACCGGCCATATGGGACTACTAAAGGGTGAGTGAGTCTTGCTGGCCAATCACTGGTTCTTCAGAACCCATCTCATGGCTGGGGTTCACAGAGTCCCGGCTGGAGTAGTGTTATCAATGGTGCACTGCTGTGATAGTGATTGATACCTGTTGTTCTTCAACCCTAGCAGTCCCAGAGCAGAAGGGTCCTCTGAGAGACCAGGCAAGATATTCAGCTGTCTAACTTCCTCTGTCTCCACAGCTCTCCCAAAAGTCTAACAATAGCCTTTTGGGGTCCTTGAAATATCCTCTATTACAACCTGTCCTTGAAGGTGAGGGTAATGCAGGTTCTTGGAACCCTCCTTGGAACTGATTTGAGTGACAGAGTCATCAGTGTTTGTAAGTATATATAAATAAGTTTTATTTTAGAACAGTTTTGTTGTAATGAAAAGCAGATATGTAGCTGATTTAGTTATCATTGTCTTGGTTTAAGACAATTTAAGAGGGACAATCTAAAATGAGGTACCTCTTAATTTAGGCAATAAGGAGAAATTAATATGAGTAGATGTAAGTGAAAAAATATAACAGTTTATTGAAGAAATTGAATAGTGACAGGCAAAAAAAAAAAAGTAACAACTGGTTTTTGTTTGTTTTGGTTTTTTTAATATAAAATATCAGCAGTAGTGTTATGATTTACATGTCAAATGTTCACTATGGAGCTGGACCTGACCCTGTGGCAGCCATGGTACCCTAACCAGAAGAGACCCCTTCTCCCTGCAGGAGAGTCCCCTCCTGATGGCATAGCAATGATGTGAGGTGGTCCCAGCCATGCCCCCTCTAGGCTACTGCAAAAATTAACCCTGTCCTTGCCAGACCAGGACACCCAGCTACTAATGAATATTGCAGAACGTTTTTTGCTTTAGCAAAATTTTCCAGTGGAGTCCATGTCACAAAAAACACTTATGGTTGCAGTGTTTGGACAAAAATATAAAGGTAGGCAGAAGAGAGAGATTAGCCAGGATCTTTAAAATATGTGATGATGTGATCTCATTTCTTACTGTACAGAGAAGAATCTATGTGGAACAGAGACTCTTAGGCATACCAGCGGAAGGAAGAGCCTAAACGAGCCTTATCACTTTATGGATGGCAAAGGAGTTATAAGTGCAATACTTTAGGAATCCATGCCCTATATGTTATAGGTGGTTTTTCATACTGGTTTGATTATTTTCAATTTTTGCTAGATAAGTGAAATAGAAAAATGGGAAACGAGACTTTAAACAAATTAGGTAAAACAAATAAAATTTGGGGCATGATACTGAATTTCTATCTAATAAGCTCTAAGTAATAAGTTTCTAGAAAGTTCCAGTCCTTTTCCCATTTTTGAATCAATGTTTCTGATAATAGAGAAAGTTAGTGGAGGCAGCTGAAAAAAAGTTAAATGTGTGTACAGTCTTTGTAATTTTATGAAGATGTGAGCTTTTAACAGTTTGTTAATTTTCAGCATTTCTTTTTTCTGAGTGAAGTAAATGGACAGCTCGGATTCAGGACTACTTAACAGTACCTACGGAAATTTAAATATGAATCTTCATTACATGCAGTATATTCATTTGCATATGCTAAATCAGCTTTCAAAATCTGGTGTTTGTGAAGACTTTTTAGTGGCATGATTGTCAGATGTGCTTCAGTGAACTCTTCTGGTTTGCAGGCAGCAATTGGCAGTACGTTGGTTCATCAGAGTAACATGGCAGTTCTCGAAAGGTTCAGAGATAGTTTTATAATTATTGTTAGCATAATTTTTGAAAGAAATGATGAGCATCTCATAAACCCAGATGGGAGTTTGTTACGTTGTTGATAAATGTGTTTTACATTTTTTAATTGATAAACAGTGAAAAGCAGAAAAGATACAATAAGGCAGATGGTTGTTTATAAAGCACTTGTAACTTGCTGCAATTCAAAGAATGGTACTAATTGTTAAAAAGAAGACAAAAATTGGAATAGGGGGAGTGTTTCAATGAGTTCATCATGAGCTTTTTAAAAATAAAACCTTCAGCAGCTTTACTTCAATTAGAACCATTCTTGCCATTCTGGGTTTATATGCCAGTTCTTAATAAAAGAACTCAGTTCTTAATAAAATTTTGTACCAGCCATTTTCATGTAGCTGAAATTAAAGCTACAGCTAATCTACCTGCATGTATCTTTTTTTTTTTTTTTTTTTTTTTTTTTTTTTTTTTTTTTTTTTTTTTTTTTTGTGGTTTGGAAAAACCCCAACATTTATTATTTATTGCACAGCAGAATGAAGGTGAATTATCATTTGGCTTATTAATTGTTTCTATTTAAAAAGAATGAGCACAGTAGCAAACTCCAAAATCTAGCAGACATTTTACAGCAAGGAAGTAAAATGGTAGCTAGGTAGCTAGTTGACTTGTTTTCTGTTCAAGGAGTGGTGAAAAAAAACGGTTTTTTGATAACTGTGTGAACAAAATAAATATATATTTAAGTAGTGCTTAGGCAGAACACCAGTCAGTATGTGTGATGAAACAAGTTGGTGCACCTTTCTCTTGTGAGTGTTAGGTCAAGTTTCCATTAGTGATCTTAAAAGTTTCCATGAAAGACAAAGAATTTTCCTGCTTTTTCAGCATGAGCTTTTTGAAAAACAGATATGTAGATTTACTGCCTTCATCTAGAAGCATCTACTGCTTCATTTAGAAGCATCTCTTCTAAAATATTTTGATTTTCAATTGCAGAACTCCAGAAGAACTTGTTCTCTTTCACAGGATTTTCAGCTTTGCAAGACTTCTATGCTTTCTGTATTTTCAACAAGATACCTATACATTTCATTTTTCTGGGGATATTTTTATTAACACTTAGCAGAGCACTGATATTGTCAGTAAAGCTGTATCAGTTGTATCAGTCTTTAATAGAAATAATTTGTTAAGTTGCAAAGTTATATCAGGCTGATCCACTAAAAATGTGTAGAGTGGCTTTACACAGGAACATCCTAACCATTATAATAGCTACAGGTCTATCTGCCTACTCTAGTGGTGGAGCTTCCAGGTGTAAAGGAGATCCTAGATGAAACTTTGGTGAAGTGCAAGAGGTAACCCATGGTAGATGGAGCTAGGCTTACAGGATGGCTGTGAAGCTGACTTCTAGGGTAGAAAATGTGCTGGTTTTCAAGATTTGTAGGGTGGTCATATGTAATTATTCACTTAAGTTTTGTGAAGTTTGTATGAAAACTTTAGAAGAAGCATCATAAATCCTCTGTAGCTGTTACCTAATCCTATGGGAAGGGTTCTGATTGTCAAGACTGTTACAGTCAGAATGTGACATAGACCGAGAGAAGAAAGAACGGTTGTTTTAATCTCTTGCTCCGTAGTTAAATCCAAAAGAATTAATTGCTCTAGGCAATGTTGACCTACTTTTATGGCACTTCAGGATAATATTTAAACTCTGTGAAAAGTTTGAAAGCTGTTCATATGCAGCTGTCTTCTTTCCATTTTTGGTACCAAACATGCTGCTTTCTACATGCTGTCAGGTTTTGACCTTAGCTTTAATTATGGGAAAAGCAGTTTCAAGCTCCTGCTCTGAGTGAAGTAGAAAACTGTTTAAGGAGGCCTTACAACTGCATGTCTCAACACCTTACCCAAGTGCCATTGGTAAGAATCAGAGAAAGGCCATCAAGCCTGATATCGTGGTGCGAGTCTCCTCCAGACCACCAGGATGAAGAGATGGATGAGTTACTATGTAAGCAGCTGGAGGATGTTTCAAGATTGCCAGCGCTTGTTCTTGTAGGAGATTTAACCTGCCAGGCATCTGCTGGGAACTCAACACAGCGGAAAAGAGGCAGTCTAGGGGTTCTTGGAGTTCAAGAGGAGATCTTCTTGTCCCAGATGGTGAGCGAGCCTGCCAGGGGTGAGTTCTGCTAGACCTGCTGTTTGCAAACAGAGAGGAGCTGGTGGGAGATGTGGTGGTCATCTTGAGCACAGCAACCACAAAATTATAAAGTTTGCAATTCTTGGTGAAGTAGGGAGGGGCCTCAACAAAATTTCTAGCCTGTATTTCCAGAGGATGGACTTTGTCCTATTCATGGGATTGATCCAGAAATTTCCCTGAGAAGCAGCCCTTAAAAACAAAGTGGTCCAGGAAAGTGGACATACTTCAAGAAATATATCTTGTAGGTGCAGGAGCAGGCCATCCCTGTGTGCTGAAAGAGAAGCCAGTGGGGAAGAAAACTGGCCTGGCTGAGCAGGGAGTTTTCACAAGAACTCAAGAGGAAAAAAAAAAAAAAAAGGTTGAAAAAGGAGTGGGCAACTCAGGAAGCATTCAAGGATGTTGTTAGGTCATGCAGAAATAAAATCAGAGAGGCAGAAGCTCCATTAGAAGTTAATCTGGCCGCTTCTGTAAAGAATAATAACAAGTGTTTTATAAATACTTTAATAAAAAAAAGGACAAAGGAAAAAACTCCATTCTTTATTGAATGCTAGGGGATGAAAATGGTCACCAAAGATGAGGAAAAGGCTGGTGTATTTCACCTTAGTTTCAGTGTTCAACAGTAAAACTGGTTAGCCTCAGGACAACTGGCCTCGTGAGCTGCTAGACAGGGTCAAGGAGCAGAGTAGATGCCCTGTAATCCAGGAGGAGGTAGGTAGTGACCAGCTGTGCTACACAGAGGTTCACAAATCTGTGGGAAGATGTGGATGCCTAAAGGTTTTTAGCATCAGCAGAAGTTGTATGAGGAGCTTCTGAAGGAGTTGGGGTTGCTTAGGCTGGAGAAAAGGAGTCCTTTTCGGTTAAAAGTAAGTAAATCCTGTTTATTTTGACCCACTAGTATTCTGGAGCACAGAGGCAAAATGGTGAAGACATCTTTCTATGAGAAGAAGGTGTTATTTATAGTTCTGCTCTGGATTTACATAAAATTAATCCTTCAATCCATCTGTGAATATTTATCTGGCCATTTCTGCTGAGCAATGAAAGGTGGCAGAATTAGATGATGCATGACACATCACTGGTTTTTTTGTTCGTGACTGCAAAAGCTGGTGGGCTTTAACTGTGGTAATCTGCTATGTCAGTTGGTTTTCACATGGATTTTTAACCTTTTGAAACTGTAGCACTGCCTCACCACCTTAATAATGGGTTTTTCCATAATAGTTGGAATAATCAGAACTGCACTTGCTTCCAGATCTCTTTTCATAACTCATCTCTACTATGAAATTTAGAGATAAGATAGTTGTAGCTATATAGATAGGACTGGAGTATTGAATTGTATTCATAATCTTCATTTAAATTTGTTCCACTGTTAAACTTTTGAGCTTTTATTAGTTTCCTGTTTTCTTTTGCAATCTTTTAATCATTATGTTTCTTGTCTCACCTTGGGTCACGTGTCTTGGTTTCTGCTGATGTTTAATTGCTTGTAGTGCAGATGCTTGATTGAATCATCTGCTTAGTATTGAGATATATATATATATATATATATGCATATGTATGTATATTTTTTAAAAAAACGGAGCATTTCCATAAGATGGACTTAGTAATTAAGCCATTTCTAAAGCCAAATAATTGTCAAGTGGTTTCTAAAATTAGAGATGCTTCTCTTAAAAAGGAAAAAAAAGGAAAACAAAAAAATAAACCAACAGGTGTCAGCAAAGACCATGTAACAAAACGTTGGGTTAAATCAGATCAACAGTATGTGCTGCACTCATGACAAATCCCTGTTGTCTTTCATTTAATTCTCTCAAAAGACCTTGAGATGTTAGTTGTGATCAGTCAGCTCAAAATACAGAATATCACAAGTGCGTATGAAGATTGAATTGAATTGCTTCCAGTAGAAAACACAAGAAACCACATAGAGATAATGTCAGTTCCGTCTTAATGAATTGTTCTCCCACACTATAATCCAAGTGAGGTCTTTGTGGATTTTTAAAATACCATTGATTTTCTTTCTCTAATTTTTTTCCCTTTTTTAGTCTGCAATGAACTGGGGCTTTAGAAAGTCCATTCAGCTTTCAGGGTCTTTTGTTCTAGAATGGTGATAGTGAAGGTTTTTTTGTGTGTTTGTTTTTTTTGTTTTTGTTTGTTTGTTTGTCCCAGTTCTTAGGTAAGTCTATCAAAGAGCAGTATGTCAAAAAGTTCATTGCATCTCTCATTAGTACGTATTGGCAGGTTTGTCACCTCAGGGTCAAAATAAAGCTCATTCAACCAAGGCTATGGCCGCCACAGTAACAAGCCTCAGGTCAGTCCCACCACTTGAGATTTGCTGTAGGGCAGTCAGTTGGAGTTAATTTTGCATTTGTTTCACTGAACATTATTGCTCTTACACTGTGAAGAGGAAAACATTGTGGGTTTTTAGTCTATAACTACTACTTTAGTCTTTTTTTAGTCTATAACTACTGTATGTTATAGGGATTGTTTCCCTCTGTACTTATTTTCTCTTCATGCATTGGAGTGCCTATTACCAAAGAGGAGACAAATTTTATAAAATAACAAAATCCATTACTTGTCATGGCATTGCTTCTAGTGTTTTATACTTTACTTGTGATGACATTGCTTCTAGTGTTTTATATTTGTTTGTTTTTAAGATAAGTTACAAAACCCCCAGCTTCTGTACTCTGCTGTG
The DNA here is from genome assembly GCF_017590055.1 of Onychostruthus taczanowskii. Taxonomy (NCBI): domain Eukaryota; kingdom Metazoa; phylum Chordata; class Aves; order Passeriformes; family Passeridae; genus Onychostruthus; species Onychostruthus taczanowskii. Next base: position 3,018,930 of record NW_024505008.1, read on the forward strand.
AAGTTATTAGAAAATACTAATAGTTCTAAGGAGTCTAATCTCTTATGTTGAATATAAATTATTTGAAAATGGTATCTTTTTTATGCCCATGGAAGGTCCATTTTTGGGAAACTTAGATCTAAAAGATGGTAATGTGTTATGTCAGGTGTAAATTATTACTTAAAATGATTTCAGAGGTCTAAGGAGCTGATGGTGAATCAGCTGGTGTCCTGTATGAAATTCAGTCAAAGACACAATTTCACAAAAAAAGAATAAGCAAGGCTGACTTTTTTACATCCATACATGGATTTCTCAGGAGAACTGGTGATGTTCAGCTGTAGCTCTGTCACAGGATGAGAGGTGATAAATAAACCTAAGGTCACATTAGTTTTGTATCTCTAAAGAGAGGAAAACAAACCCTTGCATTTTTCTTCACTTCAAGTATATGAAGTTATGACGGAGTGACATTCTGCAGAGCGTAGAAATGGTCAGACTTCAGTGATTCTAAACTAAAAATACCACTAAGAATTTTTATTCTATTTTCCCCCCTTTTTTTCTTGTAATGTTTGTTCATGTAGGAGATTAAACTGAGGTTAAAATACAGTTAACTCAGAATGTTATTGGAGGAATAGTAAACTACTAGTGACACTAACAATGTACTAACCCCTTTTATGATAAGACTTAGGAAAATCGAGAAGTCTGTCAAGAAGGAAAATGCCAATTCAGCTATGTTTTATTATTCAGCTAGAGTCTACTTAAATATACTAGCTCTATTATTCTGAGAAACCTGGCCACTCATAAAAACATGCAACTAAAATTATTGTCATTTGATTCTCTTACTCTCTTCACTGTGATTTACTTTGAAAACTGTCTTTAAAAATTACTGAAAAGTTATCTGACAGAATGTTTAATGAGTGTTTTTTCACAAGCTGGCATCTTTGGAGGCAGAAGCCTCTATCCACTAAGTGTGTTGTTGCCAACACATCTCCCTCATGATGGGAAGTAGCCATTCTTTACTTTGAGAGAGTAATTCTGTCTCCGTTCATATTTAGCAGTGAAAAGTGATAGGAAGAGTAGAAATAGTGATGATGACTTTCTTGTTTCTGTTTTGAGTATCTGCAGATGAGAAATATAATATGGGAAATCTCAGATCCGTCCAGCTGGATCTGGTCCACCATAAGGATATATTTAATCTATAGTTTTGTCTATTTTCTTTTTTTCCCCAAAATCTGCTACAAGTGTGTAGGAGTAGGCAATGGAGTGGACAGTTTGTGGTTCCTCATAATTTCTCCTAGGTCTTGTAACCTGTACTCTGTCGTGGGAGTGATTGTAATGTCAACCGATCTCATGCACCTTTTCCTTTGTTGTGTCACATGTGTTTTTTTCTTTATCATGTGCTAACTGTACACCTGACATTTGACAGGGTTGTTGGGATTTTGGTCATGAGCGATGCACATATGGGGAAAGAGGGGGACATGGCATTTGACTGTCTTCAAAAGAGACTTTGTGGTTTGTGCTAGCCTAGGGATTCCTCACATCTGTTGTGAATCCATGGCTGTTGGTTGCATGGTAATGATTTCCAATGACATCTGATAGATGCCAGGTTAGAAGTGAGGCCATAAATCATACAGGCTTTTGCTGATTTTTTAGTATATTTTTAGCTGAGAATTCACTTGAGAAAACATTTTGCAAGTTTGAGTAATTTACTTTGTCTTTTTTCTTATTTTTCCTCTGCAGCAGGCTTGCAGTTCCATTTGTATATGTTTAGATTTGCGTATGTAGTCTTTGGATGGGTAGCCATGGTTAGTTTTGAAAGTGGGAGCACATTCGTGGGGGAGAGAAGAAAAGAATTTAGAGGACTTGGGTTGTAAAGCACAGCATGGGAGGGGAACTTGACGGGCAAGGCTCAGTGCACTTCACTGAGTCCCAGCATGGTATGTACTGAAGCAGCTCCTCTGGATTAGGATGTAGGTGTTCTTAATCAAGTCATTGAGTTGTGACCTGTTGTCTGTGTACGTGGCAGTCTCTGTTATGGAAAAGTTCACTAGTGGGTCAGCTGTAATTCTGCCCTTCCTCATGAATGCCATGCTGGTTTTTGGTTGTTTGTAGAATGTGGTACAAGGCTTTTTTCAATGTATTACAGTCTTAAAGTGGAGGGGTTATTATTTTAAACTGAGTTATTCTGGAATTGCCTCCTTGCTTTGTAGGATTTCTTTTTTCAGTGCTCTTTTCCAGACTCTGTTTAAAGGCGTCCTATACTTAATGCATTGAAGTGTCTCTTTGGTACCTGTCTCCATTTCTAATTCTATTTAGACTTCAGTACCTTTATGATTTTTGGAACTTATGCTTTCACTGGTTCTTAGTCTTTAATTTCTGTTTTCACATACTTCTATACAGGTATGAATCTTTTGATCGTGTAGTTTCAGAATGCTGTATTGCAAGGATTTCACAAATTAGACTGATAACAAAATTTCTTAATGCTTTTGGTCATTGAAAACAATCTGTAAGAAAGTTCTCTCTATGAACCGTAGTCTCAAAATAACATATGTTGTAGGAAGCCAGGATCTTGACAATTAATTTATATTACACTTGTAATATTAATATATTACATATATATGTATACCAGAACCCATAAACCACATATCTGGTGTATACCAGAGCTAGGTTTCCAACTGTTGTTTCACTTTTGCTCTGCAGAGTGTATGCAGCATTATATTCCTGCTATCATTGTGCAGAATATTTCGCAATGCAAGGGTAAAACCTCAGGTGCTTCTCTCTGTTCTTTTTGCTTTCTGTCCAAGACATTAAATTTAATTTCTTTGTGATTAAAATAGCCTGTTTTCTGGATCCATATGAAGGCTCACTGGCCATGACATAGGTCTATCCCCCAGTTATCCCTAAGGCTATTGGACTTTGCAGATTATGTATTTGAGACCACTGGCACTTTGAAAAGGTACTTCTGGAGGGATTCTCTGTTATATCCAACATAAATCATGACTGACTTATTTTAAGCTCCTCAGAAAGGCGCTTGTGAGCACTGAAGATTGGTTCCACTCCTGAACCATATGTATTAAGGCTCTCAACCATAGATGAAGGAAAACACAACAAAGAAATGACAGCAGAGATTAGATACTTGTGCTTTTAATATACCAAGGATAATATACTTGGTTTTAGTGCCCAGGATGTGTTCTACTCAGCTGTGATCCCTGCTCTCATCAGCTTGCCTTCATTATGGGAATTTTTTTAGTGCAACAAAATTAGAATAGCTGTGATTTCATTTAGGGCAGAAGTTTCTCAGGCTTAGGGAAAGCAGAACAAGGGCTCCTCTGCTCAATGAGAGCAATTTGAAATGCAAGCAATGTAGAATCCTTCCAGACAAGACTGCTTTGGTCTGGGAAGAAAATTTCCTCTATTATTCAGTTTGAGTGCAACCTTTTTTGGACAGCCAAAGTGTTAGGCTTTCCATGGAAAGGATGTCTCCCTTGCTATCAGAGCAAGTCATGAGAGGCATGGAATTTTTTTTGTATTTGTGTTTCTTTTTTTTTTTCCCTTCCTCCAGTTCGCTCAACAGTCAGTAAGAACACCTTGATAGTTTTAATTTCAGATATTTGTCTTATTTGGGATGTATTTTCCTGATAGACGGCACTTGGATATGAATGAAGTACAGAAATACTCTAATATGAGGTGGAAGCTTTCAGTGTCTCATACAAGAAATACAAAACTGTCAGTTTCTTCTCCATTTATCAGGCAATTAATTTCATAAACTGTGGGCAGGTCTTACTATTGGTTCTTGTTTCTTTGCAGTCTTGGATACAGTGATGCCTGCTTTCTGGCCACCTTATTACCTTGTATTACAGTGCAGTATTCTGCTTACAGCTTTGGCACACCTTAACCAGTTTCAAGAGCCTTAGAAAAAGTACAGCTATCCCAGGTTAGCATGACTAACGTCAATAGGGCTCTTGAGTAAGTGTTACAGTTTGCATTAAGAATCTCTGGATCTAAACAATTTGTTACTTGATAGTTCAGCTGGTTTATTGATGCAGGACTGAATTGATCAGCCTCTCTCATGATACACCTGCAGTGATGAGCAGCTGTGTGACTGAGGAGTAATTATTCCAGGATAGTTCATAGAGTGTAACCAGAACCACCTACTCATGCAAGAAGTCAAAAAACACTTCTCAACATTCTACAGTAGTTTCTACAATAGTTTTCAGATGTTAAATGTAGAACACTAGCATGCACAAGATAATACTGCTACTTAGAGAAGCTGTGTTTATATAAATTGTATAGATTTGAAATAGTCTAACTAGTTCTATGTAAAAAATAACACACGGTTTGCTTTTCTTTTTACTTCCTGTAGGAAAGGTATTTTAATAATTTTCTTTTTTTAATCATCAGCCATAAAATCAGAAGGAGTTGTTAAAAGCATTAAAATCGAAAGATAGTGTTGGATGTATAGCATTTTCAGTACTTGCACCCATATTCCTAGATAGGACAGAATTTTGCTAGATTTTCCTAGGCAGGACCAAATTTTGTCAAGTTTTCCAGGCACATCTATGGTAGAATGCAGGAAGTCTGACCATTAGTGATGTTTTCAAATCTGGAAAACTTTGGACTTGGATGGCACTTCAAGAAATCTTGTGTATCAGTTTCCATCATTTAAGACTGATAGTGTACCATCCATTGCTAGGATATCCCTAAACATGTTGATCTACTGCAAAAAAGCCTTCAACCCATTCTGTGGCTATGTACACACACACACACACACACATTATACACATATATATATATATATATGTAGTGGAGCAGTTTTAGGGGTTGTTTTGTTTGAGGGGGTTTTTTATGGTGTTTTTTCCTGAAATCTCCCTGGGCAATTCAGACCATCCAGGTGCTGAGCTGTCTGAAGATGATAATCTCAGACTTTGCATGTGAGCCTCCTCCTCCTGTATCTTTCTTTATGTTTGCTTTTATTGAAAGCATTCATCAGGTTAAGTCTTTGGCACACCAGTGTTCTACTGATTCAACACTCTCATTTTTAAGGCTGTATTGCTCTTTATTGTATTAGAATAGTGCTTAAAGAGTCAGTTAGAATGACAGCCCCATTGAGATGGGATGTGGAAAAAATGAGTAAAGGTTTATTTCTGCTCTCAAGACACAAGTCTAAATAAATGAGAAAGAATAGAAGAAATAGATGCAAACAGATGTAAATAGGGTAGACTTTCACAAGTGGTGTCTAAAGTATATTTTCTGCATAGCAGTTTTTCTCTTCCAAGTTTTCTTTTAGTGATTTTAATGGTGAGTAGATGCCTGAATTGGGAGTTAAAAACAAAATTTCTATTTTGTAGTCCGTGTTATCATTATACTCACTTTAATGTCAGTACAACATTAGCATTTGAGACTGCAGGAACTTAACTGCTTTACTGGTTGGTGTTACACTGCAGTCGATTTCGGTGAACCATAAAAAGTTTGGCCCTGAAGATAAAATTACACTGTATGCGTGTTCCAAGCATACTGCTTTGGGGATAAACATGTCTTAAATCAACTCATCGCTTGCAGCTGAATTCCTTCTCCAAATGCAGTTTCTGTGTAGATAATAATGTTCAGAAGGACTGATTTTCTGTAAACCATAAAGTTGTTTGAAATAATTCTACCAATAAATGTATTTGAGCAGGATCAGAAAGAATTCTTACAATCCTAATAAAGATTTGGGGTTTTAGAGAAGGGAAAGGAGGGGCATATACCAACATTTTTAATTAGCTTTCATTGGTACTTCAGTTTGTTCATATGTGTTCCAAACATTTGCATATTGTGTTTCCTCTCATTTACGTAATAAAAACTTTTGGACTTCATTGAAACTTCTTTTTGTAATTGTACATTTGGAAAATGAAATTTGAAGTTTATGACACCCTGGCTCCTACTTGCTTGGATGATAGTGTTTAGTTAAGATGCCATCGCTTGAGACCTTTGTAACAGCAATGTTTCTGTTGGGGCTTAATACACTGTGGGTTCAGATGGATGTAATTGTGGCCTTGAAGTGGTAATCTAAAGAATATTTTCTGGGTTTGTACCCAGATATTCTTGGATTAATATTCTGAGACTTAGATCTTGTACTGTCTGGAATTAAATACCGTTCCCTGAGCTTTAGAGAGAAGATAAGCACCATTTCAGCCTCTTAAAATGAGTCCTATATTTTACCTTTTTAATTTGCCTTCATTTTTTTTCCAAACTCTTATAGCCATTGAAATCCAGGCAGTAATGTCCACCCCATTTTTACAACCTCAAATGGATGAAGTGCCTGTTTGTTCCTCACTTTAATTCCCACATTAATTATAGTTAGAAATTACTTAATCTGCGTCTCCATTTTTCTTAGAATATATAAGGGCAGAAAAAAAGTCCCTAGATTAGGAGACAAGAATTTGAAATGTGAACAACTTTATTACATTTAAGAGGGCAAGTCTTTTGTTGCAACAGGGTTGATTTTTGTGTAGTTTGTGGGTTTCGTATTTTTTTTGTTTTCTGATGGGTTGTGGTTTTGTTTGGGTTTTTATGTTGTTTTTGTTTGTTTGGGGTTTTTTTTGTTTGTGGGCTTTTTTGGTGTTTTGTTTGGTTTTTGGTTTTTTTTCTTTCTTCATTTTGTTGCTTTCTGAAACAATACGTTTGTTTTCAGGATTGAAATGTCAATTTTATTCCTGTATGGGGAAAACAGACATAAACTGCCCCATAGTGGGCAATCTGTATGGTGTTTTCTTCTATTTAGCAATCTTTGACCCATACCTCCCCTGTTCAGTGAGTAGAAATGGCAAGGTAACTTAGCAGAGGGTGGCTACAAATCTGCTCTCATGAAGTGAACCTGGAGGTGAGAGAATTCCAGAAATCTGCTAGTAGACAAAATGCTTTACAAGTATCTTTACAATAATAGCCTTTCTTCTGCCCCCTGAGTATATATTAATTGGTTATAAACCTTAGTTTTGAGGTTATTCACCTAATTATGCACACAGTAGTGCATGATGGACTCACAGGTACAGTTACCCTCCCATTGTAGTGGCAAGAAGTCTTTTCTGTGAAATGGAGAGAATTTTATGTCTAAAGCTCCAAGTCCTATAATTACTTATACAGTAGAGGATTCAGGAAAGTGGCAAAACATATACAAGTACTTAAAAGTTTAACCAATTAGCCTTTAAGTCATCTGTCTGTGTATGTCATTATTGTATGTGTTGTAGTATCTGATGGCATTTCTATTTTTTTCTTTTCTTCCAGATCATTACTAAATACATTTATGAACTACTGCAGAACGAATGCCACTTGAAGAAAGTAACTCTTCCAGTAAGTATAAGGGCATTTCCAAGGGCAAAGTTTTTTTAATATGTACCCAGCATATCCTGTGATCCTATATTCATATAAAGACAAGGTGTGCCAGGGCTCTGTGCAGGGCATTGTTTCAGGACACTGTCTTTGCATTTTGCGTGTGTATACGTTCCACCTCACTTCTCGTGTTTGATTTCTCCAACTGAACTTTCCTTATAGTATAAGTAAAAGTTATGTTAGAGTTCAATTATATTGTATTAATTGTGTTATGTTAAAAGTAGGAGTTAGAATGTGCTGGAGGAAGGGTCCAGGGTTTGGTGGAAGGGCAGTCCAGTGGGGCAGAGTGAGGTTGAAGAAGATTGGATGGAAGATCTGAGCAATCATTCAATGCCCTGCAGAAATGATTGGTCCAGAACAAACAGCTTTAAAGACCAGTGAGAAGCCTGGAAATGGACCAATCAACATGCGGATCCAAAATCCACCAATCCTGGATTCAAAGTGGGCTGTAAAAGGGGGAAGTTTGATGGGGCTTGTTTCTTTTTGGAAGCGTGTTTTGTGGGGAGAGCCCAGTACGTTTGGGGATAATGTACTGGTCTAGTTTTGAGTCGCTGTGTGAGTGCTCGGGCCTGTCCTGGGCATTCCGTTCCTTGTAGCTGTTTAAATAAATGAAAACCTCTTTCTCCTGAGAAAGTTTGGTCTCGTTCATATTTATAACACTTACCTTACCAGATACCAGAATTTTCTAAATGTGGTGCTTTTAATAGGAGCGCCATAAGCTTTCTGAAAAGTATTTGTGGATATTTGAGATGTCTGCAGCTGGATGTAGAGAACAGAAATGTCTTTGCAGGCAGCAGACTACACTCACATTCAGTATCAGTAAAATACTCTTCAGTCATTTTTTAAAAATGCTTTTTCAGTAATTTTTAATATGTATGTAATATGAAATGCTTTTGTTGCTTAGTGAAAATATTTAATCAACCCTTGGAAAGATGAAGTGCTCCCCCACATATCAGAGTGTTTATAAATACATGTGATGTGATATGATGATGTTCAGGTATTTTTATATTCTCTATTGGAGAGTGCAGGGAAGACTGGAGTGTGACAGCACTATGTAGATTTTCCATCATTATGAAGGATTATTTCTGTGCTCTTTGAAATCTTGAATTGCTGTCATTCTCAGAGGAACCTTCATATTCAGTAAAGGAAAACCTGTTTAGGCTATGGAAGGAGAGTCTTTTGCCTTAACAGTTCTGCAACATTTCACTGTTCCCATTTCCGTTCGCTAAATGTTGCTTAGGGAATATTTTGATGACCTGACCAAACTACTTATGGTTTTCTAGAAGGGCTTTTTCAGTGTTTCATGGTCATGGCAGGAGCTGAGCTACAAAGCCCGCAGAGAAATCGAAGGGCAGTACTCCCAGCCTGGTGCTTGCGCCAGTGCCCTGCGAGCCAAGACTGAGATACCATTTCCCCACTTCAGATTTTTCTGTGTAGACAGGCATAGGATTGGGTTCATCATGACAGTCTGCCTGGCGCAGTGCTAGTTACAATCTCTAGCTTTTTGGCTAATTTTTTTTCTTGGTGAAGTTTTGGTCCAAAAAGTACTTCCAGAAAGATAACATATCAAAAGACTTCTCAAGCCATGTCACACTTCGTCTGTGAAACCATGAAGCTGTATTTTATAAACTTCAAAGTGAAGTTGGTTTTTATAAACTTCAAAGTGCCTGGATTTTAAGGCTAAAGGACTTTCTTTGATTCCTAAAAAAGATTGTGAAGAATATGCATATATGTAGAGCAGTGCTAAAGCTGATCAATTAGCTCCCAAGCATGAAGATGAAGAAACTCGGGATAAGTGCTACAGCACCTCCATCACCTGTGTCACACCTGTGGTGATTCATCTGCCTGGTTCTAAGGTTCGGGTTTCTTGGCTTGGAAGACGAATGGTCCTGGCTAGTTCCCACTTTTGGATTAATTTCTTGTATTTAGAAATTGTGTAGTGACAATGGATACAGTTGTTCAGTAATACATGTAAGCTATTCTCAAATATATTACTTAAAACTTCTGTGAAGTGTCATAATTTAAGTGCATTTTGGAGCAAAATAAGAAAGCACAAAATACACAGGTGTGTAATTGTGAGCATTGTGGAAAAATTCACATGAGATATGAACACCATTTTTCAGAAATGGCTGTTATGTGTTGCTAGCCCTCACCACAGTCAAAAATAGGTTATGAAGGCATATACAAAAGAGAAAAATTAAAGCTGTGTAAAAGCTAGGTTTAAATCACCACTGACAGACTGCCAAATAAAGACACAATAGCCTCTAGTTGAAACTAGTAAAGGACACTAGTAAAAGTAATAAACCAGCTTTTAGGATGTGACTGGAAGAGAGTGTAAGTGTTGATAAGTTACATGTAAAATCACTGGAAGTTCAGAAAAGCCAAATTTGAGGAGCTTGGTAGAGTTATAAAGGTCAATAATAAAAAAGAGCTGATAAGGTAGTAGAGGCACTGCAGCTAAAATGAACACCAAGGTCAAATAAGAAATACTGATATAATTAATTCCAATACTACTTGTCCAATTCCCACAAACTTAACTTTCTTTTCTAGACAGGATATAATTCTGAGCAATGGTTTGAAATTTGTCATATCAATAGAGACCCAAGGACAAGTTAATATACTGTACAATAAATAAATTCCAGGAAGAGATTTTTTTAAAACCTAGGGTTCTATAAGAAGTCAAACATGAAGCTGCAGAACAACCAGTTTGTATTTACTTACTGCCGAAATCAGCTAACAACAACAACGCCACCACAATAACAATGACAACAACAATAATAACAACAGAAAATTGGGGAAAACTAGTACAAGTTTCTTTAAAAAAAATCCAGAATTCATTGCAGTAGTCAGAGATCACATGAAGAAGAAAAATCTTGTCAATAAAAGAGTACAGATATTTCCAGTGAACTTTCACAAACTTAAATGCTTTTAGAAAGCACAGGTGAAAGTAGTCCCCCTGAGAGTTAACTGGTTAGAAGGGGAGAAAGGTGTTTGTATTTTACACATGAAATAAACTGTTACCTGTGAAATGCTGTTAAGACCTGACATAGCTGTAAGCAAAAGGAAAAAATGAATTAATACAAGCTAACAAACTTTTCTGGTTTTTTTTCCTTCTAAAATTATTTGGGATAGTTAAACCTAAAGCTGATTATGATGACTTGGGAAATTATTTATTGATGCTAAATAACTGGCTGATTAAATGACAGGAGATTCAGTTCTGGTAAATACGAAATTATGGGGAAGATAACTCACTCTGTAAACACAACAGTGGCCTCTAAATGAGCTATTGCAACTCAGGGAAGAGCTTGGAGTGCTTGTGAGTAGTTCTCTGAGAACATCAGTGAGTGCTCAATGGCAGACAAAAATCCTCAAAGCAAATAGGATGTTAGGAATTACAAGGTATTGAGAACAAAACAGAAAAACATCGTCATTCCACTCATTATGTGGGCCCTCATGTTAAACACTGCATGAAGTCTGGACACCATATCAAAAACGATATGAAGAATTAAAAAGAAGTACAGAGGAGGGTTGCAAGGATGATCACAGGCATGAAATTCTTTTCAGGCAAAGAAAGATTAAACAAAGATTCTTCAGCTTGGAAAATAGATGGCTGAGGAAGGAATATGACAAATCTATAAAATCATGAAAGGTGAAGAGAAGATGAATAGGAAATGGGTTTTTGCCTTTTTCATAATAGAGAACCTAAGGGGCATCAAGTTTAAATTATCAGGCAGGAGATCTCTACTGAAAGAGACAGTATTATTTCATATATGTCCCAATTATATTGTGGAAGTCATTGCTACAGAATACTACCAAAAAGAGAGGTATAAATGCAGTCAAAAAAACCATTTGACGATATTAAGGTGGGATAGGTGCCTTGAACTATTTTACATGCTTGCCCACTTATATAAACTGTGGCTTGCAAGGTTCCAAAGTTACTGGCTGTCAAAGCCAGGCAAGAATCACTCTGTAACCACTCTGTTTTTACCGTTCCCCTGCGCAATCTGCCCATTGTCAGAAACAGGACCCTGGACCTTGGTCTGACTCATATGTGTGTGTGTATATATATATATATATATATATATATACACACCATCTTTTTATGTGCATATTTTACAGATGAGTACAAAAGCCTTTCTTCTTTTAACTTCGTCACAGGTGGTCAGAGGGTTGTATTGGCTTTCCTTTTTCTGTCAGCTGATAATGAAGCTGGCAGTGCTGTGATTTTTGAATATTTGAAATGTGTTTCAGGACTGTTAGGTGGAGTGTGCTTTTTTCTGCATGATTTTAGTAGGGAATGGAAATGCTGTGCTTCAAAGGTTTAGCATGATGGCATTTTCTCTTCCTTAATTTTCAATCTTGTGTGTAAAGTCCAACTTGCTGTCTTTGTTTTGCTTTCTTAGGTGGCAGCTTCAGTTTGGGATACAAAAATTAATTAATTGGTTTTCAGATATGAAAGTAAGACCACTTGGCAGATCATTATTGTATTATGCCAGCATCTTCAACTAAATGATTCTGAACATATTTTCCTAGACAGGGAGGCCAAGATCCATGTTGAATTATTGTTACTGTAAAGCATTGTACTTCTAATAATGTTCAACATGTACTACTGGACTTGAACATTTTAATAAAGAGTCTCATATTTAGGGAGAGGCCATTCAGTTACTACTTCTTAAGTTTCATTTTGCCCTCCATTGGAGGTTATGTTAGGAGTAAAAGGAAGACCGCAATTTTTTTAACCAGATCAAGTATTTGTATTTCTCTAGTTCTAGTGGCGTAATCGGGGATTGATCTTTGCTCTTCTTTAGCTGTTGAGGACAAACAGAGTGCTTCTAAAATTTACTGCATCTTTGACAGCTTCTGGGGAAGCCTGAGATGGAAGTTTAAATAATTAGTAACATGTTGTAGTGGTTTTAAGCTCAGCTGGAAATTAAGCACCATGCAGCTGCTTGCTCAACCCTCTTTTTACCTCCCCAAACACCAGTGGAATGGTGAGACGAATCAAAACTTGTTAGCTGAGATAAAAACAGTTTAATAACCTAAAGTGAAGTAAAATACAGTGATAGTGGTAAATGATAGCAGTAACACAAAAAATAAGTGATGTGCAATGCCAGATGCCAGACTCCTGATTCCTGAACCCAGACTGGGCATGCTTCTGGGTAACTCCCCCCAGTTTATATTCTGGGGTGTGGAATATTCCTTTGCCAGTTCAGGGCACCTGTCCCAGCCAGGCTCCCTCCAAGTTTATTTTGTATACCTTTTCACTGGCAGAAGGAAAGGGAAGTCCTTGACTTTATCTTAGATAAACACAACTTAGCAGAAAACCAAAATATCAGTGTTATACCTGGGCGTTATCAATACCATTCATGTGCTGAAGCCAAAACACTGCACTGTATCAGCTACTGAGAAGAAGTTAACTCTATCCTGGCTGAAACCAGGACATGTGTTTAGTTGGCACTGAAATGTCTCACTTCGCAGAATCTTCTCAGTTATCAGTGCTTTCCTCTTTCACTTCAATGGGTAGAAGTTCATAGAAGAATTATTTTTCTTTGAGAAACAATAGTCTGTTATCTCAAATTCACATTCCTTTTGCCAGTTTTTTTGCTTAACTGAAGTTAATACTTGCTTGTAAAATTTCCACAGATTTTAGGTTTGTTCAGTTAGTTGTGGTAGTAGTCAAATGTTGATTAGCTGCCTGTAATATTGATCAACAGTTCTCAGTTTTACATTTTTGATCGAAAAATTCTAAATCAGGATTCTCAATACTGTGAAGACTTTAAAGTAAATTAATGAGGTTTATGTTGAAACACATAGAAGATGACTTTTCATCTTGGGAAGCAAATGAGCAGATTTTTCTCTCCACCAGCTGCTCACAATTCTCACAATCTTTTTTGAGTCTTACCAGTTTCAATTCCACTTATTTGCCATGTTCTTCCTCCAGTTGCAGTTTATACCTACTTTGTAGGCTCAAAGCTTATACTTTTTGTCATGTTTCTCAACTGAAATAAGAAAAATACTTAGAAAAATAATAAGAAAAGTAATTGTGTATTTTCTTCCCTTTTTAACATTCAGTCTTATAAACCTCCAGTGTATTGAATAAAAGACTCCTGGAACCCTGTCAGGTCTTGTAAATCTTGGGTTAGTAATGGCTAATTGTTGATGTGGTAGCATGGATGACAATAAGATTAGATTTCAAGAGTAGTTTAATTTTACTTTATATATTCATAGCAGCTGTGCAAAATACTAACTAGTGTGCTGCTGAAATACTTTATAGATTGGTACTGCTGTATTTGGTGAAAATTCATTTGAGACAGAAATCATGGAAAAAGTAAGTTCACTGTTTGAAAACCTTAAGAATCTCATAATATATTTAGAGATCTCACCATAGCTGCCTACATTCACAAACTTTAAGGAAATATTGTGCATTGAGAAAAAAACCAAGAAAAAGAAAATTAACTGGTAGTTTTAAACAGTAAATTATCATTATAATTTAGATAGGTTTGGCATTCCTAGCTACAGATTACTGGAATTGTTTTCAGCTGTACATAACAATGTTGAATCAAATTGTTAAATTAATCTAAAAATAATTTTCTTGTATTTATGCAGTTTAGATTTAAGTGATCAGAAATCAGTTACCATGAGTAAGTCCAGAAGAAAAAGTGGCTAATAATTATGAAGTATTTTATGTGGCCTCCATGTGTCTGACATTAACTGGTATTCTATGTTGATCTGTCAGTAAAGGAAGGTTGTGTATAGGAGTGATATTTACATGCATTCTTTAGTGAAAGCAAGATCTAATAAATTACTACTGTTTGAAGGTAAATTAGCTCAACAAAAAGTCTCTAAATGTGTTTGATTTTGGGAAAAGACTCAAAAGTAATTTTTTTTATGATTTTGGTGCATATTTTTAGCTGTTTAAAATTAACTTATTTGCAGAAATGTGAACTAAGCTGTATCTTCTAGTACTTATGACTACTAAGTGCTGGTATTTCCTATATACTACTATATAAACTTTAGCACTTGCAATATAAGTGATATGAGTGCTAAAACCTACAGCTAAGTTGCAGATTACTCTGAAATGCAAATTCATGATTTTTTTTTCCTAATTATAGTGTTGTAAATATTCAGTTTGTGGGTAGAAGTCAGTTACATGTTGCCAAGTACTATCTGAAATTCAGTGTTGGCTGACTTTTTACCTAATCTGTTTTACCCTTTAAGGTGTCAGTACTGCTATTTCAGAAGCAGCAGCATGATCTGACTGTAGCCCCAGTCTTTTCAATAGAACATGTTGTTTATAATATTTTTGCATAAAGTGTGAGAGAAAGTGAGTATTGTGAGACATTACTTTATTTTGGAGCAGGGGAATAAGGTGTTCAGTGCTATGGCAAATATTGAAGAGAGACATGACCGTTCTTTCATTTACAAATTTGTTTTGTTTAAGTAACCTCATTGACTTAATTTTTAAAAAACGTTTGGTAGGACCTATGTTAAGTCTGAAGATGCATGCAGAAATAATTTTTCCTTTTATAAGGGTAGTTAAGAATACATACCCATATATGAGAAAAAAACTACCAAAACTAATCCAAGTAGCCAATTCTATCTCAGGATGGGGATCATAACCTGATGTTTTTCTTTTCTGTTACAGAGTGTTCCTAGCACCTGGACAGTTAGGCTGTAAGAGTCGAGGGGTGTGGATTACAGTAGGAGAGGGAGATGTGCCTGTTTTGTTCTTTCTTTTCTGTGTATTCATATAGTAGAAAGAGAACAACAGGTAGACATGAGGATTTGTTTTGCCCTTATGGTATTTACATCAGGACAGGATTGCTAAACCGAGTGTAAAAACTTTAGTTTGTATTGATCAAAAAGTGCTGCTTTATTCTCTTAGGCACAAAATGTGCTATTAGGTTGCAATTTGCTGAATATCAAAGCTAATTGTTGCTCTCTTCCTATAGCAAAGTAGGCTAAGCATTGACCATGGTACAGGAGGACTATTAATGAAGCTATTATTTAGAATCAAATTGGATTTCTATATTTTGTTAGACCTATACTGTTAAATTTGTAACAGACAAATTTACACTAGTGGTTCCTATATGTAGCTTATTGAGTATTTATGTTAAGGTGGCTGATTTGGAACTCTCCAGGATGGTTTTTTTCATATTATGTAAGAATTTATTGTTGCTTCAGGCATATCAGGCAGAGGTGAGAAATTACTTACTCCTTTCCCTCTTGCCACCTCCAATTGCTCATTTATGGACTTTCTTCCTTTCCTGTAAATTTTTGTAAACAACTTATGTTTCAAAGCTTAAGCACGCCTTCTACCCCTTTTCTTAATTTTAAATGTCCCTTGGATTGCTGTTCTAAAATGTGGTATGTTTACATGTTTCAAAGTTACGTTGCATATTTTGCTTTATTTTTATTTAGTCCTGCGCACACATGCATTGAAATGGTTGTTTAATGGTGATTTTTTTATATAAATTTGGTAGATAACTTTTTAACTAAAGGTTTTCTTTCAAAGAATTACATTGCTGCATTGAAATGTGTGTTATGTGTAATTGCAGGTTGATGCAGTTGAGACTGAACCAAAGAGCTTTATCTTTATGAGTGAAGATGCATTAGTAAATCCTGACAAGCTGTTGGTCCTAATTCATGGTAATGGTGTTGTCAGAGCTGGTCAGTGGGCTAGGAGACTCATAATTAATGAAGATCTGGACAGTGGAACACAGATACCGTACATAAAGAGAGCTATTGAGGTAAGTGAAGGTTCAAGGATGCAAGATGTGTGCTGTGGATGTGCACGTATGTGCCTGTGCATGAAGACCTGTGAACCTGTGATGTTTTAATTTTTTAATCAGTATTCTATATGTCATGGTGTGATCATTGTATTTCTGATGGGGGGAGGGCGGGGATACTTTTTTTTGTTTTGTTGGAACATTCTTCTGGTGGAACCAAGTTCCTGTCTTGCAGTAAAATAAAATTTAGTTGCATGTCATGTTGTTGTATTGGGCACACCATTTAATATGGCAGATACTATGACAAGAGCCCTTTGCAGGTGATGTGATGCAGCAGAAGACACTGCAGAAATTTGTTACAATTTGGATTATTTTCTTTTGTATTTCATTTGATTTGTACGTATTACTGCTCAGTGACTTCTGTAATCTAATTGGTAACATGGGCTGTCATGATAACACACAATCATTTTACTGGGCTTGTACTGAATTTATTCATTTATTAATTATTAAAAGGAGCAGTCATTTTCAGATTTGCACTAATTACCAATTCATTCTGATTTACTTACCAATATTTGACAATAGAAGACATTCATATTTTGTTGACACTATTTTGTTATATCTATTTGAGAGACAGTGGACAGTTTGTGTTATGTTTTTGTCATTGGAACATTGCAGGAGTAATTAATCATGTGCACACTGCAACCTAAAGGAAACTTCCTGTAATAAACATGAGAAGAGTTTTTTTAAAACTCATTGTTTCTGTTATATTTGCCAAGTTGAGCTAATGTTCTGCTCTAAATATCATTGTTGTCATTGTTACTATTACATATTTTCCTAGGTGATTAATTTTTGCGGTTGATGGATAATTTTTGCAGCTGTCTTTAAAATATTCTGGATTAAAAATGGTACTTCTTTTCAATAAAGCAAAGAAAGAAAACATATAAAAACATTAGGCCATTAAGTTATTTTTTGTTTGTGTTACTCACTATCAAAAGCATCAGACTAAGTGAGAAAAAGAAACCTAGTCCTGTGAAAGTAACGCTTATCTTTTCCTAACATAAAGTTTTTTATTCGTTATAAATCAAGATTCAGATTGAGACAGAAAAAAACGTACCTCAGGATTACTGAGTGCAATACAGGTGTATGGTAGGTCCAGTATGGGACTTCTAGTGCTGGTTCCAAAACATTTCCCAAGAAACCCAAATAGCTGTAGCTACTCCGGGTTTTGTACAGTGCTTACATGCTTGCATTTTTGTTCTTTCCTAGAGATGCTGCTGTCTTGGTAACATGAGAGACTGAGTATTTCAAACTGGGATACTAACCCTAATTTAACAGATAATTTGTAAGGGTTATTTCTGGTTGAGGAGAACTTTTTTTTTTTTTTTTTTTTTTTTTCTCCCTGTTTTGTTATTTTTATTTATTTTACGCAGTGATTTGTGCCACTATGGCAGAAATCAAACCTCTCTTTTCTCAAATGGCTGTTACGCTTAAAACCAGATTATTTATCTCTGCATTTTGAATGCTTCTTAAAAAAACAATACAGGAAAAAGTCCCAATTGTTGGATGAGAACATGTTTTTACAAAAATGTAATCATTAAATAACATTGGTACATCAAACTTTATATTCTTACCTTTGAGCTTTTCCATAATACGGTTTTTAAATTTGTAGTTCTCTTTAGTTCAGTGATTCCAGCTACTGTAAAATCTACTGTCCCTTTTTGTGCATCTCAAAATTCTAGTAAGTGTGCTACATGTTTAGGACATACTATTTGCAGTGAATTTTTTGCAGGCAAAATGAAGAATAGGTTGTATTCAGTTGTGTTAAATCAAATTCAGTTATGTCATTAATTACTGTTTAAATATTGTGTTGCTGGTTTTTTTGTATCCTGTAATCGCTGTACTGAGAATTGGTTGTGTGTCTGGTTAGATAAGGCAATATTTTATGGAAGTTGCACACCACTGAAAGTATTTAGAATCATCTGGTTATGGGTAAAAAGAGAATACATATAGGTACATGCTGATATCCTGTCAGCTTCAGGCACAGTTCATATTAATTACATTTCTAAATGCAGAAAATGATGGTAGACTGGGTGTAAAGACTCCATATGATCAAAATAATGTTAAAAATTGCATTATTTTCTGGTATTCAGTCCTCTAGTTGATTTAGTCACATCACTTAGGGAATTAAAACAACTAGCCTAGATGATAAATAGCAAGAGAGCATGGATTTTTATTTTTTTTTTCCTAGTAGACTTACGGGAATTTGGAGTGAATAATGATATGTAGAATTTGAAAACTCCCATGATCTAATGTGACTTAGCAACACATGCTGGCTTTGCAGCCAGCTTAAAACGTTTGTTGAAGATAAGGTTCTAATTAAAAAAATTAAAATTGAGAATTACAGAAGTAGTGCTTGAAAGTCGTATGTGCAGGAACTAATTCAGGAATACCTGCTTTTCAAAAACAAAAAACCCACACAAGCAAAAAAAACCACCCTCTAAATAGGCCAAACTCCACAACTTTACTGCTTTTCTCTTTGCTTCTCTTCTCAGTTCAATTCTTGGAAAAACTGAAAACAGGGATGCAGCAGCTGGGATTATCGGTGAGCAGTGGGTTGAGCAGGATGAGCTGATACTTCTAAACAGGAAATTAAGGGAAGAGTAAAAACTGTTTGTCTCTGATGCAACATTTATGAGGAAAAAGAATTAAGAAACCCCACCTCTCAAGCATGTGTGGAGCAAAGGAGCAATGTATGGACTTAAAATTTTGTATTTTAAAATTCTAGTATTTTGGGGCTGCTGCACATTACAGAGAAAAGATTCAAAGAGAAAAATCGTGGTGGGAATTCAAGTAGCTAGAAATACGTTTTTCTTTTCATCCTTGCAATTCCTGTAGGTAATGCTTCTCATTCCATGTTTTGTATCTAGCCCTATTGTGTAGATTCAGTCTTTTGTGTAAGAGGTATTGTGACTAGGTGACAAGGGTTTATATGAAGAGATAGCATTATTGTGTTAATTTGAAAATTCAATCTCAGTAGTGTAAACGAAATGTTGAAATATGAACGAATATGAAGAGAACAAATAAGCAACTAGATAGAGAACAGATTGTAGGAAAAGAAGAACGGAGAAAATTGTACCCAATGTGAGAAACACATGTAAATACATTAAAATGTAGTAGGACAAAACCTATTTAAGAAAAACAAGTGTGAAAAAGAAAAATATGCTAGTAAGTCAGTAAGAATGTAACAAATGCTAAATTAAAACAAATGCTTAGTAAAAAAGATATTTAAAACAAAAGAAACTGGCAATGTCCTGTAAATACAGTACAAAAATACTGCATAGATTTGCTCTTTTGTTTTGTTCTTTCTGTTTGTTAAAACAGAAGTTTTCTGTTGAAACTTTCTCTAGTGGGAAACACTGATTTTTGACAGAAACGGTTATTTGGTGCACAAGAGACTGAAGTTCAAGTCCCTCCCCTGGGGATGAGTGACTGTTCCATTTATAATGAGAATTCTACTCTGAAGATATTCCACTTTTTATAAAAAAGTAATTGTAAATGATATAAATAAATAAATGTAGATTAAAAGAGTAATTTTTATCTATCTCTAATATCTTTTGCCTGAATGGCTCATCCAGGTTTGTACAGTGAGGGTCTTCTCAGATCAGTTATTGTTTAACCATGCATTCAATAACTGAAGGAGTGCCAGGAAAAGGTGATCAAAGAGTCAATTTCTTCAATTTAGTGATGAGGCCATATACTTGGGATGTCAAGAATTAAATATTTTACAGTCCTGGTTTAATAATGGTTGTTGAGGGGCTCCCTTGTTCGCTTTGTTAGAGAAGGGGAGGCTGAAGTTGTTGTACTTAAAGAGGAGATTTGTTCACTGTAGAAACAGAAGCTCAGCTTGCCTTGGTTGGACATTGTGAAGAGTTTGGGAGTACAACTGTCTTTGATACCTCTCCTCTAGGGAATAAAGAGGGTATCAGCTTACTGCATAAGTACAGGGAAACACTGGGTGTTTTCTGAGTCTTTGAAAATTCAGTACATTTGTTACCTAAGATAGCTGGGGTCCCAGGGGTGCTAATAAAATTCAACCACAGCAGCTGTCACTTATTTATTAAAGAAAAATTAAAAACCATGAAAGAATTGTTGCCTTATATAAAATTCAGATATTAAGATATCATAGATACTTGTATTTTTATTTAAAGGAGAATCAATACTTGACATATAGGTGGAAAATAGGTTCTTCAAAGAACCTGGACAAGTTTTTCAGAAGAAACAGGGCAGCACGTAAAAATCTGACTTTACATGAACTAGAAAAAAGCCAAAGCTTTGCATGAGATGGTTGTTAGCTGTAGAAATGTTTCCTTAATAACTGGTAAAACATGGTTTTCAGCTTCAGTAGTCTGTTATGTTTATCTTGCTCTTCATTTTTTTCCATTCTCTGTTCTCTTTGGTCAAAATATTGTCATTCATTTGTACAAAACTGTCAGGTTGGCAATATTTACTAAGAATTGGTAAGGGTTATTACTTTTGTCAGCATGCAGTAATATGTCATTAATTTTGTAAGGCAACTGATTGGAACAGCAAAATCGTTCAGTGTAACAGCAGTAAATTTTCCCACTGTAAATATTATGTGATTTAGTAGCCTTAATGGTTCGTAACTAGTATGATAACACATACTCTTGTATTTTCTCTTTCCACTTCATAAAAATCAGTCAATTTCAATAGTGCATATTTATATATTGTTGGCCAGAAATTATGTTAAGTTTAAATTACACTAACAAAAATTATTGCTAAAAAACTTTTCAGTCTGACTTTTAAGTATAGAATATCTTGTTAGACAAACAAACTTTTTGGTTTTATAGTTCATACAAGCTTAGAATAGTATCAATAATAAGGGCAAGTGACACTTTCTGGGGAAAAAAAACAGCTGACATTTCGCTGCAATTAGTTCTGCCACAGATTGCTAATATTCATGTGCCTTTTATGTCTTCTATGTGTATTGTTGTAGAAGGATGTTAAAATACCTGATTTATTTATTAATGGTCAGTTACAGTGCCAGAGCAATCATAATCTTTTTTGGGTTTTCTAACATATTACTGAACCATCGACTTTCACTAAAATGGGCAATAATTTGCTGTACTGTTTTATTTCAAATGCTGCTTTTCTAACTGTGGTATATGTACTTGACTTATTCATTCTGTTAGACCACAGAACTAGTGTTGTTTGTAAAGTCCTTTTTAGCAAAGCAAACCTGTGTTTAGAACTCCTGTTTTTGTGGTAATTATACTAAGAAAACTTAAAAGGTTTTGGATGATCTTTTGAGATCTTTCTAAAAACATAAACACAAATCACAATGTATTACTAAATAATGAGTCACATCTAATTGGTTTTAAATCCACCATATCCTCGAAAGAAAATTTGACAAGCAGTATATTTAATTACTTCAAAAACACTGTTTGAGGGATTAATAATCTCTCAAATTCTAGTCACTAAGCAGATAGAAGGAAAATGTGCACAGTTGAAAGCAATATTAATTGATCACAAAATACATAGTAATACATGATAAGCTGTATAGGAGTTAAAATATTAAGTCAGAAATTCAAGAAAAGGTTAAAAGCTTAGACTAATTCTGAGCTGACAGGGTTTATAAACCCACACCAGCCCCCATGCCAACAGAGGAAAACAATGAGATGACAGCTCTACTGTTGGGAGAGGGGTTGCTAACGACAGCTTATTCCTTTATGATTTCAACTCTTGACAGAAGACAGGTCTGCTTGTTGCATCATGGCAGATGTATCATTACCTTATGGCCCTGTCATGACTGAACTGGAAAAAAAAACCCCACACTTGCAATTCTAAAAGTCTCTTTGGAATTTAGTGCATCCTTTTCCAGATACATTTGCCATTATTTTATTAATTGTGTGTATTACATTCTTACAGTTTTCTGGGCTACATAATTTGGTGATGTAGAGATATTGAGAGATTTCTTTGTCTTCTTTTATTCTGCTGGTTTTAGTCTCCAGTAGCACCTTGACTTGTACTTTGTCACTGACCTAAGAAAATCACTGCTCAAGATAAGAATACTTGGATAAATGTGGCTTGCAAATATTTTTTTCTCCAGTCAAACTATTTCAGCCATTTTTTAATTGGATGAGTATTAAGTTAAGGACACACAGTGAACATTTAAAATAGTCACCATAATTTAAGAAAAAAGTTTAATATGAGTTGAAATTGCCTTTTTTTTGTCATATGCATATTAGGATTCTTCCTTTCCACACCACGACCCTTCCCCCCCATTCAACTTCTTGGATACCCAACAGTGACTCTGGAGACTTAAAAAAGAGTAAGAAGGGGTGTGGATTTTTGAAAGTATGTCAAAAGCCTTGGGGTTTGGATATGATCAGAATTTCAATAGAGGTTGAGATGAGTTTAAATGCATAGAAGGGGAACATAAAAATCTTGTTTAATTTCTGTCATGTTGTTCTTTTTTTAGTCACTCTGATGTCTTTTTCAAATCTGCTTTTCTCTCAAGCTTTGTGGTACTATATTCAAGATCTGGGCTTTTTCCTCTTTGTATTTCGTTTTAACTGCTGATCCCTTTTCTGTGGTGCTTCTGCCTTTAATATCAGCTGAAGCGGTCTGAATTGCTGAATCAAAGCCATTTTGGGAGAGAGACAGTGTTTAAGATTGTGCAGGGTGAGATTCTCTGGGTAGAAGGTAACACTTCCTGCAGTTATAATCAATGCACTTGACACTTTCAAAGGCAGGAGAAGCCATGACTTGCTCAGGGGTTAAACTTTTAAAATAACTTCCCTTGGGAAAAATGCCATCAATAAAATGGAATAATTAGTTGAAGATTCTTGAGTAGCCTAGGTCTGAAAAGAAAAGATTAGAGATAGGTCATGTTTGCACTTCTGCTGTACTTTCCTTCCTGTTTTTCATACTATAAGCTTTTGTTTGAATGCGTGCAATATTACAGAATCAATCTGCTTCAAAAGTAATGTGATCTACTTAAGACACTGCTTTAATTTTGTAGTCTTACTGTCTGTGTAATAACTGTAAGAATGGAGATTAAATTCTATATAAAAAAACAACTTCAGATTTGCAATCTTTCTTATTTCCTACACACATATTTATTCTGTAGGTGGTCATTTTAGCTAACAAAACATTTGCAACTTTGACCCTTAATAAATAAGCTTAAATTGTAATATACATTCAGTAATTTTAAACTTTAGGTCTAAATTGCATTATATGGACATTCTGTATATGTGACCATTAATTTCTAAAGAGATGAAGAGGTTTACACTGAAGTCAAATTAGTCTCACTTTGCAATTATTGTGTTTGATAATTTCAGATTTTAGGAGAGATTTATTGAGTTTTTATTTATATTTTTTCATATAATCATTTTTATGAAAACAGCTATTTTGAAAGGCAAAGCCTGACTAAAAATGGTGCTTTCATACATACTGAAGTATATATGTATTGTACAAAATATCAATGAATAATGCATGAGTGGCTTTGGAATAAAGGGTTCTTACCATTCATTAATTATTTACTTATTTGAACTTTTTATTTTTCCTAAGGGAAATAAAATCACAGACAGTACTCTGCAACAGTAACTAAACAAGACTTTAGCAAGTACATAACCACTTTTGAGAAGTGGTTTTTGAGAAGTACAACATTGTATATTCTATAGTAAGTTACATTGGAATGAGAACTGTACCACCTGAATAGTTTTTTGGTAGACATTATTCTGCATACAGATTTGTTAACTAAACATTAGCAAGAAAGTATAGACTAGTCTCAAGTCCAGCAAGCTACAAGTATTTCTTTGTGGTTTTGGGAGTAAGCCTGTGGCAAGCTGGCTGTGGAACTGTGACTTACTAATTGCTCTGAAATTGCAGTGGGGCTTTTTCTGTTTCTTTACAGATTTTCAATTTATTGTTTCTTTTAAATTCATGATATGTGTGTCATTTGAAAGATTGATGGGTGAATACATACTGGTATGATTGTACTTGGAAATGCAGAAATTATTTGTCGTTGTAGTTGTGTAGTTGTAATCCAGTGTTGTTTTGATTTAGACAGTTTGGATCTGTGGAAGTGTCACAGCTTCATGGTTATCTCTGAGTACAGTACATACAAGTAACATCTAGTTTTAGCTGATTTGCTGAAGCAGATGTATCTCTCATTTCAATGTGGGATCATCCAGTAAAGCTGTAATGGAGGCATCGGTGCCTTCACAGAATGGTAAAATTCAGGATGGACATTTAGCTGGGCTTTACTTTCATGTGTAATAAACTACGCAAGTGTGCTTATCTGATCATGGAATAGAGATTTTCAAATACCTTTCATATTTTTTTGGCACCATTTTTTGTTCAGTTGATATTGTCAATGATAGTGTGAATATTCATTTTTGACAGTGTCAGCATGATAAATCATAAAATCATTAAGACTGAAGAAGACTTCTGGAATTGCTAAGTCCAACAGCTTACCCAGCACTGCCAAGTGTACCATATTCCTATGTACCACATGTACACATCTTAAAAATGCCTTTAGGAGTGATGATTCCAAGACTATCCTCTGCAGCCTGTGCCAGGGGTTGTCAAACCTTTCTGTGCATAAATTTTTTGCCATATCCATTCTGAACTGGTATACCTTGAGGCCTTCTGGCGTACCGTGAGGCCATATCCTCTCATCTGATCACTTGTTTCCTGGGACAAGAGACCAGCCCCCACTTGGCTACACCCTCCTTTCAGGAAATGGTACACACTGACAAGGTCTCCTCTGAGCTTCCTTTTCTCCAGGCTAAACACCCCAGCTCCCTCAGCTGCTCTTCAGACTTGTGCTCCAGATCCTTCTGTAGCTCTGTTGCCCTTGTCTGGACATGCTCCAGCACATCAACTTCTTTGAAGCATTAATTTTAAGAGGAATGATCTTTACTTATTAAAGATTAAGATTAATAAGATTCCTCTCTTATAATATGGGGTGACCTATTAATTGTTCATTGGTCCAATCTTAAGTGATTAGCTTCATTTTACTTTTTGAAAAAAGATCAGTAGCCAGCACTTTTGTTCTCATTCAGGAGAATGTTAGTTCAGGAATCAAAAATACAATTGCAATTTTCAAATATTTTTAAAAGAAGTTAACTCACTATAATTTAAAAATATTTAATACCTATTTAGAAATACTAAAATTTTCTTTTGACTTTTTATATGTACACATGGCTAAACTGTCACCTAGACAATGTGTAAATTGTATTCTTTATAATATATACCATGGAAAGAGTGTGTCAGTATAAGTATGGTATATGTATGTGTTTAATATTACACTATATTGACAATACTCTGTTGAGTTTTCAAATTAATCAATACTTAAAAGACTTAACAATTCAATGGTGAGATTATCACCTCCTGATTCATATAATGAAATGCATATTTAAATGAAATTACCCCTTATTTGCTGTGCATTGAGCTGGAAGATACTACCTTTAATGCATTGGAATTCAAATAAAAAATTTATATGCCTTCTGCTTAACTACTTTAGTACTGTTCTAATAATGCACGTTGCTGCTTCAGGTAATAAGAAAATAGATATGACAAAGACTTTGTTATGCAGATTAGCACAGGATTTTAACCTTTTGAAAATACAGAGATCTTTGGAATTATGTATGTCCCTTTTGATCAAAAAACTTTTAAAAGTTTAATAATTCTGTTAAAACAAACCAAAACTGTGGGTAATTTTCTTCTTTTCTGTAGAATGAACAAATTATAACATCAAAAACCCTGAGAGTGAGGTATGTAGTAGGTCATTTACTGCTTCAGGCATTTTTTCTCCCTTCAGGATGTGCTTGTTTAGTTTCTCTCACTTTGTGCCTTTGGCACTCTGTGGTGATATTCAGACATGTTCTTCCCCTTCAAGGAATCTCTAGGGTGGCAGATAACTTATACAAAATTAATAAATAGTGTTGCTTTATTTTTACCCATGCCAGGCAATTTGTTTCCCTCTTGAGGAGAGTTGAGTTGCACAAGACATGTTTATTAAAAAAATGTGTGCTTTTGCGTAGAGTTAAACAGAGAAATTAGACATAATAGAGTGAAATATATAATTAAGAAAATGGAATTACTCAATTTTCAGTGATTCCTTTGTGGAAAAAAAATGCAATGGTGAAAATCCCTTATATGTTGGTTAACCTTTATAAACCTAGAACTTTTATACATGTCCAGGTATAGGAGGTTTTTAGATTTAGTTTTCTTTTTTAATTCTGGGCTTGTAAATTTAGTTTCCTTTTATCTCAGCAACATTCAAGGTGTAAACCTGTTTTGAGGCTATTCAGCTGGTTGATTATTTTTGGGGAAGACCAGCTGTACCATCTTGCGTATTCACCACCATTTGTTCTAGCATATTGCCGTGCTAATCCTCTTAGGAGAAGGAGAAATTGGCACAGATAGCTTAACCTGTTTTGTTGTGTGCTACATTGCAGCCTCCTCTCTGCCACAACAAAGGCAGTGAGACTTCAGATTGCTTTGGAGGGTAGAACAGCTAATGAAGCTTGAGTGTAAATATATGCTGGTATATGAGGGAAAACAACTTGGGGGCTTTTTTCAATTTTTTCCTTTTTTTTTTCTTTTTGGTAGTTGTTGATTTTAATTGTCCTTTTAGCTGTGAAACACGGAGTTGCACTTAATAGTGTAATAGTCTTATACTGTTGCTTGCTTTTCAGTGCTTAAAAGAATCCTAAAAACATGTGACTGTATTAAATATTGTCATTTATTTTAAAGTTTTCCTCCTAGATGTTACCCACTGGCATTTTAAGCTTTCCTTAAGAGTAGATATACTTAGCTTGTAAGTAAATATTCTTTTTTCTAAAAATCATTTGAAAAATATGGGCGGAAAATATTCATGGTGCTTCAGTGCACAGGTGATTGAGTTTCTGCTGACCTTGGTAGCTGAGCCTGTGTTTTGAATCCCAACTCTTCCTCCAGTGTTAAGGGTAATGTGACTGAGTCCTCTGGAATGAGTTCCTGAATGCTGATAACAGGAGGCTTTACTATGAAGTGCAGAAGCTACTCATGTGGAATATGCATCTTCCACATCACGCATGGCTGAGATCAGATACAGGATTTTCAAGACTTGACAGCCCTGGTTCATGAACAGTGATATTTATACTGAATTTGGGACTATCTGAGTGTGAATATTCAACTGATAGATACCAGCTGATGATAAAAATAAGTGACTTTGAGATTCCATTTTAATGCTATGGTGTTCTTATTGTCAAATACTGAAAATAGTTTTTACTACAATTCCTTAAAATAGCATGTGTTAATTGATACCTCACATTGAATCAAACAGCTGCTGCCATCTTTGATTATGTATTAGAAAAATGTAATAAGTTTGATCTTTTCTGTTAATGTTGGCATTTTCATTTTATTAGTTGTATTTATATTCACTGTGTTAATCCACTGTTTCTTTTTGCTGCATTTTGAAACCTTTCTTAAAATAACACAATCCAGATATTTTTGACTCAGATTAACTCCCCCCATCCCATACTGTATGTCCACCTTCTCTATATATGTTGTTTTGTGAGATTTTCAATACATTTAATTTATTTCTCTAAAAATGGTTTCATGCAGGTATGAAAAATTCCAAGACAGGAGAGTAATGGAAGTACAGCTGACGGAGCTGTTCAAATACCTTCCATCTTAGCTAAATAAGAAATGCTTTAATGTTTTTCTGGTGGAAATGAAGGTCTTTCTTCCAGCCTTATTTTTAGAAAAAATTTGGGGGATGTTGTTTAGGATTTGACAAGGACTTCAATAGAAAATCATCTATAAATACCAAAGACAGTCAAAAGAAATATTTGCTACTTTGACTTCTTACCAGTTCCATGTTATTAGTATTTTGAAAATGTTAATCATTTCTCTCTCAAATCCTTGTGTTTCTCTGCGAGAGATTATTTTAAAATGTAATCAACATTATTTTTTATTTTACTTCCTGATGGTAATGGTTTTATGGTGTGATCGTTTTACATTTGCAGGTAGGCAAGTACTTCTTCTGTAGCAATTTTTTTCCTCAATTTTACCTTTTTTTCAATTTAAAAGCATTGCTTTCTCAGGTGCCTCTAGATGTGTATATGTATGCAGATATATACTTCTGTATGTAAAGAAAGGTACAGTGCATCCTAATGGTCTAGTTAGGTGTAACTTTTCAGTTTTTTAAATGGTAATATTAGGTGTGTAACATTCAGGAAAAATAATAGTTAATTTCTTACGTCTTTTGGGTTTGGAAGCTGCATGTGACTTCTGTGTTTTTGGAAATTCTGATTGTATTTTACAGCACTGGAAAAGTACTGTTTCATGTTACTGTTTTCTTTGAGCCCAGTAATTTGTGATATATTATAAAGGAGGTGTATTGACTGTTTCTCAAAGCTAGTAATGTTTCAAATGTCATACAGGTTAACTTGCTTTGTGATTTGATTTGATATAGCTGTTGTATGTTGTGTTTTATCCTCTGGACGTCCTTATGAGTAACTTTCAAGTAGCAAACTCATAGAACTTGCAGAAATAGATAATAATTCTCTAAAACCTAAATATTCTTAAGAATAACAGTTGATAGTCTTATAGAAGCTTTATAGAACCTGAACAAATACTTTCGCTGTACCATGTCCTCAGTTAAATGAAATCTGTGTTTTTCCTATATAACAGAGTATTGGATCAGTGTCAAAATTATGATGTATTTATTGTGGTGATATTCAGGATCTATATCTGTTGAGCTACTACACAAAAGTCTGGGGTTTTTAATGTGATATCATAACAGGGAAAAAAAAGAAAATTTAAAGAGAAGCCTGCAGTTACCAATTTTACAGGTGTCTTGGCAATCACAAGACATTTATGCTAATAGTGACATTGAAATATACTCCCTTTAGTTTTTAGTTAAGAAGCTGACGTTGAGGGACATCTGTATGTACTGGTTTTAGCAGAAGACCTATTTTTAATCCTATTTTAATCAAACTTTTTGCTTGTAAAAAATGTGCGGACTATCAACCCTGAGGAGTGGATCCCTGCAAACTGCATGCATGCAGGGGTGTTGAGAGCTCTTTCTGGAGAAATGAAACTAATAATGCATACTGCTCTTTTTGGTAGTATTAAAATCTAGTTCAGTAACAGATTAAACAGGAAGTTTTTCTTGCATTTTTAGTTTTTTGATCTGTCAAGACAAGGGTTCAAGTCTTCTAGGAAGGCGTAAGTAGGAGAATCCTCTAGATTGGCTGTAAAAAATTTTGAGCTGTAGAAAAGATGATTATATGGTGGTTTGGTTTGATTTTTTTAAATGTTTGGGATGGACCTTTTGCTTCTTTGTTTTTTCCTTGCTGTCATGTCTTACAATAATTATGAAAGATTTAGGAATGGTGTGCCTCTAGGTATCATAAGTGCATGGAAGCTGATTATGGTTCTGTGACAGACTTTGCATCAGTTCTCATGTATATTTTGTACATGGTGTGGGGTTGTTTAATAGTAACTCCATCTTATATATGTCAAATGTGTTTCATTTTGAAAATTAGGTTTAAAAGTAATGCCAAATATAATAGTCTAATGAATGTTCAGGTAGCAGAAAAAAGCACTAAGAATTATAAAGAAGAATATGTAATCAGATCTTGCATCTGTTTCAGGATGTTCTGACATACTGTATTGTGTGTAAACCTTTACTGAGGTTTTTATGGAAATATGGTGTTTTTTCAGCTTCCTGACTAATTTTGTATATAGTAAAAAGTTATGAGTATACTTTGAATGATACAGCCTAGTTCTCTGCGGAAGAGAGAAGGTCTTACATTTGTTTACTTCATTTTTAAATTAGTGTACAGTGTTTATTCACAATTTGACTGCTAATTAAATAGTATTCATAGTATTTATTTTAACTAGAATATTTTGCCTCAAGGATGCTTCAGTCTGCAGTACTATGGACTATTCTTATGAAATGGATTATGAGATAGCAGTAGCTTTTCACACACTTCTCATTGTAGGCCTTTTCTCAGTTATTTTTTGAACTGCATACAAGTCTTTATTGCTTGCAGGAGAACATCGTAGTTACTTGTCTGGGAAGTATCTCAGTGCTGCTTCTGTTTAAAAATTGTGTATGTTTGTTTATAGACATTTGTGAATGTCTATAAAGTCAGCATTTTGGACTGAGAATGAAGTTGGACCATCACTGCTTTTGCCAGAAAGTGACTGACCAGTTTTGGAGGTGTAGTCTTTTTTTTGTAGGTGTCTTTTACTGTTGTTTCTAGACATTCTAATAGTGGTTTAGTAGTAAACCACTATTAGAATGTCTAGACCCAAGTTTCTGCCTTCCAATCCCTCTAGCCAGTCTCCTGACCTGTTTTGTGTTTTAATATTTACGTCCAAATGTACTAGCTTCCCTAGTACTCTTCTCTCCTCTTCTTGTGAGTTTGTGTTGAATAGCTTCATTCTACTTTATACTCTGTGCACAAGAGCACACTGATCACACAGCAGCATGACCTTCGTATTTCTCATTTACTTGTCCAGATGTGAATGTAAGAAGTGGAAACCCTTATCTGCATAGCAAGCACTTACTTCATTAAGTCTTTGTACATTTCAGCTGCTATAATTTAAGACCTGTCTGCTGAGAATCCATATATTTTCAAAAGTTTGTAAGTTGGCCAAATTTGAGTAATGTCTTAGGGGAATAGGAGGCCATTCCAGCCAGAATTTAAGCTCCTAATTAAAAGACACAGGTGCCATAAAGTGTTTTTTAGCAAACTAGATTTTTGTGAACGGGCAAACAGAGTTGTTCTTTTGTGACTTTTTCTTGAATACAGATTAATGATTTACTGTGAAATTTTCAACAGAGTTCAGCCTGAGGTAAAACCAGCTGTAAAATCTGGCTTAAGTTTGGTAAAGTTCTGAGTAAGTCAGAGGAAAGTAACTGGCATTTTGTGAGCCTTATGGATAGGCAGATTAATTGATTTCCAGCCATCATTCACTGCAGTACAAGGGTTCCTTAATCACCAAGTTTGGAGACCAGCAACAAGAAATTCTACTTTTAACTATGAATGTTCTGAGTGGGATTCTCACTGTTTGTTTTTGGATCAGAAGCTTATGTCAATTTGTGAGTGACACAATTGAGCTGCTTTTATTTTCTGTTGTCCAAGTTCTAGATTTAATATATCTGTTCTGGACTTTTTTGTATATTTTCTTACTTTTTTTTTATTCCAGGTATGCATATATCTTGATATTCTTTAGACTGAGAATCACTGAAACACCCAGGATAGTAACTAAGCATTAAAATGTGACGTTAGAAGACAATCACTGAAGTAGATGAATTATTGAGTATGAGTTGAGTGTGACTTGTTCTTTAGTCAAGTACCTTATGTTGTGGCTTACCATTTGGCATATAACGTTATGCAGTGCCTTCTCAAATGGATTGTGGTCCGGTTCTTGGATATTCTTAGCTGGGATCATGTGAGACAAGGTTCTCCGGTTCAATTTGGACTCGCAACTCCTAAGTGCTTCCAGAATTTTACCCTGAAATAGTTCAGTGCTGACCTATTTAGCCACAATTCCCAAAAGAGGATGTCTCTTGTTTGAGGGACAATTAAAGCTATTACATTAAGGGATTATGGTGGGCTAATGGCACGGCAGTACATGCCTCTCAAGTATAATAGGATTTACAAACTGCCAGCTATTATATACTGAGAGCTGTATGGATACTTGCAGAGAGGGATGGTGAGGACATTGTAATAAAGATCAGTAGGAAAGCAGACAACTTTGTGTAATACCTTATAGCTATCGTGAGATACAAAGAGACATAAAGAATCAGGTTGTCTATGAAGTTGCTTCTCCAGATGTAAAAGTCAGTTTGCTCAAATACAGGACAAGTTAAAAAAGTTTGAATCTAAAGAGTGTATTTTTCACTCATTTGAAAGTGTATGAATGGGCATGGCTGCTATGCCTTGTATATGAGGAAAATACAGGACCCCATTTTGTTTGTGATAGCAATATAAAAGTAGAAGAAAGAGGAGGTGATAGTGGAAAGTGATAGAACAGCAGAGCTTAGGAAAAAATCAGTGGATGAGGCCAAGAAATCCTTACGTTTTGAGGAGAATTTAATGCAGCCTGTCCAGATGCGGAATTGAAAGTAATACTCTTCTTATCAGTGAAGACAGAAAGAATGTTAACAAGCACAATCCTTGATTGACCAGTCAGCACTGAGAGCTGTGCTGTCATCTTGGATGACTTTGAGTGTTGCTGCCCAATTGCTAGCTTGGTTTGTTGAAAGGAACAGGAAGAAAGACAGAGCTCTGGAGGGAGAAGAAGGGAGTTAACAGAGGCTATGTCCAGTTGGCTGAATGTCATCAACGGACCCTTCAGACACCCGCAGACCCAGCAAGGAATTGTGTTTAGAAGCCTTTGCAGTACTTGGTACTATTTTTTAAGGATGACATCCAAGCTGTAGGTGTTGAAACAATTTTTTGAACTAGCAGAGGTCATAGTCTGTAAAGACAGAGTCTATTATTGTTACAGATATTGTAACCATGTTATATATGGTGCAATAGCAGGTGCAGCAAAATGAATCCTCTTACGCCAGCTATTCAAAAATTTGTGACACGCCTAAAAATGACACTCCTGGCATCCTGGCCAATGTCTTAATGTTGAGATTATTTTGAATATACCAGTATATTTAAAGAAAAACTTTTTTTATTATTATGTTGTTTATTTGTTGGTTTGGTGTTTTTTTTGTATTTTTTGCATTTTCCTTTCAGGAATCTGTAGTTCACCCCTCAGTAGTGTTATAGAGTCTGCTCTATTTACATGGAAAAGAAAACTAAGTACTAATGATATCTGAAAAAGCCAATTTTCTTTTTTTTTTTTTTTTTCTGCTCTTTTTAAAGTAGAAGCTGAAATTTCTGGAGTGCATTATGAAAAA
Organism: Onychostruthus taczanowskii; assembly: GCF_017590055.1. NCBI lineage: Eukaryota > Metazoa > Chordata > Aves > Passeriformes > Passeridae > Onychostruthus > Onychostruthus taczanowskii. The sequence continues at coordinate 3,051,948 of NW_024505008.1, forward strand.
CAATATGGAAAAATAAAATTTTCCAGTCAACTGGTCTTATGTCATGGGATATTAATCTTACAACCAGACAAGATTGATTAAAAGTAATACTATACTCTTTTTGAATTTAGATAGAACTGTGAAATGGCTTTCCATCCAAGAAGAACAACATCATCTTTTTGTCAAGGTAACCACAAATGTTCAGGGGTCACTGAAATGGATCGGCATTGAAAGTGGAACAGTCCATTTGCAGGTGACTGTCTGCCATTTCTGTGAAATAGGGTAGCTTTGAAATGGTTTGAAGATTTGTAATGCCCAATTGTGTGGAAGAGTGTACAGTAGAGGAAACAGCAGTAGTATTCAGAAGTTACCAAAGACCAGGACTGAAGTTCTGTTTTTCTTTTACACTTCTATATATGTAGTTTCTGGATATAGGTTTGGTTTAGTTTGTAGCCATTCATTTTTCATGCTTTGATTTCATCGTTTATAAGTGATCTCTTAAGTATTTTTTTCTATTGCCCAGTGCTTAGCTAAAGCTACTTTTTTCAGAGACATAATATCTTATTGTTGAAAAATCTGCTTTTACAGGGAAATGAATACACTGTGGTAGTGTTACATATTTAAGCAAACTGAAGATCAACTGTAAAAAATGGACTGTGCAAAATAAGAGTCTAGTCCTGCTTTATTTCATATCCAGCTACAGGCTATTCATTTATGAAATAGTACAGTATGCATTTATAATGCTTACTTTTGCATTACAGTTCAACTTCCACCATTTTAAGTTACTCCGTGAACATTCCGGGTACTTCTTTGTGAATGATAGATACTAATAATAACTAGTAAAACAGTTCTGAGTAACATTTATAGAATTAAGATATTACTTTTTTCTCCTTACGCTCAAAGAATTTGTCATTTGCAATGGTTTTGCATTCACATTATTGAAAAACAGTTTTTATTGTAAGTAATTTGGGGATAGTTTTTCAGAAAGGAGTTACCAAAAAAAAATTAGTAAGATAGTGTGATTAAAGCAAGACAAAACCCCAAAGAAATAAATAAATATATTTCATGGCTATTTTATTGACTCATTTTTGAAAGGTAAGAGCCTAACCTTTTATAGTTAACAACAATGAGAAAGTAAACCATGCTGATCTAATTTCTGTATGTAGGGTTCATTGCAATATAACTGGAGCTTGCCTTCTTTTTTGTTTTAACCATGTCTTTATATCATGAGTGATTACAGACCAGGGTGCACAGATGGAACTTGTATATATTCTTGTAAATGTGTGATGCACAGTTTTATGCAATATAAACATTATTTTTATTTCCATTTCTTCAGGGTTTTGTTTTAACTCTTTGACTTGCGACCTCCTGTATCACCCATCACAGATGAAAAAAAACACCTTCTAATAACTTCATGTGTTATAAAACTTAGCATTAGTGTTGTAGTTGTTTGGATTTGTTAATTTAAGATTTATTTTAAGATTTTCTGGTTTAATTCTTTAAAGAGTGTGGTAGGTTTTGGTGTTGACTAATTATTAAGGTGTTTATTTTTTGTTGTGAGATAGGATTAGGAGAAAGGTAAAGCAGGTTTAAAATTTTAAAAGGGTGTTTTTCATCTTTAACATGTGTCTTTCACAGAAGCGTAATTAGTTTCTCAGTAGTTTAATAAATTATCAATTAAACAAAAAGTTTTGACAGTGTTGAGAAAAAAAACCTGTAAGTATGATTACGGAAGTAGGCCATTGTTCACAAGAATATGTTGTATTCATTACTTGCAAGGAGACAGGGATCTGGAGACTCAGTTCTCTCAGGCAATTTGGTTTTTTTTATTATTTTTCTATGTTTATGCCTGAAGACCTGGTGATGAGTGTTCCCAAGTGGCACTGACCTGCATGATCCTACCTTCCTTTAAGTGAAGGGCTGAAGTTGTTTAGGATTCCAGCTCCTGACAAATCATGTTGCCAGGCAGTGTTTAGTTTCTCTCATCTTTTCGCAAGGATCTCCTCATTATTTTTAGGTCCTGAATGCCTGTCTCTGCAGGTTATTAAACTTTTGATGTCAGTTTGTACTCAATTAATTCCTGCAGAGTTATGCTTCAGCTACATGGCTGTATTAACCATGGGGTTTGTATGAAGGTGTACCATGTGTGGTGCTTTGTCCTCTAGTTTATTTGAGTATTTTAATAAAAATTGTTAATCCTTTCCTGAGGTTAAAATGTAGAGGCAAAGTGAGGTAAGCAAGTTTTTTTAACATTGGAGAAGTATCAAAGTCAAAACTAGATTTCAAATCATTTTGCTCTGTTTCGGTTACTTTACCCAAGTTCCCCCTTAAATGCTGGGATTTTATGTTTGCAAAGCATCATTGGTTTTAATTTGCCTGTTGTACAGAGATGAAGCCTGTCAACCTAAGTGATAGGCAAGGTTGCTTTACCTGTGGTTTTATCTGAAACTTATTTCCTGGATACTAGAGTTTATTTTAATCTCCTAGATTAGCCTCTTCTGAAACTTATTTCCTGGATACTAGAGTTTATTTTAATCTCCTAGATTAGCCTCTATCTCCTTGTGCTATAGATTTATGGGTTAATAGATATTCTAATCTAATAATGTTAATTATTTTATATAACTGAATTATAAATTTCCTAATTATAATGTTCTACAACTGTTCCTATGATTTGTAATTGCCTTTTGGAATTTTTTTAAACCCAGGCTGTTCACATGGAAAGGCTTTGCCCACAAGGTCAAACACAGACGTTCCATTTTGTTTAGAAATAAGCTTTGCTAAACTTTAGTGTTGAACTGAAAAATGATGTCTTTGTGTGGGATTAACCTTCCCTCTCAGAGCTGTCGCTGTCCCTGTAGCCTGGGACTGTTCACTGCTGTGGCACTCTCCTGATTTTTCCCTTGAGGAGGGTAGGTTGAGTTGTTCTTCTGTTGATCATTTTGTGTCTGGAGGCCTTTCCCACTCCCCGCAATTTTGTTTTACCGTTGAATGGGACTATGGTAATGCTTGGGCTTTGTCCCTGTCTCATTGTCTTTCTGACTAACGGATAGAAATGTCAGCCATAGAGAACAGCCCCAAACTGTGACCTCTGTAACATTCCCCTTCAGCTGATTGACATTCAGGCAGCTGCTGAGAGAAATCCCCACCATTCAGAGGTTGGTGTTCTTGCTGAACGAGTTCCCCAGTGTCAATCCTGTTAGCCCAATTGCCACATTCTGGGAATGGTGGCCTTTAAATACTAGATTAAAGATTCTGCACCTGCCAATGATATGGTGCTTCCCCCTTCCCTCCACAACTGTGTCACCTTGAATACTTCCAGGGCTTTGCAGTCCAATTGCAAAGGCACCTTTTGTCCCATTAGGATTCCCAAAATGCTTTGTACCACTACTCTTTTTGCTTCATTGTTTTGTTGTTTTTTTTTTTTCCCAGGGTGGGTTTTTTGTTTATTTGTTGTTGTAAACCCAGCTAAGCTCAAGTGTGGGAAGTTTTTTGGGGTTTTTTTGGCAAATTTGCAAATGTTAGCTTTTGACACTTAGAAAATTAAACAGCAACATCAAATTTGTATTAAATTAAATATGGATTATTTCTCTCAGTGCAAATGTGCCAGGAAAAAATAAAGTAGAAAAAGTCCTAGCGGTAAAAAGGATGAAGAAGGTTGTATGCATTGCTCAGATCCTTACTGTATCAAAACAATTTTCTTGCAGTTTGAACAATTACAAACCTTATCAAGAGAGGGTTAAAGTTGTTGTTATTATTACTGTTGTTATTATTATTATTAATAATAATAATAACATAATAATAATAATAATAATGATAATTTAATCTTGGTCTTGTATTAGCACTTTAAAACTTCATTTTGAATGCCTGTCTTTATTTACATTTTTACTATTATGATGTCGAATTTATAGAAGTAGCTAATGAACCATGCCTTTTCTGCATCTTTCCCCTTGGAGCCCAGAGTTAGAACAGAGCATTTAATGCTAAGAAAAAACCTGTAGGGAACTTGGACAATTATTTTCAAAAGTGGTGTGTCAGGAACATTGCCCTTAATTTGCTTTTATGCACTAGTTATGCACGTTTCGGTCTTGCTGACTTGACTGTGGATATGGCAGTGATACTTCATAAATATAGGTGATTGCATATCTGGCCTGAGGATTTCCTGGTTTTACTTACTGATCATGCTTCCAGTTACTGAAAAATGGCATGTTGTCAATTATTTTTACAGAATTAATCATAATATTGTGCTTTCCATTTCACTATGAAGTGTTAAGTGTTCTTTCTTTTAAAATCTCATAATTGTTGTTGAGGTGGAAATTTCTTTGTAATTATTTGCCAAATACTAGCACACCTCTCAGTTCAACTGCTTGTATATGTATCTATATGTAAGCTAAATAAATGAGTTTTAGAATATTCATCCTGTCAACAAGTGAAAGAACAAACTTCTAGCTCAGCTCAGCAGTGTTTGAAGAGAAAGGCTGGCAGTAGGTTTTTTTTAGCAGAACAGGGGACTTTTGGTTTCTTTTGCCTAGCACTTCAAATGTCTTTGGCATCTCTGCAGCAAATGTTGGAGTGACTACCTTTGTTTTTCATTTGTGTTTAATATATTTAATAAAAAAGTTGTTTGTTACAGCATTCTGTGCAAGATAAATTTTATTTCAGTGTGTTATCTAAGACCTTCATGGCCAAAGAATGGCAGGCTGGACTTAATAGGATAGGTGTTAATCCCTCTGAAATATCCAGAAAAGACTTGTTATTAAATGGAAGAAAAGGACATATATCCATTTTTCTATATGACTTCTGGTTTTGTGTGTGGTGTTCCTGGGTTTATGAGGAGTAGTCTCTGACACTGGTTTTCTGATTGCCAGTTAGTATTTTGAGAATCAAATATCAGGAAAATATTAGAAAATGTAGGGAGCCTTTGTTATGTCTCAGAAAATGCACATTTCATTCAGGTGAATAAAACTTCTGTTTTATTAGAAAAGCTTTCAAGAATGAATCATCTGCTTGAAAACAGATCGGATTGAAAATTTTCAATTTAAAATAGAAATAAAATAAATAGAAATAATTAAAGCCTTGTAATTTCTCAGGTTAGAATTATGTAATGCTGGTATAGATACACATACAGATATATATTTGATCAGTGAAAAGGTTGCTCTGAAAATAATAGATTCCTAGAAAGTTTTAACTTCTTTTGAAAAAGCCAGTGGCGTTGAGAGGCTATGTCTTGACTGCCTCAACAATTGTTGAATCAGGTATAATATCTCTGATGGCTACTGCTCATGTAAAATGAGATACATCTTTTTCTCACTGTCACCATGATTCTTCCAGCAACACTGGACCATAGCTCATTAAATTGCATTCTTTAAGGGGTGGCTGGAAGTCACTTTATAATTTTGGGGTTTTTTTATATGGTTTGCATTTAGTAACTAAAAGTCATTCTAGAGAGATGTGTGGATTCTGTGTGTGAAATGGAATGGAGTTAGGTTTGCATGATACTGCTTTCTGCAGAGCCAAAACAGCTGAAAAGTTCAGTAAAATTTGTCAAAACTACTGGAAAGTCAAACAGACTCTGTACACGATGCTGCTATTTGCATCTGGCTACAGTTCAAAGGAGAGACTAATCTTTTACATCCATTGTTTTCCCTTTTTAACATTATGTATAGCATTCAAGCATTTTGCTTTTTAAAGAGTGGTCTTACACCTTTAGAAAATTCAGAAAGAATTTATTTTCACATTATCAGTTTCATATGGCTCTAACCTAAATCATAAAAATATAGGTGCTGGTTGTCCTTTTTTCCCCTTAATTTGTGTATTTTATGTTTCCTTCCCATAAAGTTCTTTGTTTTCTTTTTGAGCTGAGATTATTTCTAATAATTAAAAAATACTGAGTTTTTAAAAATCATTTGGAAGGAAGATATGTTTGCAGTCTCTGAAAGTACATAGTAATATTTTTGGAGCAGATAACTTAAAATAGTTTGGACTTCAACTACCACTCTTGCGAATCTCTAACAAGACTAAGGAAATTATTGAAATGAAATGTACAGTATCCCTTTAAGTTCCTTTAATACAAGATTTGTCATTCAGTTTTTGTATTCTGCATAGAGGACAAGCTAGATCAGCAGTTTCCAACCTTTGCATTTCACTCACTTGGAGATGTATGCTTCTATAGCTTAAAAATTACTGCAAAAAATGCTGCTCTGTTCTGTTTGTGGACATCAACTACTGATTTTACAGCCAATTTGCTGTGCAAAAATGGTTCATCTCTTAGATACAGAAATTCTGAACAGTAGAATGTGTCTGCCTAAAGCCAGAGTTTAGTTGAGCTGATCTGTGTAAATCTCCAAACCTCAACCAAATGTTAGAGAAATGCTGTAATCAGCAGCCATTTTTGTGGGAAAAATACTGCTCACTGTGAATAAAGAAAGTTTTGTTTAAAGTCAGTATAAACAAAGACTAGTAAATGTATTGGATGATTAGGAGCTTTATTCTTCAAGCTTAGAAAGTCTGTTTGTTTTCCTTTTCTCTAGCTATTTATAATAAATTCCAAATTGAATTTAAAGAATAATTTGATGCAGCTTGTCTAAGAAAATGAAAAGCCTGAATCTGCCAGTTTTGTAGGAGTTTGGATAAGGCATGGAGGAGAAACGAGGGAGAGCCCAAAACCAAGCACTAAAATTCCTCTATTCCTTCTCTCTCTTCTACTCCTGGTTATTTACTGGATTGTTAGTTATATAATAAAAATAATATTGGTTGTATGTAAAAATATTTTTACTTGGAGATATAGTAGATGAGAAAGATAAAAAGAGGTGTGTGCTAGTGATTTTGAAAATTATTATGGAAATCCTAGGAGAAAACTACCTGTATAAACTATGCATTGAGGACAATTTTCAACCATTTTCAAGTGACTTGGCAAAGCAGGAATGTTGGCAAAACATTAGTGCTTTGATGGTCATGGATGCTCTTGATGTTCTCACTTTTGGAGAGAAGGAGTGGATACAAGTTCAAGGAAGACAGAACTAAAGCTTGTTCTAGCATGTAAGCTTAACTTTTAACTGATTAGCCACACTGTGTTCAGATTTGTATATGTTTAGGCTTCTGATTAACTATTGAATATAAATGTGATGTAATACACAAATGAACAATGATTTTATAATAACACATCATATTCAAATATCTTCTCAAGAAGCCCGTGAAAGGAGGAAATGGAACTAGCTTCTAATTAGTAAATTTTAAAAACTCTGTTAAAGCAAAGTGTATTAAATAGCAAAGAAAGGAAAATTAAAGTTGTAATAGCAGCAAAGTAGTTTTTAATTGATTATTCCAAGGACAAGAAAGAAATAGGGAAAACTAGCTTTTCTATAAGGCAGTGAATAAGGGAGTAAATTCACATCGGGACTGAGAGACAGAGGTCAACAGTACCAGCTTCAGTAAGGTGAAGTATGAGGCCTACGCTTGGTCACAGCAATTCCATGCAGAGCTGCAGGCTGGGGGCAAAATGCCTGGAGAGCTGCCCAGCAGAAAAGGGCCTGAGGGTGCAGACCAACAGTGGCTGAACATGAGCCAGCAGTCTGAGCAAGTGGCCAAGAAAGCTGATGATATTCTGGCCAGTATCAGGAATAGTGTGCCCAGCAGGACCAGGGCAGTGGTTGTCCCTCTGTATTCAGCACTGGTGAGGCTGCACCTCAAATCCTGCATTCAGTTTTGGACCTCTCATCACAAGAAAGACAGTTAGGTGCTGGATCAAGTTCAGAGATGGAAATGGAGCTGAAGAAGTATTTGAAACACAAGTCGGATAAGTCACTGAGTGACTGAGGAAGCTGGGGTTGTTTAGCCTCGAGAAAAGAAGGTTCTGGAAAAACCTTACTGCTCTCTCCAACTGCCTTGAAAGGAGGCTGTAGCCAGGTGGGGATTTGTGGGGCACTTCTCCCTGATTACAAGCAATAAGATGAAAGGAATGGCTCAAGTGGTGGTAGGATAGGTTAATTTTGATATTAGGAAGAATTTCTTGGCCAAAACAATAACCAAGTGCTGGCACAGGCTGCCTACTGCAGTGCTGGAATCACTATCACTGGGGGGATTTGAAAGGTGTGTAGATGTGGCACTCTGGGATGTGGTTCAGCGTTGGGTTTGGCAGTGCTGGATAAACAGTTGGACTCAGTGGTCTTACGGGTTTTTTCCAACCTAAATGATTCTATGATTCTATAAATATAATTAAAAGCCAAATCTTTACAGTGTTTTTAGGTAAACCTGTTAACAGGAAGATGTAACTATAGCCAGTAGGAATAATTTGCCTTTTCTCATGTAATTTGGTAAGCAATAAATGAGTGAAAGAGATCTGCTAGGTAACATTTGGAAATTCTGTTGTGAAGGATAAGAAAGAAACTGAGGAAATAAGAAACATAAGAGGCAAAAAAATAATGTGTTTTTATCAGTGAATATTTTAATACTAAATCATCGATCTGGGCAGTTTCTGTATTTGTTGGGAATTTACCATGCAATGGGAACTCTCCAGAGATGCAGTTTTAGGTATGGGTTCAGACCATGACTGGTATATATGGCGAGATGCAAATGGAACAGGAAGTTTAGTGTGGGAGAAAAAAATCTAGACCTGCCAAGTAATTTAAAGATCAGACTGAAGAGGCCTGTAGATTGACAGGTGCAAATAGATGCTGCTCTGCCATGAGCAAAGCTTTTGTGCTTTGGCTAGCAGAGCTGTACAGCGGCATCTGACCAGGTCAGCCTGGGTAGAACTGTTGCAGATGTGCCTTTTGAGGTACCCTTTCCCTAGTACATCAGCCTGCAGTTGTATTCTGCAAGAGGCTGGATTCAGAGGCCAGGGAATCCAAACTGCTGCTGGGGATGCAGTTGCATATTTTATGTTCTAAGTTGACTCCCAAATCTGTGTATCAGATGATATTTGTAAGATAATTGAGCAACTCCACTAGGAGACATAGGGAAAGGAGTTAAAAAGAAAAAAAGAGATTACTACTTAACCTTTAAATCAACACTCATGTGGTGTTTTGAGATGAATTTGGACATCTGCCTCACAACATATTGTGCAATAGAAGAATGAGAGCAGCTATTGATGCTTCTGGAAAAGAATCCCTTTCTTGTGCATGTTGAAACATGATTGCTAAAAGCAGCATAAGTTACTTCATGAGAAAGCAGAATGGCAGTTGGATTATTTGGAAATATCACTGTTCCTCTCAAATTATAAAATTTAATGGGTAACTGATAATAGTAATGATTAGAAACACTGTTTTTCTTCTGAAGGGCTCTAAGCTTGTTAAATAAAATCCGGTGACCGCAACACTATTTGCTAATAACACAATAACGTCATAATTACAAATGAGTATCTTGAGGAAAGTATCAAAAGGCAAATACGAAATATTCTTACTTTGCTTATATGGGACTAATGTAATTTCCCTATTAGGGTGGGTTTTAGTAACAATTGAATAATTTTACAAAGAACAAGATTTCAGATACTTACTTAGGAATTTTGAGCAACATGTGATAATGAACTTGGAGAAGTTTAAGTCCCCCTCCTAAATTCATAATTTTATCAATAAAATAATATGTATTTCAAACTCTGTAAAGCTTTACTTTACCTGAATGCTTTTTTGAATGCTCATTTCCCAGTCTTTCATTGTCTGTTGACTTTAGTGCTTTCCCTCACCTTGTTTGTCTTTTATTGTCTCTTGATGAAAACATTTTGCCCTTACCTGGTCTTGAAGAGAGATCTGTGACTGGATCTCAGGAGGTGAATTGTGTGTGCAACCCTGTTCTGAATGGGGGCCTAGGAAAGGAATTTTTTGAAAAATGTCAAGGATGATTCTCTCATAATATCATCAGAAGTATCAGTGTTGGATGGAAATAAGGATGCTTTTATTTTTTCAAGTGTCCGCATTTAGTGTCAATTCAGGGGGTTTTTTTTCTTTTTTTTTTTTTTTTTTTTCCCTGTCAATATAAATGGGTAGGTACATTGTTCCTGGATCTTCCAGTCTTGGTACTTGGCTTTAGGGATTATTAGCCTTCTCACAGTTAGTGTTTGTGGTGGCCATTTCTTGGTTCTATTGAGCCGTTATTATGACTATGTTACTTACTTTCCTTTATATCTTTGCATTAAGTGTAGTTATAAGTCTGGGAATTTTTTAGGAAGTTCTGTTTTTAGAGAAGGAAGGACAAGACACTGAAGCTTGAACTGTGGTCTGCTCATTTGTACATTTCTTTCAGCATTTTCATATTTGCTGTCTGTATTGGAGAAGTAACAGGTTTTGCATTCAGAATTGATGGAGAACCACGACCACAGAACACCTGTGTATCTAAGAAGAGCAGATGGGACTTTTTCTGTGGAAATACATTCAGAATGGTTTATGGCATTTGACACACAAATTAGAACTGTAACATAATAGTTTTCTCCCTGGTGGCAACTCTTTTTACCTTGATACTCTCTCTCTTTAAGAAGTACCTATTTTTTCCTCTCCTTCTACCATTAACATTTTCATCCTTTTACACAATTTCTAACTGATGGTGAGTTGTGCTCACAGATCAAAATTAGCAGCCCAGGCTGGAAGTCAAACCCTCAGCTGATTATAGTGCAAAGATGGAAACTTGTCTCCAAATAAATGTCCTGTTCAGGAGAGGTAGCACATTGGGTGAATGTCTGGCCTCAAAATCAGTTCATGGCTCTGAAAACATTAACCTCATGCAGCCTCCTGAAATTCTGTCATGTTGCTACTATCAGTTAAGTTTCCATAGTTATAATATTGTAGTGTATTTTAAAGTTACACAGCTAGGCTCCAGAAAATTCTGCATGAAATCTCATGCTGGTCTGATTCAATTTTATATAACAAGCAGCTTAACTTCAAGAAGTCACTCTCTTTTGATTTATAAGTAGCAGGGTAGTACTTTCATTTAAAATCTCAGTTTTATCAGGTTGCAAACTTCACTGCTAGTATTTGTATTATGTATGAAAGTTCAGTGACATTTTTGACAAAGTGTATTTTCAATTGCTTCAGTTCTCTTTTGTGAGAAGTAGAGTAGTATTTGTCCTACTTTTGGATACTTCTCAGTAATACTCATTTAATAGTGAAAAATAATTACAGGATATCTGGTGTAGAAAACTAAATTCTAGAGATACTTACATGGGCTAGGAATGTGTATTTCTGAAGTGATTTTTATTAATATTTTATAGTCACTAGTTTCAGGAACTGAATCACCATTGATTTAGTTTGTAGTATTCCTGATGATGTCCGTGTAGATGCATTGCTTAATGTTTAACACACACCATAAAGGAGTGGTCCCAGAAATCTGAACTATCAGTGGATGCAGTGAGAGGTATCCAGATTATCTTTGGAAGGTTTGCTTAAGGTTACCTGAGACCATGGAATCACATTTCTGTGTGCATTTCAAATTCGCATGTTGTGATGGCAGAGATGAAGAGGCAACAGCTCTCTTCTCCGTCACTCTGGCAGTACCTTCTTCTCAGGTGCTTTTCACTGTATAAGAAGACTTTGTTCATGCGTGATGGATGCTACAGCAGGCACAAAGGACAGCATAGCCAGGAATAGAAATAGAAATTGCATCTGTTTTGACATCTGCAAGCCTGCTGTTATGGAAAATTAGGCTCTTCAGGACAGCTACCCAATGAGAATCACCTTCCAGATATTCACTTCTTCCATCGTTGACTGTAAAGGGAACGGTGGACTGGGCTTCTCTTTGTAATTTTTATTACAGAGATGGAAGTCTTGAATGATTGTAAAGACCAGGTTGTCCTAATTATGCCTCTGTGTGGTCATTCCAGATCTAAAAAAGCAATTGAGAGTCTTGTGTAGTTCTTTTCCAGACTGTAGTTGCTAAGCGGAGAGGTTTTCAGTCTCCATCAGCACATACCTCACTGTGTAAAAACTTCTCATGGGCAAAATATATTTTATCCATCTTACATATCTGATTTTTTTCTGGTTACATTTCCTCTTTTTTTTTAAATATGTGCTATTATAGCCAATAACAACTGAAAGACTGAATAACAAGCCAAAACCCAATAAAAAAAGTAAGAGGAAGACTATTAGACCTCCTTAGGAATACATAAAGTGTACCTCTGTCCAGAAAATGGATGTCCAGTTTTCATAAGGATTTATTTGTTAAGATGCCAAGATCTGTTTAGATGCATCAGTAACTTTATAAATACAAGATTCTCATTGAAAATTAGTTGCACTGTAATTGTAGGGAGAAATGATGGAAAGAATCACAGAACGGAAATGTGTGTTGACTGTATACATAGATCTGATTACTTTATATATGCAGTAGTGGACTGTGAAATATTATTTGAAGTAATTTTTCTACTTAGGTGGGCATATGACTGAAGTTTGTTGTAGTCAGGAGATACATGAGAAAGGTACAATAACCTAACTGTTGCCGTGCAGCGATGGCAGGTGTCAAAAGGTCATACTTCCTGAAATTCCCAGGGGCTCACTTCTTGAGCTTGTCTCTCGATGGCATTGTGTCCTTCAGGAGTGTCAACTTCACTCCTCTTGTCTTCCTTGGTGTCATCTCCAAATTTGCTGAAGGTGCATTTGATCACTTCATCTATGCCATTAATGAAAGCATTAAACTGCAGTGGTCCCAATGCAGACCTCTGAAAGTCACCACTCGTCGCTGATGTCCATAAGGACTCTGAGCCATTATGTTCCTCTGGATGTGACCATCCAGCCACTCTCATCCATCTAACAGTTCTCTCATCAAATCTGTCTCTCTGCAATATAGAGAGTAGGTTGTTTTTGGAGGACTGTGCCAAAGGCTTTACAGAATTTCAGATAAATGATGTCTGTAGTCCTTCCCTTGTACTTTGATGTAGTCAGCCCATCATAGAAGCCCCCTAGTTTGGTCAAACAGGATTATCTCTTGCTGAAGCTGTGGTGACTCTCTCCAGTTTCCTTCCTGTCCTCCATGTGCCGTAAGACAGCTCCTAGGAGGATCTGTTCCATGATCTTCCCAGGCAAAGAGGTGAGATGGACTGGTGGGGAGTTCCCAGCATTCTCCTTTCTACCCTTTTTAATAATAAACACAGTGATTCTTCTTTTCCAGTCACCTGGGAGTTCCTCTGACTGCTGTGAATTTTTAGATATCATGGAGAATGGGTATAGTGACTTGCAGACCAGCTCTCAGTTTGGTCATTAAACTCTGGTATTATTTCTAGACCATCTCATTTGTCTTTAATCACTCTTTTCTTTTGTTCCTTTGTTTGCCTTGATCATTCTTTCTTTGTCTCATTTAGTGATCCACTTTCTCTGTAGATCTCAGCAAAAATTTGGGTGTTGATTTTGTAGGAGACAGAACTTCTGATGTGTTTCTACGGCACTGTGTAAGGAGCAGCATTGATTCTTGTGGGGCTTTCCAAGAGGGCTAAAATGCCCATTAATTAAATAGCAATTAAGAATTGCTGTTTGCCCTCCCTGTGGTATGTGGGTCTTTCTATTGAGGGGTGCTGGAAGAACACAGTCCAGAAGAATTTGTGACTGTTTGAAAAGGGTCTGTATATTTATGTGCTCTTTCTGTGAGATGATCCTTGCTTCTGGTTATCCTTTCATCCACAGTAACTGAACGCCCTTATCTTACTGGTGCTTCTCAGTGACTGCAGCCTCTTCTCTAACTGATTGCTTTCTAATTCTCAGGCAAACCTACCTGAACTTTGCAGGAGGTTTATGTTGGATTATAAGGGCACTTCATATGCCATCTTTTTACCTCCTTTTCTGGCCTGGGAAAATATATTTGTGCCTCCTATACCTCAGACATGCCAGGTTATTTAATAAAGCCTTGTAGACTCGTCTGAAAGTCAGAACAGGCAATGCACCCTTCTGTTGCTTCAAGACCAGTATTTCATATGGAGCCAACCAGAACTGGGAGACTGCGTTTAATGGCACCAGCTTACAGACAGACTGTGTTTTTTACTTGCACACAACACTTTTAGTCTGTTGCGTTCAGCAGATAAGCTAGAGGAACTCTGAGCTTAAACAATTTCATCATTTGTGTGTTTTTATAGCAAGACACTGCAGTGTATCGGAGATTAAAATATCAACTTCTAATGTCAAGTTTAGAACAGGAAAAAAGTAGACTTTAAATGTGAGAGTGTGAGTTTTTTTCATTTGAAAGCTGTGGTAAAAAACATTCTAGTGCAGCATAAGTGAAACATGAGGTTATACTTTCTATTGAATTGAGAGTTCTTGTCTTCATCTAGGCTTTTATTTCTAAAGTCTGAATTTCAAATATGTTTTAATAATAGAAAATGTGAAAATCTACACAGAACATTTAAAACTAAAGGGCACTCTCAGAAAACAAACAAACAACATCAACAAAAACTACAATTACAAAAAGAAACAATCACTGAAACCCCACCAAAATGAATATCCATTCAGGAACTTCGAACTCTGACAATTTTCAGTATGGGATGTGCATATACTCAGAAATTCAGCTTTGCACTCAAAGGTACTCTAAACATTGTTTTTAAGCAGGAAAAATCTTAACAAAATATTGCAATAGATAGTGTTGCTGCACTGCAACAAGAAGTAGAATAAATTAAAATTCTCTTAACTCTGTGTCTTGGAGCCCATTTCACCTGACTCATCAAATGAAAAACTCATCAATTAATCCTTTGACAATAACAATATATACACAAAAATCAGTTCAGGATTGATTTTTGGAGCCCAAACATGAAAACTAACCCCTGGCTTGCACATAATGTGAAATTTCTCTTCATTTCAATCTTATTATTGAGTATAAAAGCTGAAGTGTTAATAGAATTATTTGTTCTAAGTCAGCTACAAAGGTGGGATTGTTTGAGGAAGGGTGTGTGCATCATGAAGATGTTCTGAAGCACTATCACTGTCAGCTAATAAAGTTGTCAAATGCATGTTAGAGCACAGTTGATAGGAGTCTCCCCAGAAGGCAACTGGTGGAGAGGGACACTGATCAGTGAGATCTGACAGGAGACCACCCAGGGTAGTCAAAGTCAGATGTGTACCAGGCAGGATCAATGGTATGGAAGAGCAGTGAAATGGGAGTATGGAAACTGTCTTGATGTGGGAACACCAGTGCTGCACCCAGATGGGTAAATCATGAGGAAGAGGTACATTGCTTCACAAACTCTGTTTGTTCAGCACTTTGCTGAACAAACTCTCAGCAGCAGAAAACAAGGTAATAATTTGTCAGATCACCCACTTGTAATTTCATACTGCCTTTTCAGTGAAAAGGAAAATTGCAGCAGATTTTGTGTGCATTAGGGTAGCTAGCACATTGGTATCTCTGTTTATATAATCTGCTTCCAGGTGGGTAATATTTATTGAAATTATGAGAGGGCTTCCCTAAAAAGACAAAACACTAAGATGATGGGAAGTTAAAATCATTAGTTCATACATGTTCTGAAGTTAGTTCATTTGATACCATGTTGATGCAGGGAAGTATTTTTGTACCAGATTGTGTATCAAAACACATAAGGTACAGAGTAGCAATTCCAGATAAGAAAATCTCTTAGATCTCTCAAGATAAACAGAGTTTGCTTTTTATTTGAGGTATAAAAGAAAAATAGCCTGCTTCCTGCATTGTGTGTATAAGCTTGTGGATTTAACTCCTCATATCATCAGATTAATACTTCAAGCAACCTTTCCTCCAATGTAAGAAGTAGTGGTAGCAACTTAGTAAGTTCTTGTCTCTAAATGCCCTATGAAGGAGATGAAAATCTTCTGAGAGAAAGAACTCATTTTTTGTTCTTTGTATCACCTCTGACAGCAAGTCCCTGCTCCCATCCCATGTACAAAAATTATATTCAGGCTGTAAATAACCTAAACGATGTTAAAGAGTTGAAAATCAATGCAATGCCATACGCAGAAAATAATCAAATCACAGATGTATTAACTTTTGATGGATCTTTGTGAATGTGTGTATTCATGGTGCAGAACAACATTAACATATTTATCAAGTTCTAGATGTGTGAAAGGTGGGAGCACTTTAGGAATACTTGATTGATGTGTATTTCTGCAGTCTTAAAACTACAGAGAATTTTTATAAGAACATGGGCTGTGAGATACCATGTTGTTATTTTTACTGTCTTAGTTGAATACTTGTGACCATTGTCTTCAAAAACTTTGTATGTGATAGGAACAAAGATTTGTCATGACTGTTTTTCAGCATAATAAATATTCAGATATATGTGATGACTGTGGCTCCAGTGAGAATATTAGGACCTATATCTGTTACCATGAAATATTTCTTTGTAAAATATTGCCACAAAGTATGGCTCATTGCGGGGAACTTGTTTGCTATTTCAGTTTACAGCTCTTTTAAGAGTCTGAAAGTCTAGACAGTTTCAAAAATTACCTATGTAGGTTCTGTTGTTGTCACATAATTACAACAGGCTGAAGAAAGGAAGGAAGATGGTAGCTGGTATAACTTGCTTCTAGTTATATAAAACTTGAGTCTGATTTCTGGTTTGTTGTTTGCCTGTGCTTCTTACATTTTTTTATACATTACAGATTTACATAATCAACCCTTGAGAGAAATATACTGCTACCAGAGGCTGAGTAATAAAGAGTAACTTGAAAGTAGAGAGCATGAATATATTTCAGAATATGCTTCAATATTTTATTATTATAACGTTTATTTGGATTTACCTTTGTGTTTGTTATGATATTGGTAATGTACATTTTAAATTTTATTAGTGAAGTCTTCTATGCATTATTTCTAAATATGAGGCTGAAATATACTATTTCCCTTTCTACACAGCAGAATAATTTTTTTTTAATGCAGGCTAACAGTAATTTGGCAAAATAATAAAAAAAGTGTTTTGTCTTTTGAGAGTGCATTTATCAGATATTTTAATATGTGGATTATTGTAGTGATTATAAAAGATTTTACTGGTAGACTTTTACTGTTACTTTTTCCCTGAATATATAAATTTACTAAAATTAGGTCTGTATCTTACCTTATGTAATGTACAGATGTTACATCTGTAGTTATGTACAGATAAGTTGGCAATATTGCTTAATAATAGTAGAGCCATTATTCAGATGTGATGCATTGGGACATTAACATTTTTAATTTTCCCTTTCCTTTACAGCGTGTTATGAAAATTTTCTTCTTTGAACAGAAACCTTATACCTTGTTTCCAAACTGGATATTTTCAGTCCATCTAACCTGTGTGCCACCCCCTGTGCTAATTAATTACAGCTGCCTGTTTAAGACCTAGCAAGAAGGTGGTCAGCAGGTGGCAGTCCTAGTTGGCAGTGGTGCTGGGAAGGGAGAGCTGGATCAAACAGCAGAGAAGATGTTAATAGCACTGCTTTTGCCAGGAGGTTGCCAGGGTTTTCTGAAGTTCATGATTTTGTAGTGGGGTTGTAGCTGCCTTTTGTAAGCTCTTCTGAAAGTGCATGGCTCAGACACACAACAACTTAGTGATCTTAAGTGTTTTTATTTTCCCAAATTCTGCTTTTAATACTAATAATTTGTATTATTTATAACTAAGTACTGTGGAGTTTTGCCAGTCATGCACATATGTGCTTTTTATTATATGCAACTTGAATTATAACTTAAATGAGTGAAATAAATGCAAAATATACCTAGTGGGATTTCTTTAGGCAAAGGTTTATGCCTTCTCATATCCAAACACTTCCAAACGCTCTGTCAGGCTTGGTGCTTTGACTGCTTCCCTGGGAAGCCTGTTCCAGTGCCCAACCACCCTCTGGGTAAAGAACCTTTTCCTGATATCCAATCTAAAGCTTCCCTGACACAACCTCAGGCCATTCGCTTGGGTACTGTCACTGCGTGCCAGAGACAAGAGATCAGTGTCGATCTCTCCTCTTCCCCTTATGAGGAAGTTGTAACTGCCGTGAGGTCTTCCCTCAGTCTCTTCTCTAGGCTAGGTCAGGTGACGTGAGTCACTCCTCATGCAGTTTCTTCTTGAGGCCCTTCACCATCTTCATTACTCTCCTTTGAATGATCTCTAATAGCTTTATATCTTTTTTGAGGTTGTAGTCTTAATACCTAAGCCATTTTGAATTCAGTTTGGCTGAGGCGTGGGCTTGCTTTGAAATGCTTAAATTTCAGTGTATGTTCAATTGAATGAGAGCTTTGGCATACAGATGATGAGTCTAGATGTTACCATTTGCATCATTGTTCCCTATTTAAGAAAAAAAATCAAAACGTACATTAGAGGTCTTGAGTTTTCATTGACACTGAGGAGGGAATTGGACTTTGGGGCCATAACGCATTCTTGTTTGGTTGCATGCTTATTTTGTTCAGTCTCTAAATGAAAGTTAATGATTTATCCTGTATTCTTCTTAGTTGTTGGGTTTTGGTATTTTTAACAGATGGTACTGAGATACTGTTCGTGTTCTATCTTTGTATATTATTAGAAATCTCAAATGCAGGATTAACCTTGAATTGTTCAAAAATTAACCTTCCTAGAAAGATAAAAAATCTGCAGCAGAATATCTTTTTTTTTTTCTGTATAGGTCTTTTTCATACTAATATGCCATAGTTCCATTTGAATAATAAACTGACATTCTTATAACAAACAAGATGGATGGCAGTTCAGAGATTGGTGTTTTGCAAAGGAGCAATAGAGTAGGGAGACACTGCAATCTGTCCTTTCCACTATTCGCTGTGTGTTGTCTCTGCTGCTGATACGGCCCTCTTCCACCTTTGGCTTTGCAGCTGACAAGGATCTTCAAACAATGCATTATTTTAGAGCTGTACTTTGCCATTTGGGCCACATTACCTAGGTGAAATGTGGTGAGTTTTATAAAAAGATAATTCCGCATTCCATGGCCAGTTGGAAAGTATTCCATTAGGTTTGTAAGTCTTGGTCTTTTTTATTTTGATGTGGGTTTTGTATTCTTTTTGGAATAGTTGCTACTGCATTTAAGGTTTATATAATATAGTTGATAAACTTAGCTGACAAGTATTACTTGTAATAATATCTTTGCTTTATTAAAGAGATATGTGTCTTTTTACATGAAAATACATATATTTAAAGAGATAAAGATGGTGGGATTTCTGACTAGACAACCAGCAAGTATAACAGTTTTTATCTTATGCCACTCCTTAACTGAGCATTAAGGTTTATCTCAGACTACAATAATAATGCAGTTACACGGATTTTGCTCTAAGTTTATTAGTAAAATTTGAAATGTGTCTATTTTTGAGAAGATTTAGGCCTGTAAAGTTCAAATCCATAACAGAGGTACAAGAAGTAAGAGACAAATACAGTTGGATAAATCAGGCCGCATTGTTTCCATGTCCGTGTAATTCAGATGTATCTGTATGTGTATTAGAATTTATATTCCATTATTAAGCTTACACTCAGCAACATCTAAATTGCAGGAATCATACAGACCTGGACATACTTTCAAAAGATGCTGTATTCCTTTCCTTCTCTAAGGTAATTTCTCTACCAAATTCTCCTTCTTTAGTCTAGTACTGGGGGAACTTTGCCACTGGATTTTTTGTGGCATCAAGGAGAAACTCAGGGACATAAAAGTGAAAAGTTGGTAGCGAAGATGGTTGTAGAAGTGGCAAGGGGTATCCCCACTTCCAAATGAGTGGTTGCTAGTTGGTTGTACATATGACTCAGTGACGTCCTCAGGGAAGTGGATGCCATGATCAGGCTTTGAGGACCAGGGATTATAAAGGCTTGTTTCTGATACAAATTAAAGGCTACCAATGGACACTTGATCAAAAAGTAAGAACTCTGCTGAAGAAGAGATTCTGTCCTGGTAAATTGATTCAGAAAAGCCAAAGTACAAAAAAGTCACCAGCTTTCTTCCTCCTCTACACATGCATGCTTTTTCATGAGATTTTATGGTGAAAATGAACAGTCTTTAAAGGCACCTTGCCCCATACATTTGACATAGTATAATGTTCATTGCCCATTGTTACACTGTGTAAATGCACTTTTTTTCCCTAATCCACTTCTTTTCCATGTTCCTTTTGGACAATTCTTATGAATTTAATGAGATATTGTTGCTTTGTTTAGACTTCTTTGACAAGTTGCCTTCATAATTCAGGGGAAGATGTTTTCCAAAGAACAAACATGCAAGTCTTCATTGTATTCTAGGCATAAATTCAACAGTCTTCTAACCATGTTTGCCTCCACCATTCCGTATACTCAGCTATTTCTTTGCTTTGGCTTTAACATCTGGATATTTCTAACCCACATCAAGTATCTGAAAAGTTGCAGTTGAGTCCTGCTTCTGCAGGTTACCACCTTTCAATACTGTCACATCCATGGGGATATTCACAAAATTGAGGAATGCCAATGGTAGTATGTGTGTTAACAAAGGGCATACGTATCAGTCTGTCTTTGTGTGGACTATCCACTCCTTTTCCTGTCATCAGGGATTCTTTATGAGCAAAGAAATATTTTCTAACAGCACATCAGATGGGAGTGCTCATAGCAACTTTGATCAACTCCTGTCTTCGGAAAGACAGGCTTTGCTACCTTCAATTATTGACAAGAGCTTTAACCCAGTACTAGTGGTGTACGTGTGTCTGCAGTTGCTAGGTAAGTGTTGTGCTTGTATGTGACATCGTTTGCCAAAGTTACGGTGTGGGTTGATAGCTGATGCCTTCTGTATTCTTCATCCAGGCATTCTGTCAAAGCAGTGATAGATCTTGTGAGTTTCTGGAGGTTCTTGGGAGTGGTAGCTAAAGACAGTAAAGATGAAGCATTTTCCCTTCTTGAGGCTTGGCAGCCTAAGTGGATCTCAAGGATGAGATCAGAGTTTTGTCTGAATCAGTTAATTAACTTACTGCTATTCTTTCCAAAGCCCCTTCTATTGCTGACCTTGTTTGTGGATTCTAGCACTCTTATCTAGGAAAGAGCCAATTATTCACATCCTTCCCAGCTCTCTGAGAGTCTAGTTTGATTATTGGAAAGCTAAGGTGCCTAGTGAGAGAATCTTTAAGTGAGTCATGCAGTGGGTTATGCATTGTCTCCATTTATTATGAGTTTCAAGGTGAACCTTTTTTCCATCTAAACATTAAGGCATATTCCAATATATGCGTTGTCTTTGACTTTCTTCAGAAACATGCCAAATTGAGAAGTTTGTGAAGCAAGCCTGCAGACTTCTGTGAAATGTGCCTGTGATGGGAGGGCTGCTTCTGATGCCAAATTCATGCTGGCAAGTAATTGTTTGAATGGTGCAGGTGTTGCTAGTTATGGTGGGATTTGTACTAATCTGTGCATGAAGTAGACAGTTAGTTAAGTAAAGTTAAACTGCTACAACTGTGGTTCTTCAAGACATTAAAAGGATGGCAGTCCACAAAACAGCCCTTCTCCTGCACCTCTCCAAAACGAGTTTTGAACTATGCAGGGAGTCAAGAGAGGGGTCTTTCCTTTCCTATCTATGAAGATATACATCACCTTTGTAAGGATACTTGACTTGTAGTATATGCAGACGTACAGCAAAATTCATCCTGGCTGAGGTGCTTTGGAAGGCCTTGTGAAACAGCTTCACCGTTCTCACAGGAAACCGCCCTTCCCCTTTCCCCTACCCCACTCTGCCCTCTCCCCCCTCTCACTTCTCCCCTTCCCCCAGAAACTTATTTCATTTCTGGTTTTTAAGAAACTACTTTCTTGAGCCTGTCTGCTCACATAATATTCCGTGTCTTGAAATTGGTTCTCTTTGTTAGTCTGCGTAGAACTTTCTTAACCCTTATAAACCATTTATAAGAGTTCAGGAAGTTAATATGTTCCTTCATTAATTTCTGGTTTATTAATGTGAAATGAAGACAGTAAAGAAAATTGGTGTTCAATACAATAGTGTTGTGTTAGTGTTAGGTGTTAGACATGTAACTAGAACTTTATGTATTGCTCAGATACTTTTTTTCTTCTTGCAGCATTGTAAATAACCAATCTTCTTTGTGTTGTCATTTGCTCAGAGGAGTAGGTTGAGAGACCTGTTACTTGGCCCAAAGGGTTTCCAGTCAAATTTTTAAAAACTAAACAGACAAATATTATGTATTCTCCTTTCATAGTTACAGGTATTGAGACACAACAGTCGAGCAACCTGATGAAAATACAAATGCTAATTCAGTAGCACAGCTGGTTTGCAATTTAGGAGTTTGTTTTTAATAGCTCTATGCATAATCCATTTGACCATGCTTGTTTTCCTGTATCTTTCAGTAAGCAGTATTTGAGCCAGCATATTTCTAGACTACTTACTAGTAGCTCATGCATCTTGATGCTGTTCCTGAAGCAGCTGATTATGTTAAGTGCACTAAGAACATCTGAAATAAAAAAGAATCTGTTGTTTTCTGAACCATTCAGTCTAAATTGTTAAGGCCCTGACTGTGGGTAAAAATTAGTGGAATATAATGTAATACAATATTAAAATATAAGTATATTCTATATATTTTATAGTACTTTAAACTAAGTATTAAATACTGGTTTTGCTTATTTTAATTACAATAGTTACTATTTAAATTTAATTGATTGTGTCGATGTTTTGCTGAATTGTTGGAAAAAAGCTGTCCGAGTAGCTGAATTCCTTCTTCATTCCTTTCACCTGATGGAATTGTGCAGTTGCTCTATAACTTCAGTACAGCAGTATGCCTCTCTGCCAAACTGAAACACTATGAAAAATTTAGTTATATATCACACTTACTTTTCTTTTAAGTGGCATTATTGGCCTCACTAATAGTGTGACTAACCTCATAATCTTCTGTCTCCCCCAGGAAACATGGCTCTGTTCTTCCCTATTTAATTTGGTGCCAGACCGTGTAGTCTTTCTTTTAAGTTCTTCTTTATCACAGTGTTGTAGTATGGGGGATCTCTCTAGATCATTTCAATCTCTCTTCATATGTAAAGATAATGGTACCATCCACAATGGGAAACAGTAACTGTAAGAAAGCACACAGCTTGGTGTTTCTTTTTTTTTCCCCCTCAACTTCAACCATAGTCTTTCCTCTGAAAGAATGAAAACCATGGAGCTTATCAAAATAACTTACCTCCCTGGCTATTGATTGTCTCCTTTAATAGTCTGTTAGAATTAGATAGAGAAAATACATTTTAGATCTTTTGGTCTGCCTTCCTGCTAGTCCAGCATTGTTCCCTTCATTATGCCACCAAGTGTTTCTTCTGGTTTGTTGAGGAATCATTCCACAATTCACTGTCAGAAAGATTTTCCTGATATGCAGCGTGCATTTTCCCTTTTTTTTTTCATTTAATCTAACTATTTGTAGTTAGATTAAATAAAAAAAAAAAAGGGAAAATGTATTTTCTTGTCATTCCAATATTTCTCTTTCTTGCCATATACTTAGATTTTACAAGCTTCTCTGCATGGCTACTTTCTTACTAGTACCGTAGCTGAGGCTAAATTATGCTGGCATTCAGCATTTAATTTTTTTATGTGTGTTTTTTTCCTAGCAATCTGTTATTTCAGTATCTTATTGAAAATGATAGGGAAAATTGCAGACCTGAGTACAAGAAAGTGCTATAACCTGTGATTTCCCATGCTTTTCTTATTTCTCACTTCTGCCATTGTTCTGCAAATGTGTGCAAAATGGAGCAAAATTAATATGCTCAATAATACTCAATAATAATGCTCAAACTAAAAGTTTAGCAAGTGATGTAATCTGAAGATCACTTACTGCCTTTCAGATTTGTTTCTCTTACTAAATGAATGGTCTTTGAACTATTTTCCCTGCTTTATTCAGTGTCATCTTTATGATGATAATACAAATTTCTTTTACTTTTTTCTTCATAGAAATCTGAATCTGAAAGCCCAGTAGATTCTGTTGTACTATTTGTCTGTTCTCTTCAGTATTTACATCTATGGCCAATTCAGGATTTTACATTTTTGATTCTGTTAATATGATCATTAACCTTTTTCAGTTTGTAATGAGGGTAACTCATGACTTTGTCTAAAAATTTATTTTTTATAATATGTTATTGTAAGATGTCTCTGTTGAAATTCTGCTGAGGATTTTTTTTTCAGTTTTTGTAGTATTTTTTAATTTGTTTGTTATTTTTCATAACTCTGCTCCACATTTTATTTGTGATTCTAATATCCCATGTACTTCTCCCCCATGTGGAAGCTTTAGGTCATGTTGAAAATGGTTCACCATAGATTTGTGAGTAGTATGGTTACTTGGTGGTGCTGAGATACCTGAACTGAGTCAGAAATGGTGCTCTCTAAGTTCTTCCTGCCTTCATTTCCTAAAGCTCAGTCTCTATCACAGAACAGAATTTCCTAAGTGAGTTGTGTCTGTCCTTCACAAAGGGTTACCTTCCAGTGAATACTTGCTAGCAGTTAAAGATCTCCAAAATTAAGAATACCCACATTAAAGAACTTCTCAGGCATCTTTTCTCATCACTCATACTGAGTGTCTCTATGCTCAGATTGTAAGCTTCCTTGCATGTAAAGTGTTCTTTGATATTTCTATACATAATTAATCTGAAATTCAAAACATGCAATAATACACATTTTCAAGACTATTTATTGTTATATATCTCTCTTTGCTGCTTACCTCAATTCAGAATAGAGGAAGGAAAAATGAAAATATTTTAAATAAGATATGGGGAAGTTTAAGTATCATCAGCAAATGTGTTTTTCTTAATGTTTTAATTTTGTAATATTGGTTGGTTTGTAAATTAATTCAGACAGGAATTCTTTTGTAAAACTTAAACTGTACTTCCAACTTTATTTATAAGTTCTCTAAGTTGGAAATATTATCTTAGAGGATGAAACATTGAAATGATTGCAATTTTATGGAGTATCAGAAAAGCGTCATTATTTAGGTGTGTTCTGTCCGTTGATTGCATGGCAGCAGAGTAGGATTTCTGTAAAAAGTTTGAGTTTAGTTGATTTTTTAAAATGAAAGGCTCAGGGTACTATATTCAGCTGACATTGATACATTGTCTTTGTAAGGTTGAAGGAAGCATGCAATGACCTGTCAGCATTCTGGTGGAATGCCACTGTGCATAATTACTATTGCTCTTACTGTTGGCTGCTGACTGCCCTCAGTGCCAGAGTGTACAAATAATGGCTACCTCTTGCAGGATTCTGTGAATCCTTGTTCACTTGTGAATCCTGTGAACACTTGTTCACAAAATTCTTTTCATGTTCAGTAAAATATTACTTTATTTTTTAGAGGCTCTTACCTCTGGTATAGAGGTAAATGTAAAATTTTATGGGAGGCACTGTTGATTCAGAGGTTCTGTGTTTGTGCATGCTGATCTTTGTTTGATCTGGTTTTGATAGGTGTAGTGTGTTCACAAATCCTTTTAAAATTGTTTGGAATTGTTTTCCTCATCGTTTGAAAGAAAATCAAATCCAGATCATCCTGAGCTGTGTGTTTCTTTAAAAATAGGAACAAAACTCAGGTACAAATCAGTACGTGAAGGTCAGAAATGTGTAGGGGGTCTTTATCTCCAGATCTTAAAACATGTTCTGTGGTGGTCTTTTTTAATTCATTGAGCATTCTTTGTCTGTTGTTCTGACCTCCATCCTTTATGGTTGCTTTATGCACTCCCCTTTTCTTCTCTTACATTTCGACATTGTCCAGCTTGGGGTGTTTTTTTTTTACTTTCCTAGATGTCTCCCTTCTTCACTGCAGGGCACTGGGCATCCAAGGGCAAATAGCATCCACGACCTTGAAAACAAGGTGGAGTGAGGTGAATACATCTTCAGCATTTTAATTTATTCCAGTGGTTCTCATAAGTTTGTGGAAATCTGTTCAGGGCTAGTTCTTTGGGATCTGAATTATATCTAGAGAAGCAGAACTGATAAGTATGCCTAATTGGTGTTAGGTTGATCCAGCAGTGTGATTCAGCAGACAATCTCTCAGTTGTCCTTACCATGCTTTCACTATTATCTCAGAGCACTCAGAGAGTAGGCAAAGTTGATTTCTTGTGTACGAAATCTAGCCAGAAGGTTCACTTCGCTTGAATTTGTGTAGTGTGGTGGATATTGTATCCTCAGCATTGACAGTTTTGCTATACATGGCCCTGGCACTGGGCTGCACTGGTTGCTTATGCCAACCTGCTAATGAGAACTGTCTTCATGTGACCAGGTCTGCGGTGGGTCAGTGCTGTCAGTGCTGTGTTTGCTAGCTTTGTTGACTTAACTGAATTGCACCTGGCAAAAAGAGAACATAGCTGTGCAGAAATAAATACAGATAAGTGTTAATGCCAGAGCAGGTTCTGGAAGAACATTATCTTTAATAAGAAGATATTTTTATCAGTAAAAGAAGTCAGAGATGCAAAGCAGAAAAAATAGAATATCTCTCCTATTATTACTGGTGTGAAATACAAGATTGCCAAGCAGGAAATTGTTAAAACTTTTTGTAGCAAATCTGGTAGTGCTACTCTTCTTACTAAGCTTGAAGTTCATATTCAGAAGAACTGCAGTTACAGTGTGTTTAAGAAGGATTAAAAAAATGATAAATATCAAATGTAGTTACCAGTCTGTAAGTTACTTGATAACAAAGTTTATATTTCTTCATACAATTAAAATTGCATTGTAGATGAATATGGTATTAAACTTGTACATAAACTGAAGAAGAACATATGCTGCTTTTAATATCTTCTCCCTGTCTCATATTTCCTCTTCAATTTACTTTTTTTATTGCAAACTAACAGCATAGAACCACATAATAAATGTATTATTGAAAGAATTTAAGTTCTTCATTGATGACATAGATGCATGAATGTTTCACACGGCAGAAAATGCAGCAAGGGATGCAAAGAAAGTGTTTAGATTTTCATAGCATCTTTAAGAGTGGGAGCACAGTATTTAAGTGTTTTTTCACTATTAGGATTTTTGTCAATTATCAGTTCTGGAGGAGAACTACTCATGTTTTCCACATGGCCTGATAGTTTATGCTTGCTGTGCTCACGTTGCTGTTGCCATGAGCTTTCACTTACTGTTACAGAACTCCAAACCAGATTGTAACAATACACCATTTTGACACCATGACCACCTTGAAGCCATATGGAGGAACTGGACATTCAGGTCTTCTATATGCTTAAGAAAATACTGAGGCCAAAGCTAGTCAGCTCTTTCGTGAATGACAGTTTGGCTTCTGTTTTTCTGACTAGTATCTCAACAGTATAATTTCAGGGCAAGCTTGTGTCAGCTGTCAGACGCTGGTATGAGCCTGCATCAGACTAGCCTCTGCTTTCCTGTGCTTGCAGGCAAGAATACATACTGCTACAGGGGTAGAGGGAAAGCCTCACCTGAGATACCCCACTCTTGGGTGTAATACCTTGACACAAGTCAGAGGTTCCCTTTTCCTGCATGAACAGGGCACAACCAGCTTATGTTTCATGAAGCAGTCTTCCTGTGTGTCTTACTTTTGAAGTTAAGACAGCCAGAGCATATTCTCTAACCCTGAGGGCAAATGGTATGCTATGACTCTTACACGTGCAGGTAAACTTTTTCCTCCCTCTCCTGTTCTCCAGAACAGAAGGAGGCTGCCTGCTATGCGCTGCCTGCTGGGGATGATCTTAGATTCTGCTATGAATGCCTTTGCTCTGTTTGGCGAGCATGGATTGACAGTGGTGTAGGGAATGTGGCAATATGCCAGAGCTTGAGCTGGTGTCTGTGCACAGTTTAGTGTGATTGCAGCCTATGAGGCTGGGCTGTACCACAGCTGGAGTTATTGTTTCCTGCAGGCAGAAAAGGAGTATGTCACGTTTATGCTTATTTTCAAGCAAATACCTTGAAACTTAGCAGTAGTAACATACCATACAAAGTCTTTATATATCAAATTGTCTCTTCCAATTTTAACTGGGCAAAATAGGTGATTTAAACTATGCTGCAGGAGGGGTAAGAGTGGAACAAGTTTGTGGAATGCCAGACAAAAATAAGAAACAAATAATTAAAAGGATTTCATGTCTCATAACTTTCAAATTTGTATTGCTGATGGTAAAAAGGGACAATTTCTAAAGGGGGATTGAGATTGTGCAGTATGCAGGAATTTTTTCCAGCTAAAACAATATTTCTTCAGGGCATTTTGGAAGATGCAATGATTGATTAGGAAGCTAATCTATGAATGTGCAGTGCAGGTTTTCTTAGGTGTAATATGGGGAAAGGGACAGGTAACTAAGATAGCTATGAAGTTAATGAAGCTGCACACCTAAGTGGCTAATGTAATTTTCTCTATATTTTTAAAGGGAAACTGCCAGGTTGGACTACAGGCAATTTACAAAAAACCATGTAGACGTTTATAGAAAACATCACACTGTGCTCACTGGTTTTAGTGGCTCTCTAGTTTATTTTCTCGTTAATGTGATTTTTTTCCCCATCTCTTCAAAATCATAGTGAATCTGATCATGCAAGTATTCAAATGCTGTGTGATTTCTGTGCACATAGTTTTATGTATAAAGTAATGCTTTTGCCTACATACATACCTGTTACATTGGAGCCTGAATATTTACAAAGGGAGTCAGAGAAATTAATTATGCCTAGCACAGAGAGATGTCAAACCACAGAAAAAAACTATTAGAAAAAATAGGCAGGGAAGGGAGGAATATGTTTTTCTCCAGTCTCTTGCAGTTTTAGTAAAGCTGGATGTCGTATACAACATGATGAAAAAAATGGTAGAAATATTGACTCCTGTTTAAGCACTTGTAATTGTTTCTGTTGTTAGATGCTGCACTTTGATGGACCCTTCCTGGCATGCATAGGATTATTTAAAATTTGTTTTCTGAATAGTAGCACAGAAAACGTATTGTGTTTTCTACTAGTTTGAGAATCACAAGATCAGCTAGATTGGAAGAGACATTTAACATCATTGAGTCCAACATGTGACCTAACACCACCCTGTCAGCTAGATCATGGCACTGAGTCAACTAGATCATGCCACATCCAGTCTTTTCTTAAACACCTTCCAGCATGGTGACTCCACAACCTTCCTAGGCAGCCATTCCAATGCTCCATCGCTCCTTCTGTGAAGAACTTCTTTCTAATGTCCTAACCTGTCCGCCCCCCCACACCCCCTGGTGCAGCTTAGGACTGTGTCCTCTTGTCCAGTCTGTGGTTGCCGAGGAGAGGACACTGAACCCCAGCTGGCTACACACTTCTCGTTGTAAAGAGTGACAAGGTCTCCCCTTAACCTCCTTTTCTCCAGGCTAAAGACTTTCGGCTCCCTCAGCTGCTGCTCAGAACTTGTGCTCCACACCTTTCACCAGCTCTGCTGCCCTTCCCAGGACACGCTCGAACACCTCAGCATCCTTCCTAAACTGAGGGGCCCAGAAATGGGCACAGCACTCAAGGTGCAGTCACACCAGAGCTGCGAACAGGGGAAGACTGAGTTCCCTGGTCCTGCTGGCCACACTACTCCTGATACAGGCTGTGGTGCCATTGGCCTTTTTGGCTACCTGGGCACTGCTGGCTCTTACTCAGTCTGGCACTGTCCCTTTCTGCCAGGGCACTGTGCAGCCACTCTGTCCCCAGCCTGTAGCACTGCAGGGGATTGTGGTGGCCAAAGTGCAGGACCTCACACTGGAACTTGTTAAACCTCCTATCTTTGGATTTGGCCCATCTATCCAGCCTGTCCAGGTCCCTTCAGAGCCCTTATACCTTCCTGCAGTCTCAGCTTGTATTGCAGGCTGTTGTAATTTACTGTTACGGTGTAGTGTCCCATGAGGGCTGATGTTAAGCTTGCTACCATAATTCAGATGTTGCTTTGTGCTAATTTTTATTTCTATGGTTTTTAATATTTACTGTGCAAAATATGTCTTTAATACTGTTTGTGGACAGAGTTTTCTAGAAATATTTAACTGGCAAAAGTAAAGTAAAAGGAAATCCCATTATTATTTTTGTTATTATTATAGTTACTCCTCTGTGTCCCTTTCAAGTTTGGTCCTCAATATTGAGAAACTGTACAACCAAGATTATGTGTTGTCAGGTCTTGCAACAAACAGCTGCTTTCAAGGTAAAACTGTTAAATGATGCTGTAATTGATGTTTTCATACTACCTCCAGTGAAAAAAGCCTTAACAGGAGATGCATTAGAGGAATTCTTTGCTTTAGTATCTTTGAAATCTTCAGGAAGGAATGCTTTTTCTTTGCAATTTTACTTTTTTCCCCCATACATTATGTAAAGCAAAGTTTAATCATAAAAGTGTTGACTGTTAAGCTGCATGGTTCTGAATAGGTATGCAATGTCATTTTCCATATTTACAGAATGTCACAATTTTTTATGGAAACTGTGTCAAATCATGGAGGATTTGACATTAGGTCAATGCTCAGTCAAACTGGGAATATTTTTGCAGAAACTGAGGAGTATATTTCATCAAAGAGACTGAAGTAAAATGCAGACTTTATACCTTTGCAATATAATATTCCTTATAATCTATCTAAACTTTATTAGTTGTTTCTAAGGTTCTCATTTTGTTCTCTTTGCTAGTGGTGTAATTTTGGAAGATAGTAAGGTATGGACCCTAAAGGCAAAGTACCTTTTTAAATTCTGTTCATATTCTACTCTGAGCAGTACCATCACTGCTTAAGGCACCTCATACATCCTCCTTTTTTTACTGTAATGTCACAATTTATTTTAATTTTGTTACATCACTGCTGGTATACCAGTGTAAGTAAATCATGTGGATCATCATCTCTATAATTTCTTGGTCTCTGAGATAATCAGTAATTTCAAGTTGCAAGACATAAATTAACAAAAACTTGAAATTTATGTGAGACTTTGAACTGTACATAAGGAAAACACATTTCCAGTTGCAGAAATTGTATGTTCTTAAGAGCTCCACTGTTGCCATTGATATATTTAAAATCTTTTGTTAGAATGCAGCCACATTTCACATCTTTTTAACTGATTGGAATAGCTCTTTGGATATTTTGTACTTTGATTTAAATAGTATTGGCAACTCTTGTATTTATTGATGATGCGTGCCATTATCTGAACCTCTTGCCTAATAAAAATCAACCACCATATCAGTTCTGGATCTTCATAGGATTTGTTTCTAATTTTGCGTACAGAAATTAATATTTTATTGTAAAAACGTTCTAGTCTAGGACAGCTAGAATTTTCTAGGGCACAACATATTCTTCCTTCCAGAAACCAGTAACTCTCAGGATGCGTAATGATCCTTCCCAGACAAACTGCTGTGTCTGAACTCTCTGGAACGTGTTTGCAGATATCTATATGTCAGTACTGGTGGTTTCTCTCAATCTTTTCTGTAACTGAAATGCTGTTTTGAGGTATCGGGAGACTTGCTTCTGTTAGCCAGAAACAACAGAGGGTGCTCTTTCATACTGCATATACGAAGATGTATCTTTCCATAAAACTTAGGTCATTGCTTTCTCTTAGCTCATTATTTCCATGCTGTTTGCTTGAATATGTCAATATCAAAAGTTTTAAGTCAAATGTGGCTGCATTAATGCTTGTGAGTTTTCTGCCCATCCTTCCCACGTAGCACAGAATGATCAGAATTACCTTTCTTTTTTTATACTATACCAAGCTTCAGAATTTTTATAATAAAATAGAGTGTGCAGATCTTACTCTTTCACAGTACCAGTACCTCTTTCTGTACCATAAAAATTATATCCAGTCTGACTATTGGCAGGTGACTTTTGGATTTATTGACAGTGAAATCCAGTTATACCTTACTACGTGTTTTGTTGTTCATATTCTCCAAGTAGTTAAAGAATAGGGTTGGGAGATCTGGATTGTTTTGAGATCTGACCTTTGTCATACAATTCTTGTAAAGGTAATTTGCTAAAGTTTCATCTTTTCCTACTGTAGACTAGGAGGAATGATAATTGTGTACCAGCTGTCTTCTAGTAGGCAGAACATTCAAAAGTTTTTCTGTTTCCATCATACTCACAGCTCTACTTAAACAGGCTGCTTGCAAAGGTCTGTGAAGAATTTTTCATGCTGAGTGCTCATCATTCCCGAGAGACAGCGCTGAGGACGTAGAAACTGTCTTTAACACTATCCATGCTTCTCGGGATAGTGCCCACTTTGAAAGGAGTGAAAAGCAGCAACTGTTGGTTATGCCATATTGGACTTGCAAAAAACATGGGACTGTGCAGACTGTGATAAGGAGAAGAGCAAAGAAAAGCAGATCTGGGAAATTTGTTGGGATGGGCAAGGTTGCATCTATACCCAAAATGATTTGTTTCGTCCTCTGAAAAGCTGCAATTTCCAGCTACCTTGCCATAGTCACAGTCGCTAATGTAAAGGCCTGCCTTTATTAGCCTGCTGGTAATAGAAAGGACACAAAATGGTGTGAAATAATTTTTCTTTTAATTTCTTATTTTATTACATAACGCTAACCGGGGCTTAGTTTTTCTGTTGCAGTGAAGGCATTTGAGGATCTCAACCTTTCTTGTTTCTTCCATTACTAGACATCACTGCTAGTTCTTCATGATTTTTGTAGGTAATGCATATAAATGCCCATTCCCAACCTGGAGTGAAGTGCTTTGATGTTCACTAGTACTCCAGACTCTTAAAAATACCCATTTATCAAAGAACATTCCCTTTCTCAGTGACATTTCTAAAGCAGTGTGAAATCCAAGGAGTGCAAAAGGCGTAACAGGCTTTTAGAGTTAAAAAGTGGCTTGTGCTCAGATATGGGGAGTTCGTACTTTTATGAAATTAATGTTTTACAATACTGAAAATATGAAAGTTTACTTTGCCCCAGAGTGGCATTAAGTTTGACTTCTGCTGTTTAATATAGGAAAATGAATGCACACTAGAACAGTTGTAGAAACTATCAAATATAGGATCTCCAAAATCTAGCTCATTTTCTTAGATGTATTTCCTGAAATAATATGAGAAATTTTACTTTAAAAAAACTAGATTTTAAATACATTAAGGAAAAATGTTTCAAATTTATTTTGTCTTTCCAAATCTTTCTGTTGATACAATTAATACAGACAATATATTTTGTCTGCACTTTTGCAGACAAACAGTTTTGTTTGCACTTTTGTCCAGGGAGACTGTTTCACATTTCTCTTTTGTACAGTTGTTATATTTTGTTTGGTTTCCTAGAAAAATAGAAAGAAAGGAAAAAAGTGTCCAACAATCCAGTATTTGCATGCAAAACTGCATCTTCAGAAGTGCTGATTGGTGTCTCTTTAAACTGTGGCCTGTCTTTGCAGACCTAATTGCAAGACCAAGTAAAATATACTTATGGCAAAAATACCCCACTGACTTTTTAAAATTAACATTTCCAGTGCTTTTTTATTGCACTCTGGTGCAAAAGCAGCCACTCTGGTTTATCAGTTTCCTATGTGGCAAAATATTGTTTCTTAGAATATGTATGTATTTAGCTTTTTAGTTTCAACTTATTTTGAAGCAATATAAAACCCAGGAGAGACATTCCTACCTGTAAATTTGTTTCATAGAGATGTGTGATGGATTTAGCCTACTATTGCTTGTAGAGTTTTTTTTGCCTTCAAATATTGCATATGAGACAAGTAATGCAGCCTGGCACACATTTTAGATCAAGCTACTGTTTTGTTGTGTTTGATCACTTAGTTGCAAAAGTCTTGATTCATACACCTCTAAAATGAGTGTAGCAGCACATAAGTGACTTACATGTTGAACAGTGTAATTAAGCAGTGTTTCTAAAATAAGATTTTATCTTTTTATCTGATGCTGGTTATTGTAGAAGTGCATAGATATTTTAATCTACAAGTGGAAAATAACATTGATCTAAAATAAATATAATGTATTAAAATATTATGCAGAGAATGTTAGTAGCAAATAAAATCGGGTTTGTGTTTTATTTAAATAGCATGACAGTTTTGTACTTCGTGGATATTTTTAAAATCTGGTATACACCAATTCCCAAATTTCAGTCAGACAGATTTGATATATAATTGATATATTATACAGGTTGCAATGCAAATTCAGTTTTAATAGTGCAACTCCTGAAATTAGTATTGTTCAAATTACTTTACCATAGAGTAATTACAAAATATGTACAAAATATGTTTAAAATATGTACAAAATGTGTTTAATTCAGCTTGTGTTAGATACAGGTGAGAAAAATTACTGTAATTTCTATGAGTTACTTTAAGAAGTGTGTCAATTGTGTGGATTCATGGTGTGCAGATAATGTTAGGGGATTAGAGGGTATCGGAACAGCACTACTGTTTAATACAAAGTCAAAGCTAATTTTTTAATTTCTAATAATACTTTAATGGAAGATTCAGGTAATTTAAAATATTTCTGTCAGTATTTAATGTGTCCCGAATAATGTTAGATAATAATAAAGCCTGAATAACTAGTAGAAAAGCTAGCATGCAGCCCAGCATCTTAATTTGTCTTAGAATGCTTACCATTTTTGCTTATTTTACCCCTCTATTGATATCCACTTGGCAAGCCTGGGAAGCAAAAAGAAAAAAAGAAAAGAAAAAAAAAATCTTACATATCCATGATCAAAAATGAGTGCCTGATGGCCTGAAGGTTGAAATAATTATCTCTGGTGGCCGTGCAGATCTCAATGTCAAAGCTAAGAACCACAGGGCAGCAGAATTAAAGCATGAAAACTGGCATGAGCACAGACAACTGCTTGAGGCTCTTTATTACTGTTTGATACTGCAGTTCTTTGTTGGAAATCTTGTTTTTTAGGTTCGAAAGCAACTGTGTGTGTCTAATCTCACATTTTCCTTTATCATCAATTCCATTCCTCTGATATTTACAAAACTAAGCAACATCACATGTGTTTATCCCGATTTCTGAATTAGTCTATATGAGGCTTTCTGCTAATCTGCAGATAGGTGGCACCGTTCATACAGATTGGAAAAATAGAGCTCTCCCTGTTCACACTATTCCGTGCTCTAAATTAACCTGTCACTTTATTATTTGACAAGATCTTCATTTTTATTCATCAGGACTTGGGCCAGGATGAGTGCATTTATGGCCATTTGCTTTGCACGGCTCTCAGCTGAGTTTGTAGGTATTGTAAGTGAGATCCATTATCCCTGTTACAAGTGCACACAATGCAGATGCTGATCTGTGATGATGATGAGAAACCAAAGTCAGTAAAGACCACATAAGCCGCCCTTGATGAAAAGATAAATGAATGCATAAATAACATTGTGCTCTGCTGTGTTTGCTGAGATCAAGGATAAATTTTGAAGGTTTTGAGAGATCAGACATACAGAACCTGGAGAAATTCACCCTCCCTCACTTTGCATTCAGCAAGCATTTCACTGTGTACAGAGGAGATGAGACACATTTTAATGCATTACTGGAAGACCAGAAATGTTTGGGCACTTTTCTGTTGGTTTGTTTGGGGTTTTTTCAAGGGAAAAACAAAGAAATGGCATCAGAATAAAGCACAAATTTACTTAAATACAATACTAAAAAGAAGCCCCAAACCATTTACATTTTCGGTGTTCCTAACTCTGTGCTTTATATAAATAGTTCCATGTCTATTGTGTTCTAATTATAGAGATGAATTAGTAAATTGTGTTTGTAA